>NC_050515.1:13530450-13552669 GCF_002922805.2 Oryzias melastigma | reverse complement strand
CTCTCTTTTATGGTTATTTTCATCATTTTACAGTTGTTTTCATATAGACTGCCAAAGATTCTTATAAAAGAATTATAAGCCAAGTTAACATCTTTGACATACACTTGCATCTACTGTTTTTTTTTTTTATCTAGTCCTTGTAATTTTTTCTGTTTTAGTCTGGTAGTGCTTATGGACTGTGAAGATTGGTAAATGATCACTGATGTCCGTCATCACAATTCCACTTTTGATGAGTTCTCCTGAGATGTTGGTAAATATATTATCTATGGTTGTTGAGCTTTGCACAGTAATTCTTGTTGGTTTGGTTATTAGTGGACACAAGCCTAATGCATACATGGAATTTACAAATTCATTTACTGTCTTTGATTCAGACATGGTTCCTAAATCAACATTGAAGTTCCCGCAGAGAAATATGTCCTTGTTTCGAGTACCATTGTATATTTCAATGATTGAACTAGTTAAAGATTCTACACAGGTGCCTGGTGCTCTGTATAGACAACTTATGACAATATTTTTTCTTTTTTTCAGAAATTATTTCAATTGAGATCATTTCCATCATTTCATCAATGGCGGTTGTCATGTTGGCAATGATTTTACATTTCAAACTTTTACATGCATACAGTGCCACCCCTCTATCTCCTTTTCTTTTTCTATTAACATAAAACATCTGATATCCATCAATTTGTACTTCTTCAATATCTGTTTCTTTTAACCATGTTTCAGTTACTGCAATGACACTAAATTGCTTTTTATTTTCTGTTAAATACTCCATTATTTTGTTGTGGTTACAGCGCAGGCTTTTACTATTAAAATGAATAATCGAGAAAACTCCATCCATGTACTATAATATTTGAAGTCATTTGTTGTGTATAAGTACAGATTTTTATCCAGTTCTGTCCAGGATCGTATATTTTATATTAGGATTCCTCTTCTGTATTCATCATTGTAGCTGTGGTACTCTATGTCCTTTACTTGTTATTTCATTTCTGTAGTCTCATCATGGATGTTGTCATTCTCTTTTTTCCCTGCCATTTTTATTTGTTACATTCTCCAGTTCCTTTAAATCCTTTACCGTCTTTGCCTGTGACCCTCCTTGTACTTTAATCCAAATGTTCCCATTTAGCTACAATTTTTTTCTGTTTCTTCAACAACCTAGCATCTCTGGTTTACTGCATTTTTTTTTGGTCAAATGTTCATTTATATACACCTTGGTACCTTTAAGCTTTTTTGCTTGTTGTAGCACGCTGTTCCTATGTTTTCTGTTGGTGAATCTCCCTTCTGTTTGAATTTGTATATTTTTGGTTTTACAACCTGTTGTTTGTGTCTCAAGCACCTCTTGGGTAGCTTCTTCTGATGAGACACTTGCTGCTGCTCTGGCATAGCTTTTATGTCTAGTGGCTAACCCAGTTATCACCAGATCTTCTCTACATGTATATTCTTCAAGTTCATTGTTGAATCTATGTAAATATTATTACACAGATGCCTTGTTTTATCTATGCTTTACCGTTTTACTCTTTTATTACTCTTAAAGTTCAGTAGAAGTGTTTTGCAACATGCTTTGATGCTTTCAGCAGAAACTTCCTGTGGATGCTGATGCTCAAACCCTGAACAGGAAATGCGGATTTCTTGACTGCTGTTTTTCAAACCATTACTTGTGCATGTATAGAAATGTTGCTGTGGTTGCACCCCTTCCTCTATAGAGGAAATGCAGCTGATGTAACTAGGATTCCTGAGCTAATAAAAAGGGCTTGGATCACACAGGAAGCTCTGAGTAGATAGGAGACACATGTGACTCTCGGGTGAGGTTCCGGGTCACGAGCAGACGTGTGTCTCCAGCTCTCCTCAACTCAAAGTTTTTTAAAGTTGCCTACAAGTGACTTTAATTACCAAGCTGCAGCAACAACTACCGCAACGAAACCGCGTTAGCCGACATCCAGTCTCGGCTAACCCCTTCTCTTCTGCGTGATGCTAAGCTTGAAGCTCTGCTGGCGCTCGAAGCTAAGCTAACACCACTGCTCCAAATCGTGGAAGATTTCCGTCAAGAAAAGGCACGTAACGAACAACGAGATAATCGCCAAGATCTCCTGGAGAGGAGGATGCATGACATAGATCAACAGGCACGGATGAATAATGTGATTCTCACGGGACTTCAACTACAACCCCGGGTGCGGCCTGGTGCTACCAGCGCTAGCACGGATGCTAACGGAGCTGATATGGGAGCAAACGTGACCGTGGAGGATCAAGTTGGAGAATTTCTTGCGTCTAAAGGGATTTCCTTGGACCTAAACACTGTTGAGATCTGTCATCCGCTTCCTCGGAGAAAGAATACGGATAAACCAGCGATCCTGATCAGGTTTGTGAATTGAAAGCACAAGATAGCTCTGATGAAACAACGTAAAAACCTGAAGGGGTCGGCTGTTTATCTTAATGATCATCTGTGTAAATATTATGCTGATCTGGCGAAGCACGCGAGGCTCCTACGATCCAGGAAACAGATCCACAGTACGTGGACTCTGAACAGAATCTTTGTGAAACCACTCGGATCACCGGATGTTACAAAGCTTTTGGAAATAAAATCCATGGAAGACTTTGAGAACTGTGGGATTACGCATGTTTGACCCTTTAATTCAAGCAAAAAGTGAAATGTGAACTCAACAACCGCGGATACGACCTCTGACCCAATTCTGAGCTGCAGAATGAGCACATTTCCCTTGAAATGGGACCTTCACAGTCTCTCAGTCAAAACAACGCAGAAGAACCGTTACGTGGCCTTAAACTTGTTCCTAAGTAGTGATGTAGCACTAAATCTGATAAAAAAAATAAAAAAAACATTTTTATTTTTATTTTATTTTGAAATTTTTTATCCTTTTCTTTTCAACTTATTTTTTTATGATAATGATTTTAATGAAAACAATCTGCACAAATTGTATTTTTTTATTAGAATATTTTGATTTTTTTCTTTCTCCACATACTAATGAAGATAATTTTTACTTATTATTTTTATTTTTTTTTTTAATAATAATTCTTTGATTAATACAATCTGCACTAATTGTCTTCTTTTATGAGAATATCTTGACCTTTACTGCATTAGCAAATGAAGACGATTTAATTATTTTTGTATTATCATAATTCATGCACAAAGTGTCTTTTTTTCTATGAGAATATTAGATTATTGTTTATGCAATATGCAGTAATGATTACTAACAAGTTTACAATCACTATGGTATTAATTTTCTTTACTGATTAATATAAATGATTTGTCGTGGATGCTTTGAAACTTGATTACATTAATGATATTAATGATCCTTAATAGCCTGATTTTATTAATATTTGATATTAAGTCCTGAACCGGATATTGATAATTCATGTAGAGAAAATGGTATGGTCGAGTCGGGGTGGGATTATATAAGTTCGCTTCCTTTCCCTCCCTTTCAAGTGATCTACTTGTGATTTATTAAGTGATATGTTATGTATGTATTATGACCTGATTGCTTGAAATAAACCATTTCATTCATTCATTCATTCATTCATGCATTCATTCATTCAACGTCTCTCCGGGAATGGAGAGGCGTTCAAGATGCATATTCATGAATCTTGGATGTTTCATCCTGGATAGTAGCCTCCACGCTCACTATTCATCAACCTCCTTCCTTGTGGCTAGCATACAGTCTCTTTCAAGATGTCCAAATCATCTTCACTGGTTGCTCTCTCTATGCAGAGGACTGACTTATTTCATTGTATCCACATGTAATCAGAAAGGCCTTTTCATAATACATAGCTTGTGGTCACAAAAGAAAGTAGAGACCGAATGACCTGAAAATTTAAAACTTAGGCCCGATCCGAACACTCCCCTTCTCCCTTCCCCTTAGCCCTCACCCTTAATTTGAAGTGGCAGTTAAAGTCATGTCCGGAATTATTATTTTTTAAGTTTCACACTCCTACAGAGGGGACCAAAGTCTGCTATCGCGAGAGTAAACTGTGTCGCACCAAGAAGAGCTTTTCCTCCCTTTGGTGCGCTCTGAACCACAGAGGTTTACATTTAAATCTAAGTAATGACTTTATGTTGTAGTGTGACCATTTTAAAGTTATAAAACCGCTGTTGTTTATGTGTTTTCAAGCACAGGAAGCCCCGCGCTAATGCTAGCAGACCAGCGATATTGATGATGTCATCGAACGAAAGTCACATCCGAAATATTAGACGCTATCTTTTCATCACCCTCCGTTTGTAGCAAGCATGGAGGAATATACAAAGGGGGAGGGCTAAAGGGAAGGGAAGCAGCAAAACAGCAAAATCATGACAAATCAAAAGTCAGTAAACAGTCCCTTCTATCATGATCAAGGTGACTGTTTCAAATCATAGCTGAGAAAGATGGATTTTTAATGTTATTAAGTCATAATAAAGTTCCATCAGCTGTCAAACCCCTACACCTAGGTCAGGGGTCTGCATTCTGTAGCTATTATGACATTCCCTGCATTTGGATGATTGTATGTGGTACAGCATGTCTTTTATTTTGAAAGACGGTCATATAGATTTCAAGAAAATTAGAAACTAAGGCCCAATCCGAAGTCTCCACTTCCCCTTAGCCCTCCCCCTTCGTTTATCCATCCGTGCTTGCTCCAAAAGGAGGGTGATGAAAAAAATAGTGTCTAATATTTCGGACGTGACTTTCATTTGATAACGTCATTCGCATCACCGGTCTGCTAGCATTAGCGCGGAGCTTTCAGGGCTTGAATATACATAACAGCAGTTTTATAACTTTAAGTTTATTAGATTTATATGGCGCCTTAAAAATTTTAAGAAGTTTCTTAAAAATGGACAGTGAGGATGCCTGCCGAATGCTCAGTGGTAAAGCGTTCCACAGCTTCGGTGCACAGATTGAAAACACTCGTTCCGCCCTGAGCTTCCTCTTAGACCTCGGTACCTCTAGGAGAAGCTGATCAGCTGACCTGAGGCTCCGGGTTGGGGTGTAGGGACAGAGAAGCTCAGAGAGGTACGGCGGTGCACAGTTGTTCAAAAATTAAAAAAAAAATAAAATAATCTTAAAATGAATTCTAGAATTCACAGGCAGCCACTGAAGGGTAGCCAGGATGCGGGTGATCTGGTCCCACTTACGTGCTCCAACCAGAACCCAAGCAGCAGCGTTCTGGACCAGCTGGAGACGTGAGAGGGACGACTGGCTAGCTCCAAAATAAAGAGAGTTACAGTAATCCAGCCGGGATGTGATGAAAGCATGATTTACTGTCTCAAAATGATGTTTGGGTAACAATGGTTTCACCTTCACCAGCAAAAAGAAGCTGGATTTTACCACTGAGCTAATTTGACAGTCAAGTTTAAAATCACTGTCCATTTAAAACCCAGATTTGACACGGACTGTCTGAGATGAGGAGTCAAAGGACCCAGCTCCACTGAGAAGGGGTCACAGGAACTGCTAGGACCAAATACCATCACTTTTGTTTTTTTATCCTCCATCCATCCTTCTTCTTCCGCTTCATCCAGGACCGGGTCGCGGGGGCAGCAGTCTAAGCAAAGATGCCCAGACTTCCCTCTCCCCGGCCAATACCTCCAGCTCCTCTGGGGGGGACCCCGAGGCGTTCCCATGCCAGCCGAGAAACATAGTCTCTCCAGCATGTCCTGGGTCTTCCCCTGGGCCTCCCAGTGGGACATGCCCGGAACACCTCTCCAGGGAGGCGTCCAAAAGGCATCTGTATTAGATGCCCGAGCCACCTTAACTGGCTCCTCTCGATGCAGAGGAGAAGCGGCTCTACTCCGAGCTCTCTCCGGGTGACTGAGCTCCTCACCCTATCTCTAAGGGAGAGCCCAGCCACCCTCCGGAGAAAACTAATTTCAGCCGCTAGTAGTCGGGATCTCGTTCTTTTGGTCACAACCATTGACTGTAAAAATAATGGACTTCTCGAGCCATGAGGCTCTGGAAATACATTACTTCCAATCCTTGCGAAAGTAGGCCACCGTTTTCACCGTCACTTCCTGAAACGGCTATCGCCATTTTGCAAATGTAGCGTGTAAAGGGGTGAATATGAAGTATATATATTCAATCCCAAAGTTGGTTGAAAAATATAAATTTTATTAAACTGAAATTTAATAAAATTATCCTCGGGGCACCACCTTCGTAATGAAGGAAAATATTACTCATCAATGATTAGCCACTACTTCTAATCAATAAAGAAATCAATTAATCAGTCTCTCAATTTTAGCGTGAGTGTCTTTACCCTGTGAAGGGACTTTGCCACAAAGAAGAAAATAATGATATCAAACAACGACGTCCTTTTTAATATTTATTGAATAACATGAGGTTAAACAAGCAGAAATACTGGACGTAAAAGCATGGAAAGCAATCAACGTATGTGGAACACAGAATATAGCTTCAACTAAAAACTAGAAATAGGTAAATGAGAAGAAAAGACACACAATATTGAGGTGGAAAAAGCTAAATGTGTGGATGCATTAAGTGTGTGTTGTGCATAAAAAGGGTGTTGTTAATGATCTGAGAATAAGCTATTCTTAAAAGGAGGAATTCAAAACGGGGCAAAGATGTTACTCTTGCCAAAATAGTTAATCTTTGTTCTAACCACCAGCAGTTGACTGTATGAGCGAAGTTCGACTTCTCACCATGCGGTCTGGAGATCTGGGTCTGCTCTGCCAGGAAGGGTGGTTGGTCCCGTTCCTAGTCGGATGGTTCAGGCGGGCCGTGGAGGCGAGATCTGCAGCCAGGCGTAGAAGGAAAGGGAACCTGCGGTTCTGCTGGTTCTGCTCTGTTCAGTCACTTAGCTTCTGACGATTTCTCTATTCCGTTTTGTGACCAAAAAGTATAAGTCACAAAGCTGGCCGGACAATGAAACTTATCGAATGGTCTAGCATTAAAAATCAGTTTCAAAATAAAAGCATCAAAAATGGTAAAAAGTTGGAATCAGTCTATGAAATAAACGGGAGACAAAAATGGTTAAAAGAAAGAAAGCGCGCGAGGAAAAAAACGTGATCTTAAGACTAGAAGAACTTGGATGATTCTGTTCTGCTCCGGTTCTGGCTTATAAGGCTTGTGCCTCATGGCTTGTAAGGCGTGTTGCTGAGCCTGTCTGAGCAGCAGCCAAGAAGGTGTTGAGAGGGGAAGAAAAAAAGGAAGAAGAGAGAGCTCCTGGCCTGCGCGCCAGTGCTTTCAAACTGGGAGGCAGGGCCAGAATCGCCCAATCCGTGGGGATTTGAGGCGTTTTATGATTGGAGGTAATTTGCATGTCCCAATGAGCTCTGTCTATGCAAATATCAGGGGCGTCACTTTATTCTGGTGTCCTTAATGCCGAATTAACAATAAAAAGGGGTTTCTATCAAACAAAGTTTATAAAACCCTATATGTGTGTGTGAATCCCGTGACAGTAGCACATAAAATGCTTCCCAAAGTCCACATAAACACAGAAAAGCAATTCTCCAACCCTTGATGGTTATACAATGGTTATTCATGGATTTTAACCTCAAAGTAGTTGTGGAATCTTCTTCTGTTAGGAATAAAGGTTTGATTACGCACATGTAATAATTAGAGCTGTCAGGCGATTACATTTTTTAATAGCGATTAATCGCATTTTGTCCTGAGTTAACTTGCGATTAATCGCATATTAATATGTGGCCTTTTTTTTAGGAAAAAAATGTGTGCTTCGTGGAATTTAGCAGTTTTACATTAATTATAAAAACAGGAATGGCAAAATGTATAGTTTTCATCAGAGATACTTTATTTTGTATCATTGTATAGAGTTGTATAAACTTTCTTAACAATAAAAGGCTGTAACATAAAATGCCTAACAAAAGCCCAAGTACAAGTGAAGGGCATTTTAAATTCAAAACTTCAATCAACGTTCAGTAAAATAAAATAAAAAACATCAAAAATAAAATTTCCATAACACTTTCATGTTCATTTTTTGTCAGGACCAAATCTTTCCTCCTCTGATGAACTACAGTAATAAATGAAATAGAGGTTTATCATTTCCAATTAACTTTTGTTTTTTAAAACCTTAAAGACTGAGAAAAGCGGGATACACTGTGGATAGTTTGACAGTCTGTTACTGCCGCCGCGTTCTCTGGCTGCAGCTCGATGCATCGACGTGTCCAGCAGAGCTCACGCCATGAATATGCCGGCAGACAGACCGCTATGCTGGGGTTGGATCACGCTTAAACCTCCAGAACATTTAAAACGTCCCCCGGTGCGCTTGCTGTTCGGAACGTCGGGGGTCCGCAGCTCTCGGGACGCGACGCCGGACGCGAGCCGGTACCACCAGATGTGGTACTGGACGTGAACCGGAGCCGGGTTAGGGTGCAGGAGCTCTCCAGGTCATAGCGCCGGCCGGTTTTAGCTCGCAGCTAGAACCGCCCGTGATCTCGTGAGAGCAGCCGGTGAGTTAAAGGGCGGGACGCGCGCTCGCACGGTATGGAAAGGCACGTATGATAAAATCCCATTGACTGTAAAAATAACGGACTTATCGAACTATGAGGTCCCCCCATTATATACAGTCTATGGAAAATCCGCGATTAATGCGTCAAAAAAATTGTCGGCGTCAAGCACATGTCAAATTAATTTGTTTTTAACGCGCTAAATCTGACAGCCCTAGTAATAATATTACATTTCTTGTGGCTGTGGAGAGATGTTTTACGTGTAAGATCCAGTGAACAAAAATCCCTGTGATTTAAAACATAAGAAAAGTTATGAAGGGTCACATTTTTCAAACAAAGGACTTTGAGTGTCTGTCGGGCATGCTTGCAGACTCTCCTGGGGGTGAGGCTGCTGGAACCAAGATTCTTTTGAAATTGACGGCTGACGTTTGCCAGAGTTTCAAATGCAAAATAGTCAGGGTTCTGGCCCAGTTTAATGACTTACATCCGAGTGGGGGATAGGGGTTTCAGACGACTTTATGTCTCCTTGCTGAAAAAAGGGACTCCGTTATCTCGAGAAAGGCATTCCACATGAGTTGGGTGAACAAATGTTCAGCACAGGTTATCACAGTTGTTTCCAAGGGTGGAATGCTACACAAACGTCTGCAGCCCATCGCCAGCAATTGGTCTGAGTCTCATTGAGTCATAGCTGAGCCATGGAATCTATAGGAAGTACTGTCGGCAATCTGGAGTGAGTTTATTGTGAGTGTCCACCTCTTTCCATGCCTCTACCACGAGACAGCGGGATGTAAGCAGCTTCTATTGTATTAACGCCGGCTCAGGAGAAATGTACAAGTCATTGTTCAAGTCTTTGAGGGAGAACCATTCCAACATTTGATTCTGTCAGTGGTCCTTTTGGATTTACTTACATTTATTCCTTTTTGTCGAGCTAAAAGGAGTATTTGGGTGATGCCGCTTGAGACTTCACATGTGCTGCCACGTTACAGTCTGATCAGATGCATGTGAGAAGCGCGTTCAGCGGTATTTAAAATAAATAACCATTCTAAAAAGTGAACAGTTGGATCTTTTTTCTGTTTAAAAATACGACAACATCCATTGAAGTTTGTCTTGCGCTCCTCACAGGACACGGCTGCTGTAATTCAGGCTGCAAGCTGGAAAAGTGCGGCGAAGATGAAACTTTGGTTGGTGATTTTATGGAGGAGCTACAATCAAAACAGTGAAAAAAGAAAAACGAACGTTAAAACAAAAAAGTCCAAAGCACATAACCTCAGTGATAAAGTATATTTCTATAGAGTAAATTTGCATCTAAAAATGTCGACAGCATGCGCCTCTTGTTTTATTAAACAGCTGCATCGGTACATTCCATTGAGGAAAACAACAGGAGGACAATGATTGGTACATTGTTGAATTGTAAAGTAGGTGTTGAAAGGTCTTCACGGACCGCATTGATGAAGTCTGCTGCCATTGGCTACCCGTAATCTGTCAATCAAACCCCCCACACACTCGACGTCAGACCCACAAATGCTTATTGAGCCATCTGATTGGTAAATTTAAAAACTCTAATAACTTGTGATAAGGGAAAACGATCTTTTAAAAAAATTAGGATTAGAAAAAAGATGTTAAGCAGAAAGCACCAGAGGAAGAATGATTATTCTGACACATAAAATGACTGAGAAATAACTGTCTGTTTCTCAATGTAAGTCAATGGGACTTTAGCCTTTTTGCAACCAACTGCTACTTCCTATATGGAACACGGAAGTAGGGGGGCTTGCTCAGTCCAGTTTTTCTTATACAGTCAATGGTCACAACCCAAAGCTCATGATAGGTGAGTACTGGGACGAAGATCGTCCGGTAAATCGAGAGCTTTGATTTCTGGCTTAGCTCTTTTTTTACCACAATGGACCGGTACAGCGACCGCAAAATGGCGGACGCCGCTCCAATACGCCTGTCGATCTCATGCTCCGATCTTCCCTCACTCATGAACAAGACCCCAAGATATTTAAACTCCTCCACCTGAGGCAGGAGCACCCCACCCACCGAGAGAATGCAAACTACCTTTCTCCGGTCGAGAACCATGACCTCAGATTTAGCGGTGCTGACCCTCATCCCAGCCGCTTCACACTCGGCTGCAAACTGCTCGAATGCATTCTGAAGGTCCTGGCTCGATGGAGCCAACGGAACGACATCATCTGCAAAGAGAAGAGAGGAAATCCTGTGGTCCCCAAACCAGATGCCCTTGGCCCCTGGCTGCACCTAGAAATTCTGTCCATAAAGACTATGAACAGAACCGGTGATAAAGGGCAGCCCTGCCGGAGTCCAAAATGCACCGGGAACAGGTCTGACTTACTGCCGGCCATGCGAACCAAGCTCCTGCCCCGGTCGTACAGAGACCCAACAGCCCTGAGTAAGGCTCCCCGGACCCCGCGCTCCCAGAGCACCCTCCACAGGACACCACGGGGAACGCGGTCAAACACTTTCTCCAAATCCACAAAACACATATGGACTGGATGAGCGAACTCCCACGAACCTTCCAGCACCCTGAAGAGGGTGTAGAGCTGGTCCACTGTTCCATGACCAGGACGGAAACCGCACTGTAGTTCTTGAATCTGAGGTTCGACTATCGGATGGACTCTCCTCTCCAGTACCCTGGCATAGACTTTCCCAGGAACACACCCTCCAGTCCCCCTTCTTGAAAAGGGGAACCACCACCCCAGTCTGCCAGTCCAGTGGTACGGTTAATGTCTGCCACCCAATGCCACAGAAACATGTCAGCCAAGACACTCCCACAGCATCCAGAGACTTCAGGTACTCAGGGCGAACCTTATCCACCTCCCAGAGCCTTGCCACCGAGGAGCTCTTTGACTACCTCAGTGACCTCAGCTTGGGTAATGGACAGTTACAGCCCAGTTTCCTCAGCCTCTGCTTCCTCAACAGAAGGCGTGTCAGAAGGGTTGAGGAGAACCTCAAAGTATTCCTTCCACTGCCCGACAATGTCCCCAGTTGAGGTCAGCAGATCCCACCTGCACTGAAAACGGTGCCTGCAGAAAACTGCTTTCCCCTCCTGAGGCGCCAGATGGTTTGCCAGAATCTCTTTTAGGCCAACCGATAGTCCTTCTCCATGGCCTCACCAAACTCCTCCCACGACCGAGTTTTTGCCTCTAAAACAGCCCAGGCCGCTGCTCGCTTGGACTGCCGGTACCCGTTAGCTGCCTCTGGAGTCCCACAAGCCAACCAGGCCTGATAGGACTCCTTCTTCAGCTTAACGGCACCCCTTACTTCCGGTGTCCACCACCAGGTTCGGGGGTTGCCGTCACAACAGGCACCAGAGACCCTGCGACCGCAGCTCGGGAAAGCAGCAGAGACAATAGAGGTGGAGAACATGGTTCACTCTGACTCAATGTCACCAACCTCCCTCGGTACCTGCTTGAAATTTTCCAGGATGTGGGAGTTAAAGACTTCCCTGACTGAGGGCTCAGCCAGACGTTCCCAGTAGACCCTTACAGTACGTTTAGGTCTGCCAAGTCTTTCCAGCCTCCTCCCCCACCAGCAAATCCAACTCACCACCAGGTAGTGATGAGTGGACAGCTCTGCCCCTCTCTTTACCCGAGTGTCCAAAACACACGGCCGGAGATCGCCTGAAACGACTACAAAGCTGATCATTGATCTCCTGCCTAGGGTGTCCTGATGCCAGGTGTATTGATGGACACCTTTGTGTTCGAACGTGGTGTTTGTTATGGGCAAACTATGGCGTGCACCGAAGTCCAACAACAAAAAAAACGCACGGATTCAGGTCAGGGAGGCCATTCCTACCAATCACGCCCCTCCAGGTGCCACTGTCATTGCCCACATAGGCATTGAAGTCCCCCAGGAGGAAGACAGAGTCCCCCATTGGGGCACTTTCCAGTACCCCTTCAAGAGACACCAAGAAGGCTGGGTACTCCGAACTGCTGTTTGGCCCGTAAGCTGAAACTACAGTCAGAGACCTGTCCCCTACCCGAAGGCGAAGGGACACAACCCTTTCGTCCACCGGTGTGAACTGCAACCCCTGGCGGCTGAGCAATTGGCTCACTAGTAAGCCCACCCCAGCCCGCCGCCTCTCACCATGGGCAACTCCAGAGTGGTAGAGAGTCCAGCCTCTCTCGAGGGACTGAGTTTCAGATCCCAGGCTGTGCGTGGAGGTGAGCCCAACTATATCTAGCCAGTATCTCTCAACATCTCGCACCAGCTCAGGCTCCTTCCCTCCCAGAGAGGTGACATTCCATATCCCAAGAGCCAAATTCCATGCCCGGGGTTTGGGCCACCGAAGGCTCACTCAAGCCCCTCCACCACGTTAAGGTGGCGGTTCAAATTACCAAACTAACAAGCTGTCATGGCAGAAACAACAGATTCTTTTTTAAAAATGTGAGAACTCTAGTGATGAAAGAATCTTTTGTGAAAATCTGATGTCTACATTCACCACCGTGTGATGGGTCGCCCTTATTAACTTTGCAAATGAACACATTTCAAAGGGGTTGCCAGTGGCGCACCGGTAATCTGCAGGACTCCTGATCATTTTACCATGATTCACCCAGGTTTAAATACTGGTCATGCAGGTTTTCTCTCTTTTTTTTAAATAAATAGTTGCATTTCATTAGGCAGAAACATTTTTTTTCTTTGATATGAACATCTTTTCTAAAACAACTATTACACTGTCGCTGTTGGTGGCAGCATTGTTGCCAGCTGCCAACAACTGTTAAACTGCTGTGTAATAGTTGATATTTTAATAAATAGCCACAAAGAAAAGGTTCAGTGTGTCTGTGTGTAAATCTTGGAATGGGTTAAGCAGTGAAGTCAAACAATGTTCAAACATCCAAAAATCATACAGAAACTCAAATTTCACAATATGAAGATTAGAGGAGTTAAAGATTTACTGGTGTTTGAATAAATTCCAATGTGGTGAAATAATCAAAGCTCTTTTAATTACAATCAATGATGATTACTAAAACATTTTAATTACAATAAAATGCTATCTTTTTTTTTACTTGCTCTGCAATGTATAGCAATGTTTATAGGGTTAATGTGATAAAGTGCTCTAATGATAATCACATACATATCGGATACATAAAATGTGAATAATTAATGTTTACTGAAAAAGTGTAATGATTTAAGAGGATAATAAATAAGCACTCATTTGTTGCTTAAAAACTTGACCTGCAATGCATAGGGAGAATTTCTGGATTAAAAGAAAATTGTTTTCTGATTATAATCAAAGTGTATTTCCTAACAGTTACATGATGTGTGATTCATGTTATTGTTCACTGAAATAATAAAAACAATGCTTGTGATTAATCAATAATTAATAAATACTCAACTTTGTTGCATTTGATCTGATCAGAACCAGATTATGAAAATTAAGCAGATCTATGAAATTAAATAACTCAGTAGCAATGGGATTTCTTAAGTTTGCTTATTTCTACTCATTTTCAAGCAATAAATCAAGCTCTGCTTGACTTAAGTTAATCAGACTGTTAAAGTTTGAGAAAAAGCCTTTGGCCTCTAGATTACTGGGAGACAATAGTATGGGCAGATTAAATGCATGCAAGAATGCACTAGTGAACTAGTAAGAAAATATTGTGCACTGCACTAGTGAACTGCTGATTTTTTTCTCTCTCACTAGTTAACCAGCAAGACTTACACTAGTCAGCTAGTTTGCATTTTGCATGTAACTAGTAAACTAGTGCAATATTTTATTTGCATTAGTTGACAGGTGAGCTTTAGGAGCCTTCCTAGTGGACTTGAAGAACATTTGCATGTGACTAGATAGCTGATGGCCTTTTGAGAGTGTAACTCGTTAACTAACAAGTCCTTACAACTAAGCTTTGACATTTGTTTACCCTGTGCTAAAGAGTTAAAAGCAACGTGGGTGCAAACATGTAATGAATGCAAAGGGTCACATTTGATACTGCTTTAAAATCAGAAACAGAAGGTAAACACTCATTTCCAGCAACATGCCACTTTATTTTTGTTTGTTTTCAACAACAGATGAAAGATTTATATTTGTTTATATCAACGACCATTTTCCACTTTCAAAAAAAGGACTTCAGAATGATAATCAGCTTTGGGTACAGCATTGGTCATGATTGGGTAACTGCCAGATTTTTTTAACTTTGTAATTTAACTTTAGTCAATTTGACATTACATCAAATTGAATTAAAAAAAATAGTAATCTGAATATTCAAAGTTTTCCCTTTTGTGGTCCAGCAAGATGTGTTCATCCTGGAACTATAACTACTGATGAGTTATCTAGCACTTCTTTGGATCCTTCTACATCAAGGAGTGATCTGAGTGATGATTATTTCTCAGTTGTGAGACTGCTCAGCTGATCACTGATCTCATCAAAGAAGTTATCCACAAAGCGAAGCATCTGAATGACCGCACTGAGCAGCAGGATGTCCATGTCCATGTCCAATTCCAGCTCCTCACTGTAGTTCTTCAATGGAATGATGCAGGACAAAGGTACACCGACCCGAGTGGCGGCCTCCTGCATCTGGATCACAGGATGACAGGATTATCACAGACTGTTACAGAGAACGTACATTTTAATTTTGCTAATTATGACTAAAAATCTTTACCAGTTCTTTAATGTAGCCACTTTTGTAGACATTTCTGACATCTTCTCTCACCAGAGCGCAGGCTTCATCGATTTTAGTGAGCAACACCAGCTGAGGGATCCCTGAAAACCAGCAGAAATGTCACCAACAGAAAAAGACCATTATTTAATTAGAAACCAAACCCAACTTACCCATATAGTTGACCTTTCTACGGACAGCTTTCAACTTCTCCTCCAAGTTTTTGGACATGATGGAGATCTTGCTGGCGTCCAGGACATAAGTCACACAGTGGATCTTGTCTTTGAGATCTGGACTCTTGCAGAAACCGTGAGCCTCTGATTGCAGAGGAACAGAGGGGTTGAACTGCATGTGTCAGAGAATTATGGAGGAACTTGGTTATTATTAAACACTTCAGATGAATTTCTCACAGATTTGGATCATACGTACCTGGTAACGGTCAGGCAGATGACCTTTAAGGATATTGCTGATGTCATCTATATCTGGTCCCGCCCCCACGTTTTCCTCCAGTCCCATGGTGTCACACAGGACGAGTGGCAGAGGTTTACCTTCTCTTCCAGCCTTCACAGAGTATGTTCTGAACTGTTGAGCACAAAGTGACTAAGTTAATAAAATCATAAATTGATTTAAAATATTCAATTTTATTTTTACATCTTTAAAGTCACTCACCTGTGTTGTCAGGCTGGTGGAGGAGCTTCCAGAAATGGCCTGACTGGTGACATGACCTCTAAAGATGGAGTTGATGGAGTTGAAGAAGCTGGACTTTCCAACTCCAACAGGTCCAACGAGTAAAACCCGAGCCTGAGTCACAGAGCTGTTCAAAGGTTTGTAGAACTTAATGCTCTCCATCATCCCTGCCTTTCTCCTATACACACATACAAGAAACTTTTAAAAATCTTATTTTTTTGTCATAAGTACTTGGTGCTCAGCCACAGCTGTGTGGATTGAATCTTACTGACTTAGTATCCCAGATCACAAGTCTCCATGGTTTCTCCATTTCTGCTGCATCCATTAAAGTATAGAAACAATTATGATCAATTATGTGCCAAATATTAACACATTTTAAAAAGACAACATTACATTAGATAATAACAGCATTACAATAACGGACTCTATGCACGGAGCTCTGCGACATATTTCCAGTTTTGGATAAGACCGCTTACTTGCTTCCGGTTGTGGCTATCTATATGCATGGACTTTGCAAATCTCCATGTACTTTCCCTGGTATTGGTTTATTTTTGTTATTTCTTACATTATATGTTAGTTTGTTGTAATGTGTATACACAATGACATCCAAAATTTTCCTTCCTTAAATATGAAACACCCAATATTCACAAGACGCTACCATGTACCGCATTATCACGTGACTTCTTGAGATGAAACATAGCTCTGTTAGGACATTTAAAACATGTTCGACAGAACTTTTCATGTGTAAACGAACTTGGAAGTGACTTCCGGACTGCTGATCATACTCTCAGCTGATGAGGTGGACTTGCCTTCTTCATGGAGTGGCAACAGTGAGCACTAAAGGTAACCTTGTCTCTGTTGAGACGTTTTAAGAAGGGAATGACGTCTCAGACTGCTTCTACCTGACACAACTAACAGGTCATGAAGACAAAGAAAACTATAATCAGATGTGTCTTTCATGCTAACTAGCATTAGCCCAAATGAAAAGTGACAACGGTATTCACATATAGTTTTTTAAATACTGCAGTCAGTTCTGAACTTTTTTTCTTCACTGCACAGACCCGGAGGAAAGGTTAAGGTTAAGATTACGGTTGCGGTTCGGGTGAATGCACCAAATGCTTCCTGATTACTTTTGCAAATAGATATACCCCAACAACACTGGCTCCTTTTTTTGAATTCTCTTTCAAAATTTACCCTGAAGAACTTCCTGCTGTGTTCTCTAACTCCTGGTTATAATTAATATCAAGAAGCTTAAAATGTGTCTGTCAGCAGGGAAGTCTACATTTGATGCAGAATTATACTTTGTTTAGCCTTTAGTCAAAAAACCAATTTGTTGAACTTACTTTCCACCTGGTAAACTTCACACTCAGTCAGGTCGAGGTCATTGCCGTGCATCTCTGCAGCATTGAAGTTATAATAGTTTCCAGGATTGCTGTACACTTTTGGTTGGCTTCCATTGACAAGAACTAAAGCTTCTCCAAAATAAGGACCACTGTTGCTGATCATTCTCACAGCATATGGAGCATTGATGCATGGATATTTGTTGAGCTTTTCTCCACTGAAGGAGAACAGAAATGCCTGATCATCATTTACATACTGTCCAGACTGACTGAATGGTTGTCTGGTGTAGCCTCCAAACACACGTCCAGATTTGTTGTAGCCCACAGACACAGTGGGATACTGGTTATCACAGTGTAGGTGGAAAGCTACTCCAGTGAAACCATGGATGCTGGCTTTGTAGAGCAACTTCAGTTTGAGATATCCCAGCTGAGAGCAGATTGCTTTCTTCTGATTCGTGGTGAGCTTGGAGTTCATCTGGTCTGAAGATGCTGCTTGATCCTTTGATCCTTTATGATGACTGGATCCTTGATTTGGGGTGAAAGGAGAATCAGGAAACAGCCGTGTTACTGAATAAATTACACCACTCTATAAACATACCTTTAAAAGTAACTGCAGCTGAACTGAAGCAACTGGAGTATTACAAAACTGTTATGCTTTGAAAGTAAAACTTCTTTGTGTGGGATTATTTATTAGTCAAAACTCCAAACATTCAAGTGTAGCATTTATCAAACATTCCTCGTGGACAAGTCAGACACTTGTATGTATGTGTGTTCAACAAAAAAATTGCAGATATTTTTTTAGCTTGCATGCTGAAAAAGTATGAGCACACCTAACTTGTTCATCAGAAGCTAAAGCACATATTTGACTAAGCTCTGAACTATATGTTCAAACAACACAAAGAAAAATTACTAATTGCTTTGTCACACTGGTAGAACGAGTTTTAAACAAGTAATCACATAAGACCTTAAAAAAGTATTAAGAAAATACATCAAAAACAGAAGAAAAGACAAAGAAAGAAAGAAAGAAAGAAAGAAAAAAAAAACAACAAAGAAAACAAATCATAATAGATTCATTTTCTCCAAAGTTTTTTTTAAAGATTGCTGTTTACAGGAAAAAATAAAAGAAAGTAACTAGATTTATTGCACCACTAAGACATTAAATAGTCATGAGTCAACCCAAGTCTGTCAGGTTTCTTTTAAAGCAACAGGTTTTTTCACTTGCTGTTGTTCTGAACCTTTTTTATCAGGTACATATTTTTTTTTCCTGGTTAACTTCTGTCTTTGTTAAATTTTGTCTAGGAGTTGGGACTTTAATCTGTCTTAATAACATGTTTTCCAAAGTTTTGTAAGGCGGATAAGCTGGTGATTCTCAGTAAATGTACAAGTGATGTCCAGTCAGTCTGACTAAAATGAAACAAGAAAAGCCATTTAAATTGTTAGACTTGAATTGTTTAACTCTTGTGCTATCCAAGGCGACGTTACATTAAAAGTGGCCTTGTGTTAGAGTGTCTGCCTTGAGACTGGAAGCTCGTGAGTTCAAATCCAGGCCTAGTCATACCAAAGACTAAAAGTAAGATAATGCGCCTCCCTGCTTGACACTCATTAAAAGGGTTAAATTTGGGGTTAAACCACCAAATGGTTGCAGAGTGCAGCTGTGTCTGCAGCTCACCACTCCCCCAGGAAATGGGTCCAATGGACAGAACAAATCCCCATCTCCCCGTGTCTGTGACAACTAATGGCATTTAACATTTTTGTCTCAAAAATGTGTATTTACAGTTTTTACCCAGGCAGATAAATGTACAGTCACACAACAACATTTCAGTAAAAAAATCCTTCACATTTGCGCCCTAAAATTAAGGTTAAATAACTAGTCTATAAAAGGAGGCTATATTTAATATTTAGGTTAAAAAAATAGACAAAGAATTGTCAAGTAGAAAACAAAAGATTAAACCACACTGTCATCTCTTCATTGTCAATCTTACCGGCTTTCTGTCCTGAACGGTGAGGGCAAATGAGAAGCAATCAGTGACTGCATCCAGTTGAGATAGTGACATTCTGAGTCCACTCCCTCCTGCAAAATTGAAAGTAAAACTTGAACTTGAAAAAGGCTCAAACTTAAAGGTTCAAATATGTTGTAAAAAAAAAAAAAAGAAAGGGCATGCAACACACAGTCCAGATACGTCATTGTAGCAGAAGCAAAGACTTTTTAAGTTACATTTTACAATTGTGCAAATTTACTGCATATCAAATTTTTTTTCAATAAAATGGACGAAAATAAAAAAGATTGGAAATCCAATTACAACTGACTGGTTTGCTTTAGCATTCCACATGTCATGTGTTCAGAGTTCATTTCCCTCATCTACTGTTTATAAGAACTATACGTAAGTGCTTCCTGATACGCCCACCATATTGGAAACAATTGCAATCTTTCAAAAGAGATTTGTCCGAGTCTGTATTTTTAGAGGAACTACTGTCTCCAATTATGAGTGAGCTTGTTCAAAGTCCCCACCTTTCCCACTGTAAGCGATCATGGGAAAAGCTGTCAAACGTTCGAGGCAGGGTCGGCAGGCACCACGTGTTTTTACTGAGGCATCTGATTGGTCATTTTATAAATTGGCTTACATGCGATGAAGATTTTTTTTTTTTTTTAAATGGGATAAGACAAAACATGTTAAGAAGAATGCACTAGAGCAAGAATGGTTATTCTGATAAATAAAATGACCGAGAAATAACTGTCTATTTCTCAATGCAAGTCTATGGGACATTGACCTTGCAAACTGCAGGTACTTATTGGAACAAGAAAAGAGAGGGGTTGCTCGGTTCTTATTTTTACGATCAGTGGTTTCCCCCAATAATCCAGAGCCAATATCAGTGAGATATATACAGTGATATATCTGGGACCAGGGACAGCTCTTGGACCCATCTTAGAAAAACTGAACCAAAATGGCCAATGACCAAAGCGGCGCAAAATGGCCTAACTAGTTGGTCATTGCTTGATGTGAACAGAGTGGGAACATACTAACAGTGTTGGATAAATTACTTTTAAAAGCAACTGATTACTTTAATTTAGTTACTTGATGAAATTGTAATTAAATTACTTTACTCATGACTTATTTTAAAAAGTAATTAACTACTCATTACTTTATTTTTTTACAGTCATGTGCAAATTCTCAAGGAAAAACAGCATTAAAAAGATCATCTCGTCTTTCATTTAACTTTATTTTTAAATCAATGATCTTTTGAAATATAGCTAGGATCAGAAATATGTTATCTAAAAGTGATGCTGAAAAACTCACCCATGCATTTGCTATGTCTAGACTGGTTTACTGTAACTCTTTACTATTACAGTTTTTCCCAATTGCTAAAACACTAAGTGCCATTCTCCAAAAAAGCTCATCAATTGCTTTAACTCTTTTTTCAAAAACATCACTCTTTGGTCAAAACCTAAAACACAATTTGCAGTTAACACACAATTTTCAAAACTCCCATTCACTCTTTGCGGAACACTAGACACATTTTTTACTTTTAAGACACAGTCGGCATTCACAACACACGAGGTGCAAAACATTAACACAAAGAGGCAAAACTCAAACTCTGTTCCAACACAGGAGTCATCATTAACACACAACTGGTCAAAGCTGAAGACACTTTTTGCTAATCAGCTGCACTGAATATAAAGGCAGTTCTGGAGCAACTAAACAGCTAATAATGAAAAATGGAAAACAGAGAAAGGCAATTGAGACCCAGACCCACATTGGGACCCGAACCCCCACCCAGACCTGCACCCAGGCCCAGACCTGCACCAAGACCAGCACCAAGACCAGAACCTCCACCAAGACCCGCACCCAGGCCCAGACCAGCACCTAGACCAGAACCTCCACCCAGACCTGCACCTAGACTCGCTCCAAGACCCAGACCAAGGACAGCGATTTCTGATGCGATCCGGGCCACTGTAATTGACCATGTGTTGGTTCATGGAATGACCATGAGGGAAGCGGGTCAAAGGGTCAACCCCCAACTCAGTCGGTTCACTGTGGCATCAATCGTGCGGACATTTAAAAGGGAAAACAGGTCAGTACAAACTGAAACAATTAGAGAATACGAAATGAAAGTATGTTTTACTTACTGTGACAAGGGATAAACATAAAATATATTTGTATGTGAACAAACATTTGATGTTGTCTTTATCCATTTGAGTGAAAACACATTATCCGACATTTTACAAAAGAAATTAACTTTAAATGAGTAACTATTTATCTTGTAATTTGCATTACTGTAGCAATAATTCTCTACCCTGCTGATTCTTATTTTACAATAAATAATAAGCATTTTTTACAGATGTAAAAATGTGTACTTTATTTAGGCATTACAAAATATCTCCTTGCATTCTATTGTCAATTTTGCTATATATTCTTTGTAAAACATTTTGTTAACAGTGTCAAGTGTTTTGTTGTGTAGTGTGTTGTGATTGCTGCATGTTTGTTAGTTTTGACGACAGGGTCTTCATTATGAACTCATAGTGAGCTTCTGACTGAAGAGTCAAGAATTTTGTATATTTAGTTTATATTTTAAAAATTGCATTTGGTGTTTTGGTGCGTAGTGTGTTGGATTTGATGCGTGTGTTTAAGTTTTGACAACAGAGTCTTCATTTTGACCTCAAAGTGAGATTTTGATTCATGAGTTAAGTATTTTGTATATTTAGCTTATGTTTCGAAAATTGTGTTTGGTGTTTGGTTAAATTGGTCTAATGTTTCAGAAAATGTGTTTTAGCATTTGGAAAAAACTGTAATGTGCCCTAAAAGTTTTTTTTGTTTGTTTTGAGCTTGTCCAGAATGCAGCAGCAAGACTGTTAGCAGGAACTAGTAGAAGAGAACACATCACTCCTGTGTTAGCTTCTCTCCACTGGCTACCAGTTGAATCCAGGATCAAGTTCAAAATCCTCCTGTTAACCTATAAGGCTCTGAATGGTGTGGCCCCATCCTATATTAGAGATCTCATAGTTCCTTACCAACCAGTCAGAACACTTCGCTCACAAAATGCTGGACTGCTGGTAGTTCCTAGAATTTCTAAAAGTACAGTTGGAGGTAGAACCTTCAGCCATCAAGCCCCGTGTAGGATAGAGGAATAAATATGGACAAATGGACAAATTAATTAAGCTACCCCCATCTGTTCTATAATGTTGTGTTTATTTT
>NC_050515.1:13529887-13530280 GCF_002922805.2 Oryzias melastigma | reverse complement strand
ATTCCATAAAACTTTCTCCTCTAAAAGCTGGAAATGTCAGGTTTTCCCATGAAACATAATCCTTTCTTTCCCACATTATTTACAATTGAGAGTCAAAGGGGTCTCCCCTCCACAGCAGACGGACTCACTCAGGTTGGTTACAGTCTGTCTGGATTCTCACTCCAATCACATCATGAAGGTTTTGACCGGACAGAACCGCCCGGTTTCTGCCATGGAAAGACACATTGCTGGGAGTGACGGAAGAGATCACAGGCCTCTGACAACAAAACAGACAAAACACAAGGCTTTAATGCATTCCACTTGACTGATGATGACTAAATACAATCAAATGAACTTCACAGCATGCAAATATTGATTTTGAGACTCACAGAAACAAGGTTTGATGAGGTTTTT
>NC_050515.1:13489584-13529878 GCF_002922805.2 Oryzias melastigma | reverse complement strand
TGGTGCAGTTCCATTCACATGTTGTTCTTCTTTCCCACTCTCCTCTGGGGAGCGGGAGAGATTTCAGATCCTCGGTGGATCGCCCACACCCCCGACACCATCCTGCATCTCTCAGTGAGAGTGATTCCTGCTGGGTCGTCTGTCCTCCTTCTCCTGGCCATGGACTGCACTTCTGCTTCATCTTGACTATGGACTTCATCATCACTCGTCCCTCAGGTCCATCTGAATTAACTCTATTTAAATTCGTAGTTGTAGAAGCTAATCTTTCTTTAACAGTTCTGGTATCGCCTGTCCGTCCTGGGATAGGATCTCTCCCTCATGTAGGAATCCCTAAGGTTTCTTCTTTTTTCCTGACTCAAGTTTTTTTTAGGAGTTTTTCCTTACCGGGAGGGAGGGTCTAAGGGCAGGGATAACCAGTTTTAACTAGTCTGTTTAGTCTTTAGCTATTTTTCATATTTTATGACCAATTTTCTGCATCTGTAAAATTACCCGCATGAAGCCCAATGAGGCAAATTTTCTTTGTGATATTGATCTATATAAATAAAGTGTAATAGAAATAGATATCGGTGTGAAAAATGACTAAGTAACAACATCTGTGGTGCATGCCACTGCTGAACGAGAGATAGGGAGGGAAATTGTTGGACAAATCTGAAAGTACGTCTGTTTAAGGCCTCCAGCAGTTTTCTTTCTCCTCCTGAAATGCAAAAAAAAGTCATTGTGACAGAAGGGGGCGGGGCTAGGGATGAAAATTCCAGCACTTCTCAGAAAACTGGCTTCATTTCACTAAAAAAAGGCGTCTCTTTCAGCTACCAATTGTCTCTTGAGGTTATTTTGTTGCTTAAATTTCTTTGTTATCATCAAATATATAAAATTATGCACAAAACGAATGACTAATATGAAAAATGTTTTTTTTTATTCAAGAATCTTCACTATTTATAGATGATTTTATTTATTTATTAACCTCAGATAAAATGTAAAAAGAATAATGATATTATGATTTTTATTACAATGTTTTTAATTTTAAAGTGAAGCAAGTTATTGCTGTTATGCATCTGTCTCTTCCTCATGCATGCGCACGCTCCCTGTGCAGCTGCAGGTATCGCGAACTTTCGCCCCTCCACTTTCTTCACAATGCAATAGTACATTATTGGCACAAATCAATAACTTTAAATTATTTACAGTCAAGACGCAAGCTTGTATTGACAGATCATTTGCAGCTTGATCAGTCCACCGGCCGCCTATGATCTGCGGAAGTTTAGAAGGGTCCAGCAACGGCTGCTGTCTCTGTGACTGTGACCTGCACTTGGGACAGAGCCCCGTGTCGGAGGGGCTGTCAAGGGAGGGGTGGCAGAGAGAAAGCAATCAGTTCTGGGAGATATTTTTTTATTTTAAAAAAAGGATAAGTGTTTTAAAAACCTTATTTAGACAATTTTATATTGGGCTCATTGTCAGGAATATCTGTTTAAGGAGGTCGATGTCAATTTTTAACGGATATTATTCACAATTCAAATTTAAAACAGATGATAAGAAAACTCTGATGAATGAGCATAGTAGAATTTCAACGCATCACTCACGGACGAATCTCTGACACGTGAAACAAGTCTCACGATAGATTTCTCTCATTTGTGTGATTTGGTATTGTGTGTGCATAAGAGGTGATTTGTACATAATTTTTAAAGATTTACATGTGTAATTAGTTTCAAGCAGTTTTAATTTAAAATGTTTCATGTTTATGTTGTATTTTTTTTCCATTTTTGTACTTATGAAAATATATTGTATGAGTTACAAATCAGAATTACGCACGCAAAAATCGGGGTGATACTTTCTTCTCTCCATACTATTTAGGCTGTTTTGTTGCTTTATTTTAATTTATTTTCAATAACTATTTAAACATATGCACAAAATGAATATGTAATGCAAAAAAGGTTTTCATACTTGATAGTGTAAAATATGTAAACACTTATTTCTCCTTCCGGATAAAGTGTACAAAATAAATGATAAGAACAAATAATTATTTACTGTTCAACTTTTAAATTAAAATAACACAAAATACTGCTACCTGTCATGAATGGTGGATGAAGGACCCAAATGCAGGAGACCAGATTTGGTGGCAGAAATATAAACATTTACTAAATAAACTCAAACATGAGAAAACCATGGGAGAACAAACCAGTGACATAGTTGAACAGAGCAGAAGACCTGACCATGAGAACTTAAAAACCAGACACTTAAATACACTGAGGTTGATTAACTAAATGAAAACAGGTGTGGGTGATTTGACCTGAACATGGGGAGACTGACAGAAAGCAGAACCTGACAAAACTAAAGCACTGAATCATGACACAACCACAACCCCATTACACTAATTAAAATGTGCAAAAAAGAAGAAAATTTGTAATTACTATTACTTACTGTTGCTAAGGAAGTTTAAACAATGATTTAGTGCAGGGATCAGAAATCCTATAGCTTGCGAGCCAATTATGCCTTGTTTTGTGCTAGCATATACGTATCTTACCTTATATATACCATTTTCCATATATCTCAGACCTTAAACTCTTTCTCTTTTATAAGGTGAAATTGAAATCTGTAAACTATGCAAATGAAATTTGAATTTCTTTAAACACATCGCACGCTGAGCATTATTAGAAGCATACATGACATGAAACTCCATGGACTATGTACCAGCACTGTCACCTTTTGTAAATAAATAAAAATGCACATCACCTTATGTAAAAAAAAAAAATAGCTTAACTAATCCACTAATCAAAAAAAAAAAAAAATCTGTGAATAATTACTGAAATAAATGTTAAGGACAGCCCTAATGTGAAGTTTTGTATTTCCAATAATTTCTGTTGCCTCTCAACTTTAACAGCATCTTCAGCATAATAGTCTCTTTGAACCCTTTTAATCTGGTTTCCGTCCCGCCCACAGTACCGAAACTGCACTCCTGAAAATCACCAATGATCTTCTCCTCGCTGCTGATTCAGGACTTATCACTATTTTTACCCCTTGCTTACACCGCTAGCGTCAAGGCTCTGTTGCGTGCGCCGTAGTCTTTTCATAACATTAAAAGTGCAAGAGAAACTTCCACTGCAGGCGTTCACGTCCTGCGTCTGCGGACTGACCTCTGGGTCGCTGCGAATCCTTTTCGCTTGGTTCAAATTTTGATGGACGACGCAGCTGATCGTCATTACTTTCTGTGAAGTTGGGGCTATTCACGACTTAAACCGGAAACCACGCGAGCGAATTTAAAGTGCATCCGGTATATTTTCAAAATAAAACGAACTTTCCGCTGAATTCGCCGGTTTCAGCATGTTGTAAACATTACGTAATTTACGGGTTACTCAAAGTGTGTTGCAGCACAGCGTTGTCAGTCATAACCATGGACAACGAGAAGCTGATCATGGAGATCCAGCACTACTCTGTCTGGGCTGAGCTTTCACAGGCTGTGGCTGGAGCAGCAGCCAGTGTAAGCCATCAGCTGTAACTAGTCCACTCTGCAACGCAACGAAGCCTTGACGCTAGCGGTGTAAGCGAGGGGTTATCCTCCTTGACCTGAGTACGGCATTTCGATATATCTCATTCTATTCTCCTCCACAGACTCTCCTCCCTTGGCATTACATCAATCCCTCTTTGTTGGTTTCATTGCTCTCTTAGGCCACACTCAGTTCATCCAGATAAAATCTTTCTTTTCTGACTCCTCACCTGTTTCCTCTGGTGGTTCCCAAGGCTCTTTCCTTGGTCCTCTGTTATTTATTATTTACCTCCTTCCACTTGGCAACATCTTCCGTAAATTTAAAATTAACCTTCATTGTTTTGCGGATGACACCCAGCTCTATCTCTCCAGTAAACCAAACTCCTCTCTCCCACCCTCCTCCCTAACCTTCTGTTAGCTTGAAATTAAAAAGGGGTCACCAAAACTTTCTCAAACTCAATAGCGATAAAACAGAATTATTACTTGTTGCTTTCAAAATCCTCCCTTTCCAAGATCTCTAGTTTTAAGCTTTCTATTGAATCCACATCAGTCTCCCCCTCTCCCCATGTAAAGAGCCTGGGTGTCATCCTTGATAGTTCACTCTCTTTTCAACCCCATATCAACAACATCATCCGATCTGCCTACTTTCATCCATCCATCCATCCATCTTCTTCCGCTCATCCGGGACCGGGTCACGGGGGCAGCAGTCCAAGCAAAGATGCCCAGACCTCCCTCTCCCTGGCCACTTCCTCCAGCTCCTCTGGGGGGACCCCAAGACGTTCCCAGGCCAGCCGAGAAACATAGTCTCTCCAGCGTGTCCTGGGTCTTCCGCAGGGCCTCCGCCCAGTGGGACATACTCGGAACACCTCTCTAGGGAGGCGTCCAGGAGGCATCCAGATCAGATGCCCGAGCCACCTCAACTGGCTCCTCTCGATGCGGAGGAGAAGTGGCTCTACTCCGAGCTCTCTCCGGGTGACTGAGCTTCTCACCCTATCTCTAAGGGAGCGCCCAGCCACCCTCCGGAGAAAACTCATTTCAGCCGCTTGTAGTCGGGATCTCGTTCTTTCGATCACGACCCAAAGCTCATGACCATAGGTGAGTACTTGTTTGTGTATTTGTTGATTGATTAAGAGTTTTATTAGTAATGTATACAGAAAACAGTTAATACAGTACAGTTGTTATTGCAATACATGTTACCAATTTACTACCAAAGAAGGGATATACTGAGGAAGTTATACACGACTTGTTTACACCAGGGTCAACTCATTGTTTATCTTATTTTGGGTAAAAAAATAAAATTAAAAAATTAAGAAGATTGGATTTTTTGTAACTTATTATTCAAATTTGCATTGGCTCACAGACACCCACAAGCTGTGTGGGCATGTAGGCACGCTGATGTTGCAGCCCAGCTTCAACCAGACTCTGCCTTCAATGGCCCCAAGGAAATATGAGTTAGAGACCATCTGCTCTAAACCCTTGGACCTTGATTCCCAAATGAAAGGCACACTTTCCTTTCATCCTTTAACAGGATCTTGGACAACTGGCCCACAGTCCAGGCCTTCTTTTCCTTGGCCTGTTTGAGATGTTTCCTTTGTTGGCCCAGGCTTAGAAGTCTCTTGACACCAGGAACCCGACAGTTGTAACCCATTTCCTTGAATGTGGTGGTTTTCAAGGCTGGTCCTCCACCTCATTCCATTCTTTCTGGATGTCTGCAGGTTCTTGAATCTTGCCCTTTGGTTATTACCTGAAGTCCAAGGTCATCTCTTTTGCATCTTCTCCTGCCACATTTTGTCCTTCCAGTAGACTTTCCGTTGATATGCTTGGACATAGCGCTCTGTGATCAGCAAGCCACCTTAGCAAACACTGGTGGCTTTACCCAGACTATCAAATAAATAAATATTTAAAATCAATTAAACAGGTGACCCTGAATCTACAATCTCTGAAAATTTCATTTTTAATGGAATTATGAAAATGAATGGACGTTTCTGTGATAATCTTCTTTTTTTCTTTTAAAGAGTCTGTATTATGCACGTCTTTAAGGCTGAAAGTCTGATGCTACTCTACAGATTAATAATGATTTGCAAAAAAGATCAATTTTGAGACTTGACTAATTTATCTGCAAATTGTCTTAAAATTGACCCTGCATATTTACTTGTGAGCTTTATAATGGCAATATAAATAGCTTGCAAATACAAATGATGCATGAAGTTTCTGTATTCTTGATGCTCTGCATTCTTCACGCAGAGGGAAGAAGTAGTCACCACTAAAGATGAGGGTTTGAAACTCCCCTTTTACTTTTAACACATAATTGAAGAAAGGAGAAGATTAAAGGGTAACCAAACCCTAAATCAACTTTTTTTTGGCTGTTTGCATATATTAATGGGCCTTTAAAAGCACTGTCTGTTGGTAGTTGCCAAATTTTTGACAAATCAAAATAAACTTGAAAATATAGTCTAAAAACACACGTGTGCTGCCATCTACAGGTTGAAACAAGGTATTGCAGTTGAATTTTGTGATTGGTCAACTGGTGTAGGTCTCTTACACCAAGTGTGACGTCAAAATGCTCTAGCTCTAGTATAAAACCCCCGCCCATCTTTGATTCTGTTATGGTCGCTTGTTAGCTTTAGCATGGCCAGATTAGTCTTCGCCTGTTCGCTGCTATAGACAGAGACGTGCACGGACTCCATTTTATGCATTGCGTCGCATCAGTAGAATGTAGTTTCGATGTAAGACATGCTGACATCAACCACAAATATCAGGCTAGATCCTTCATTTTTTGACTGACTTTCACAAAACATGGCTTTTTTAGAAAATGATTGTCGTGGTATATTTGCATCTTTACTGTCCCTTAAATCTAAGTTGTAAATTGTGCAAGAACTGCGCCATCTAGTGTTACAAGTAACACACTGCTGTCAAATGAACAGATTGAGCCAGAGTCTATAGAACTGAGCTTGTAAATGTTTATTACCCAAGCCCAGAAAGGAGGGGATTGATGAAGTCCAATGGCATGACTGGCAGTTAAACTTGACAAAGTAAGTAAAAAAGCCCATTTCCTATTAAAAACACCTCAAAGTGTTGTTGTTGAAAATATTAACAAGATTATGTGTGTGTGCCGTGAAAACTTTTTCTGAAGCATATCCTGCCTAAGTATGAAGGATGTCTGTGTCCACCTGTCTGTGTCCAGTAATCTGTGGAATTTCTTTGTCTAAGTTCTGTGCTCAAAAACAACTCCTTATATGGATTAGTTTAATCATCCCGTGACATGCCGTCCCATCCCCTGTAGAACTGACTTTCTTTTGGTTAGCAACGGCCTAGCAACAGATAACATCACTGCTACGTTATGCCCATGTATGGAATTCCTATGTGTGTTTCTATAAAACTGCCTGTGTGTCTGAGCTATGAGAGAGACCCGAAGCAGAGATCTGTGAGGAGACTTTGTTTTGACTCTCTCCCTTTTTGCAAAAAATAATAAACAAATGATGAATTACAGCTGGCCTGGTTCATTGGACTTACAACATAGAAATCTTTCAGAGTCATTCTTGACAGTTGTACAAAGAACAAATTAATAACACTTTATAACACACATACAAAAAAAAACAAAACAAACTGGATACGTAGCAACTTGTAAAATCTAACTTCATGAAAAAGAAAAAAAATGTTATGTTTACGTTGAAGTTCTTTTCAGGCATGTTCTGTGGAGAAACTTGGATCACTTTTCCCAGTACCACTCTCCATATTTTTTGTTTGTTTGTTTTTTATTTGAATGTAACAAAACCACAACCCACTCTACATATTGAAAACCCAGTATATGCTACATAATCTAACAGTCAATCATAGATCAAAGCCACACCTCCAGAGCTCAGTCTGGCCCCACTAGCCCCACCCCCTTTTTAGCATTTTTTAAATCTGGGCTGAGAATGGAATCAGCCTCCAACTGCCCTATTTGGTTACCCTTTAATTTTGAAGAGAAGATAAAGAAGGATATGAGGATTGTTGCTGTAAGTGAGGATGCAGAGGACATGGTTAGGAAAGAGATAATTTCCTGCAGTTAACTCTAATGGGAGCAGCCAAAAGGCTAAGAGGAGGATTGCAGTATTGCTCATTCAGTCTCTGTGCTCATCAAAGAAGTCATTCACAAGGTGAAGAATCTGATCAACCGCTCTGAGCAGCAGGATGTCGATGTTCATGTCCAATTCCTGCTCCTCACTGTAGTTCTTCACTGGAACAAGGAAGGACAAAGGTACACCAAAGCGACTGGCAGCCTCCTGCATCTGGATCATATGACACATCGTTTAGGAGATTTTAGAGAGCAGAAAACCATGTTTTCTTTCTTTTAAATGAAGCTCAAACAATCCTTACTAATTTCTTGATGTATTTGCTCTTGTAGACATTTGTGACATCTTTTTTCACCAAAGGGCAGGCCTCATCTATTTTAGTGAGCAACACCAGCTGAGGGATACCTGAAGAAAATCAACAGAAAGTGTTCGCAAAGTAGCAAGTAAATTTACAAAAGACCTAAAATAAAAACATCGTCCAGCCAATGAGAAAGGACTCTCTTCTACTTACGATGCAAGTTGACTTTCTTGCGGATAGCTTTCAGTTTATCCTCCATATTTTGGGGCATGATGGAGATCGTGCTGGCATCTACGACATAAGTCACACAGTGGATCTTGTCTTTGAGTTCTGGATTCTTGCAGAAACCTTGAGCCTCAGAATGCAGAGGACCAGAGGGGCTGAACTGCATGTGTAAGAAGAAAGCATGAGTGGATAGTTGCTATAAGCTACAAGCAAAACTTAAAAAAAAAATCTGACCTGATACGTGTCTGGTGTGTGACCACTGACGATGTTAGTGATATCATCCACATGAAACCCCTCCCCCTCTTTTGCCTCCAGTCCCATGATATCACAAAGGATGAGTGGCAGAGGTTTTTCTTCATGTTCAGGCTTCACAATAAAGGTGCGAAACTGTCAGAAAGTTAAACATATACACATATATTAATAAAATACACTTTCAAAGTTTTAGCTTATATGTATTTACTGAAGTGTTTCAGAGTTGCTGGGGTGGACAGATCCCTATAGAATAATTTGTCTACTTCAACATTTAATTAGATTTCCATTTCTGCTATGTTCATTTTCTGGTTCATAATATGGTGAAGCATGGGGATTTTGCTGTTGAAGGCATTGTGTGTCTTTGAACTTTTCCTCTTACTACAAATGTATAAAAAAGTGATTTATAAATACATTTTTGTTAATATTAATTCTAGCAAGTACTAAAAATTATTCCCCCCACCACCCACAGGGCCCTGATTCCAACACCATTAAGTATATTTAAGATGAAAGAAGAGAAAGATAGATGAGAGGAGGCCTTCATCCACAGCAGAACTGAGGTTCTTCATGATGTTTAGAACAACCTGCAGCCAAGTTTCTTCAAAACAGTGCAATTGTAGCCAGAAGAACTGTTTTGAATGCAAACGAAGAATATGCTAAACATTGATGATATAGATTTCTCTGTTGTTCATTTACTTCAATTTGTTAAATGATTTTTCAAAAATCTTTAGGATTTCATCTTTGGAAGAATTATTGCTTTACAAATGTTTTCACCCATGTCTGAAACATTTGCTCAGTTGTGTAAATCTAAATTATTGTTTTTTTTTCTTTTTAATGTGTTTTACTGTTTCGGGGTAAAAAAACTAACCTGTGATGTCACAGAGGTGGAGCAGGTACCATTTATGGCCTGGCCACTGACACGGCCTTTAAAAATAGATTTGAAAGAATTGAAGAAACTGGACTTTCCAGCTCCAACTTGTCCAACAAGTAAAACCCGAGCTTCAGACACGGAGCTGATCGAAGGTTTGTAGGATTTAATTCTCTCCATCAACTTCTCCTTTTCCCTGCACAAAATAAAGAGCATGAACAGAATATGGTTTCACCCTTGTGTTATCTTGTGGGGTCCAGATGACCCCACCCTGACACTGACATGTTGTCCCTCCCACGACAAAAGTAGACAAAGGTGGATGGGAATTTATGTCTGTCATTGGACACCAGTGAAGGTCGAAAAACATTGACAAAAAGGTGTTCTATCTTGTGGGGTTTGGGTTTCTTGTGCAGTAAACAGACGACCCCACTCCCAAAATCAACATGCCGAGGATAGTGGGTTACAGGGCCCATATCATGAAAATTCAGCTTTTTTCCGGTTTAAAGTTCATTGTAGTGTTAACTTCTCATGCAAAACAATCCCAGAGTAACATTTTGTTCTATTCACACATGCCTGAGCATGCCTCTAAAAACCTGCTTTCTGAACACCAGCCCCTCCCAATCCACATAAACGAGTGAGTCGTCATAATGTTACATAGACAGTCTCTTCCAGGAAGCTTCTGCACTTTCAGCTCTGCCCCATGGCCACAGCCATGGTCACATATAAAACTGCCACCGCCCCATAGTGAGGCATCGGCAAAATCTTTACAATTAGCTGCTGAAAACTGTTTGTGCGGCTGCCCGGCATTCTGGGGCAATGCTCCCTGTGCACTTGCACAACCGCACATTGCTTGCGTATTCTCAGCGCACAAGAAAATATGTGCAGTGCATAAAACAATACTATATACCAGGCTACTTATACCTAATTATACCCTACTATTTACATCAAAAACAAAATCACAAACTCCAATTCATTAGAAATGTGGCGTTCACAGACAGACCAAACGGATCATTAACGTTAACACATCAACTCGTGGTCTGCTTAGAACCAATCTTTATTTCCTTTTTCCACTTCCTCTCCTGAGTTTCACACGAAAAGCTCAGACTCAGAGGGGGGGGCAGAACACACGGGGATTAAGGGGTGTGTTGCTCACAGTTCTCTTCGGTACACTCAGAGAGCTTCTGTGTATGCACAGATGTATAAAAAAAATGCCCCAAAAAAGAAAATAATCAGACAAAGGCCCTTTAAAAATTATTTTTATTCTAAAGTTTTTTTTTTGTAACAGTTTTCAAATGTAACAGCTGTTTTATTTTTGCATGTTTACAATATTGCTTCTCTTTATAACAGTTACAAATGTTAAAACAGCAAAAATGTTTAGAATAGTCTTTTTTTCATGCTTTATAATCTGAACAGTATTTTTAAAAGATAAAAATGAGGTTCTTACTCAGAAGTCCAAGTCACTGTCCTCCATGGGTTTTCAAATTGGAGGCATTCTGTTAAGGCAAAACACAAATGATCAAAAGAAATTAATATTATGGAACAAAATTATAAAAATGATTGACTCTGTTGATATATTTATTTTTATATGCATAATTTACTATACTAACCATGACGAGTTTACATGTCTACAACAGGTCTCCCATTGTTTTGTGTTTGTTTATCTTAAAATCTTAAGATTTAATCCTGTGTTTTTACAATGTTAGAGGTTTGCTAATCACCATTGCCTAGAAATGCAAATCACATCAACAACACAAATCACATCACAACTGTTTGAATAAATAAATACTCATAAAAACAGTTTTAATCTTAAGTTTCTTTGTAAATGTCATCCATATTTTTTTGTTATTATAATCATTTTTTTATGAATACAATCTGTTTATGTAATATGCAGTAATGATTACTGAAAAGTTTACAATCACTATGGTATTAATTTTCTTTACTGATTAATATAAATGATTTGTCGTGGATGCTTTGAAACTTGATTACATCAATGATATTAATGATCCTTAATAGCCTGATTTTATTAATATTTGATATTAAGTCCTGAACCAGATATTGATAATTCATGTAGAGAAAATGGTATGGTCGAGTCGGGGTTGGATTATATAAGTTCGCTTCCTTCCACTCCCTTTCAAGCGATATGTTATGTATGTATTGTGACCTGATTGCTTGAAATAAACCATTTCATTCATTCATTCATTCATAAGGAAAAAAAGCTTCAAGATCATGTTAATAACACCAAAAACAGAGTTTTGGTTAGGATAGTACTTTTAAGTTTCAATAGAAGTGAGACTACAGTCAAAAAACCACTTTACATTTTAACAATGGAACATCACATTTGTAAATGATATTAATTGGTGCTGTCTCAGTTGTCATCACTTTCTACCAATCAACGGGTAACTAGTTGCTTTGCCTCAACCGACCCGTTCCCTTTTTCTATGGACCTACAACTAATGGGGGTCCTCAAGAGGTTTGGGTCGGAACTTTTAAACAGGTCCATTTTACAAGGGAAACACTCAAAATAGTGTTCCCCACCCGACTTTACCAGACTGCTAAGTGGAAACGAGGCTTATGACCCCATAAATACTTAACTCTATTCTAAAGACCTTCAAATTAATTAAACCAAAAAAGCAAAATTCTAAAGATGTTGTGCCCTCTTATGGTGACTTGCAAAAAAGAAGAACACATAGCACTAAGCACAAAAAAATATACTTAATCTTTTAATCTGCTTTAATTGATTTTTGAACAGTTATTGTGCTGTCAATGTTTAGTGTTTTGTTACGTTTTGAATTTACATTTTTCCTGCCTTGTACTACCCAGAACCTATCTTTCTTGAGCATTTTTTATACAAAACAAATTGTGTGAGCTTTCCCTTTTTTTTTTTAAAGAGTAAAACATACCTTCCACCTGGTAAACTTCGCAGTCAGTCAGGTCCAAGTCATTTCCGTGCATCTTTTCAGCAGTGAAGGTGTAATATTTTGTGTAAAGATAACCTGTAAAACTGCTTTGATTGCTGTAGACTTTTTGTTCGTCTTTATGGACAAGAATCAGTGTGTCCCCAAAGTTAGGACCACTATTCTTGGTCATTCTCACTGCATATGAAGAATTATTTACTGAATATTTGTTGAGCCTTTCTCCACTGAAGGAGAACACAAAGGCCTCATCATCTTTTACAAACCCTCCAAACTGACTGAACGGTTGACTGGTGTAGCCTCCAAACACACGTCCAGATTTGTTGTAGCCCACAGACACAGTGGGTGACTTTTTGTCACAGTGTTTGTGGAAAGCTTCTCCAGTGAAACCATGGATGCTGGCTTTGTAGAGCAAATTCAGTTTGACATTTCCCAGCTGAGAGCAGATTGCTGTCTGCTGCTCGTCTGTGAGCTTGGAGTTCATCTTGACTGACAGTAATACAGTGGAAAATGCTGATTTATCTTTTTTTTTCTGTGTCAAGATCAAACCTGCAAAAAAAGCACAGATAAAAGTAACTATTAGTTACTATTTAATGAGGCCAAAACTAGCAATAAGCAGTGGACACATACATTTATTTTATACCGCATCCAAACCAGTTGTTTCCTTTTTTATCTTTTCTTCTTTTACACACAGGGAGGATTTTGCAATTCTTAAAGATAGGTTGAGTGAAAAAGGGAGTAAAGCCCTCATATGCACAACAGAAAAAGGGTAACTGTACTCCTGGCCACGTTCAATGTTCACAATTGGGGAAAAAATAAATTCAAATCTTTAATTTATCTAATGAAATATTACGTTTTCTAGATCAAGTCTTTCATCTAAACCTTAAAATCAAAGCTAAGTAAATACAATTACAATGAACAACACAATCTAAAATCATTTAGTCAATTTAATAAAGACTGACTTGCTGAAAATTAAGCAACATAACCCCCCCTTGAATGTTAACGCTTACCTCTTGTCTTTGCTGAAAGCTGTGAGCAAATGAACTGATAAGCTCGTGCTGTGCTACTTTGGATCCACCTCAACCACTGAAGTGAAAGCAAATTTAACAGAAGCCTGGAACTGAAAGTATGAGAGACACAAAGAAAACATATTACATTTTTTGTTGAACTTCTTAATTTGTAAATGTCCAATTTAAAAAATATTAGGGAAACAGATTGTTTGCTTTGAAATATAAGACCAAGATTTAACCAAGTGAAAAAACAAGATAATATAAATATGCAAACTAAATATATATATATATATATATATATATATATATATATATATATATATATATATTAAGTCAATGAATATAAAAGGAACAAATAAGACAAATCAGGATTGATTTAATTTCTCCCAAATGCTCTCAATCTACAAGAAAAAAGAAAGTTTATGTCATACACTAGCTAGGATTTTTAAACAGGTTTTTTTCAAGCCAACATAGGTTTGTGCCATGTGTTTGGCAAGAAGTGGAGTCAATTTTACTAATTGTGCTTTTGATTAAAGACCTACTCAAATGAAAATTGTGTATTTGGTGTTTTTAACATGTTTTAGTGCCTTTTTCCTCACCATAGAGGACAAAGATGAAGAAAAATAAGCTTAAAATTGCATTTCTGAGAATTTATTTTTTCAAATTGTTATAAATCAGGGGCAAATAAAAAATGCAAATCTGTAAAAGCTTGTTGCTCTTACGTAGAACCTACAGGTGCAAGCCAAAAGATCCTCGCTCGGCTCTTTTTTTGATGCATCCACTTGTAAACGATTACATCCATGCACATCTTGGTTTTCCTTTTCTGAGCTGACATTTGCCTCAAAAGTGGCAAATATTGAAAACCCAGATACTCATTCACTTGTGAAAGTAACATTCCTATAAGTTTCATAATCTTTTTGTGGCTAAGAAATATCTAGTGTATAACCTGATAATTCTTGCCATTTTTATTTCACTTGTAATGTTAGGGCGGGGTTATGAGGGGCTGTAAACAGGGGAGAGTGTAAACAGATGGATGAAGGGAAGTAGGGGCTGGCTTACTACACACCTAGCAGTCCCATCCACAACTCAGAGGCTAATTTTTTCTTCTCCTGCTGCTCTCCAGAAACTCTCCTATAGTAAAGGACACAGTTTTTTATTTTTTTTTATTTTGGCTAAAAGCAGCATAACCGTGATTAAAAGATCACTGGGAAAACTTTTACAATATAGATCAAGAAAAAATTGTGTTCTTGAGAAGTGATGGGCTGGTTTAGAGAATAGTGCTTAGATTTTTTTATAGATAGGCAACCAGGAGAGAATCCAGATGTGGGAAGAATTACAAGTAAGAATATAACAAAATCACAAAGATTTTTACAAGACACGTAACTAATAAACAAAGACACAGACAATTGGATAACACACAAGACAAGTTGACACTAAAAAGGCTCAAAGAATTGCAATGAGAGCTGATCAGCAAAGTGCAAGCAGCTGCGACTACACCAGAGGATCCACGGGAGAATGGGCGGAGTCACAGCCAGCCTGGACAGAAACCCAATAAAAGGAACAATGAGCAACAAAAGATGACCAAACAAGCAATTCATAACAGTTTTTGCAATTGGAAAAAAAACTAACAAGTGAAGAATCAAAAACAAGTATGAGTGGAGTCCATTTTACTGCAGACGTCACAACGATCTATTGGGCAATCTAGCACTCCACCCTTTCGTTACTGAAAACAAAGGGCCCAGATACTCATTCAGCTGTGAAAATTATTCATTCCAAACATTCCTATAAGCTTCATAATCGTTTTATGGCTGAGAATCACCTTTAAGGTACTGGTTTTCATTCCAACCTATTCACACAAAACTGCAAATGATGCACAAGGTGCCTGGATTCTTGATCATTCTGCATTATTGAAGCACAGTTAATACTTCCCAAGAAGTGAAACAGAAACAAAACTGAACTGAAACTTTGGTGCTAAATAGAGGAGATTTGAGGTCACCACAGAGCCTTCATGTAAAAACCACAAGCTAGGCCAGAAATTTGAATGTAGTGATGGACACAGACCTAAATTTTGATAAAGAGATAAAGGAAATCATAAAATCAGTCTATTATCCTAAAAAATATATAAAGAATTAAAGATTGAAAGTCTAACGGGACATAGAAAAAAACATGCATTCATCTTTTAGTGAAATATTTAGATACTTTGTTTGGTGATATTTGTATGTATTTAAAATGCTGCCAGGACTATTTTTAATGGACTCTATGCATGGAGCTGTGTGACGTATTTCTGGTTTAGAATAAGACACGGTTGTGGCTATCTATATGAATGAATGAATGAATGTGTGGACTTAGCATACTTCTGTGTACTTTCCCTGGTAATGGTTTATTTTTGTTTTTCCTTACATTGTTTGTTTATTGTAATGTGTATACATTATACACATTACGATATACACATCCAAAAAGGCAAAATTTGCTTTCCTGAAACATGAAATATCATGTACTGTATGATCATATGACTTCTTCAGATGAAACACAGCAATGTTAGAACATTTAAAACCTGTTCGACAGAACCTTTTGTGTGAACCAACTTTGAAGTGACTTTCGGACTACTGGTCCTACTCTCAGCTGATGAGGTGTCCCTGCCTTTTTCATGGATATAGCCCCATTAATTATTTATAGGCAAACAAGCAGTTCAGCATCTTACTTTGTTTTCCAATTAAACCCCTGACCGCTAGTTGGTAGCACTGCACATAGTTTCTTTGAGTGGCCTAGCTCTACACTCACCAAAAAAAGATCTCACGAGAACTACTTGTGTTACCACTTGTGCTGTGAACTGAACTCATGAGCCGGTTGTTGTTGTTACATAGCAAAATATGACATCTACATCTTAGTTTTAATTAAGGATGAGAAGTGAACCAAAAACCTGTGTAAAGTTAGGACTGGTTCCGAGCTTCGTGGTTCATGTAGGACTTAGACCGCGCACATACTCCCCATTCTCTGTGTGCAGAGCGTCAGTAAAAATTCTGAGGGTGAAGTGGGCCAAAGTTCTGCTAAATTTCACAACAATGGATTTTAATTCTTCGACATGTTGGATCAGAGGGACGTATACAACGTTCAGAAAAAAGACAGATGTTGTGGCGTTGAGTGGTGAACTGTGTGTTTACTTCCTTGTGTGAGAAAACTGACAAACCATATTCAGGTGCTTTCCTTCACCCTTTCATGCTGCCTAATCACACTGAAAGATTTCTGGAAAGCACCTGGTTAGGCCTCTGAATAGTTTTATAAGTACCAGTTTGGCTACATAGTTGTGTTGTATATAAACAACTCTTTGTTTTCTTAACCGTACATATGGAACATTACTGGTTAATCTTTGTGGCTTTTTTCTTATGCTAAAAAATATTTTGTTGTGAAAATCAGACGTTGAGTGCTGAAAAAATATTTCTTGAATTATCAAAAGAAAAGCACCATAAATTTGCTGGGTCAAAAGCAACTTTCATGAGATACAATTGCAGTGCTTTGAGTTCGGATATATATTGATTTATATTCTGATATATATTGTCAAATATTGTCTTGTACAGTCTTGAAAAATGTTGGGGAATGTATCGTGACACATGTATCAGAATATGTATAATTTCTCCAGACTCTTGCCAATTCACAAGCCTGCTAAACACACAGATTGAAGTCTGAGTGTCTCTTGTGATGAAAATGTTTGCTTGTACAATCGGAGTTGCTTGTTACTCACTAGTGAGTTCATAGAAATCCCTTTTGTAATTGAAACTGAACTTTGTGTGTTGAGTCTTAACCACTTGGACAGAATGTGAGATACAAAGACAGAAAGAGGGATGGAGGAGCAGATTACCTGCATTGGTGCTCACAGACACTCATACACACTCATGCTATCATGTGGTCTTCACACAACTATTTACAAGTCTTAAGCAGTGATCACTGCGCAGTGAACACTCCAAAATACCAGAGGAGGGTGTTGGTGGACTTGTTTTCTGCTGCCAGAACATTCTTGACGCACAAGATGCGTCAAGAGCGTCTTATAGGACAGGTGGCAAAGTAAGATATAATTTTGAGTCCCCAAGAAGCAGGCTTGCACTTATTTTAGTTTCATTTATCAAGATTGGGATTGGTAGCACGCACTTCCTTTTGTGGTGCAGTCTCCAGGTGTGTTTGAGTGACAGTTGTTGGTCCACTCCACAGGAGTCCAAAGTGGCTCGATGACCAGCCAACACTGCCATCTCGGATCCAGTGCCATGGGTTGGCTCTAGGTCATCTTCTTGGGATAGAACGTAGACGAGGTGGTTGGAAAGCTTTACCATACATATGCTGGAAAGGAACTGGTACCAGCAGGTTCTGCTATTTGAGTGGGAGAAGCCGGTGAGACGAGCCAGACATACAGGCGCCATCTTGCTCCCAGGCTTAGGTACCAGAACAAATATGGCTGCGGTCAGCATGGAGAGAGAGGATCTTCTGAGAGTGCTTTTATTTATTTATTTAGGAAAGTGACTATATGCCTGTAATTTTCTAAATATGTGCAGCAATTAAGCAGTTACTAGCTAATTTTTACTCTGAAACACAAACTGTAAGAATAATAATTTAGAATTTACTCATAAATTATAAATTATCTTAAGAAATAAGCATGTATTTATGTTTTTTCAGGAAAGAAATATCACAATGAATGAAAACTATTTTTCTTTAAGTTTCCTGTGAGGCTGTGAGCTGGAGCTGATGATGCTGGAGGACCAAAGATGAGAAAACGTCAGGATGCTGGAGATTGGTGATGTGGTCAGGGACCAAAACTGCTCACCACATCAACAAAGATGCAGAAACTGATGATGGAGACCCTCGACCACTGAGGTTCAACCTCAGACACATCCAGGTGTCCAAACACCTCTAAACACAGAAAAAAAACATCAGCAAGTGAAATATTTTCCCACTGATTCCGCAGATTCTCCACCAAGAACTCTCCCTGAAAGTGTAGAACTTGTGACTGTCACTGGCAGCATCACCAAAACCTTTGAGGAGCAAAAGAGGAGAGAACTGCCCTGTGGGATCAAAAATGCCTGTAGATATTTTACATTTTATCCACTGTTTTTTTCACATTTAAAAATAAAGACACACACAATTTTGTTGTTAACAGTTTAGAACTGAATAAATGTAAACTTTTAACAAACAAAACATGTTTTTCACGTACATTTGTATTGTTTTTCTCACAAAAAATTGTAAAAATCACATTTCGATTTTGTTTTTCATTTTACAATTTGAATTGGTCCAACACTATTATGAAATAAAAAGACATTGTAAAATGATGACAGATATTGAAAATTCAGTGTCTTCTTGAAAAAGGAGCAAAAGCAAACAATTGTATGACATGTTTTGACCCTTTCATAGTCAAAATGAGCAAAAAAAAAGTTCAGGCAGACATTTCGAGGATTAGGCATTAAAGAGTTAAAACCCCTTACCCGTTTCTCATTACTAATTATGGTTTTTCAAAACTCTGCGTTGTAAGTTACTTAAACGTTTCAAAGACAAATATGACTTAATTTTTATTCTTACGATTTTTATTAATGAATACAGACTCAAAATAAATACAGTAAGCCATATTCTCTATTTTCTCCTTTTATTTCATGAACGTGAAAAATATTGTATTTGGCCCACGGACCGGGATCCCATTTAGATTTTAGCTACTTAGAGGGAAAAAGTTTGGGCACTCCTGAGTTAGAGGAAAGGTGGGGGCGAGGTTCACAGCCAAGATGAGCCAGACTTGCTGTCCATGGCCAAGAACAGGAGCACAGACAATCCACCAGGATTCACTCCCACTGAGATGCTAGATGACATCAGAGGTGTTATCCACAACCAAGAACAGGAGCACGGGCAATCCACCTGGAATCTGAAATCTTTACCGCTCCCCCAGAGGAGAGTGGAAAAGAGGAACAACGCGTGAATTACACTGCACCAAAACAGAAACACAGAGAACTAAACATAATAAATAATAAATAGTAAAGAATATAGAAGAGGAGAAGTAAATGAGGATAGAGAACAAAACCTCAGAGCTGATGTGGATAATATAATAAAACACAAAACTCTGCAGCCACAACCCAAAATACAAATTGAAGTGTGCAAAACCAATGAATAAAAAATTGTATTCACAATTACATATAGAAAGACAAAAGCGTCTCAGCTTTGAGGATGTAATCTTGTTTCTTTTGACAGTAATGACCTACTGTGTTCTAGAGAAGATTCTCTCAGTTCTCAGGTGTCTGCACAGGTTGGTTGTGGAGCTAAAGAATTATATCCTGCAAACTCTCTTTCTTCACACTATTAATAACAGTCAAATGGTTCCAGTTTTTTCTACTTTTTCAATGTCTCTCATTTCTTTATGTTTAATGTTGGTTCTTGCGCTGCTGCATGTGTTACAGAGATCTTGGTGGATTTTGTAGGTGCGTTTTGCAGCCTTGATTGTCCTGGAGAGAGCAGTCTCAGTGGAGTGGAGTCTGGCCATTTCCAGCCTCTCTTAAGGCTTTGTCTCTGTTAATTGTACCTCAGTTGTCATCCAGAGTTTGGTTGCAGAATACACTTAAGGTCTTTACTGTAGAGACATCCTCTGTGCATTCGGCAGTGTAACAAGTGACTATTTCTGCATACTTGTCAATGTCTATGTTGTCTCCCTGGGAGGCTGCTGACTTGAAGATCCCCCAGTTTGTGTTTTAAAGTGTTTTAAAATCCCCGGAAAGTATCCGGATCCGCTTTAAACTGGTTCATCTCATATCTGACTGGTTTAAGTCCTCCTCTGTATCTCTCTCTTCTGGTGTGCCACAAAGCTCTGTTTCATTTTAAGCTCCTTAATGACATTTCTTAAAATTTTTATGCTGATGATATTTAGCTTTTTTTGTCTTTTTAACCTCAAGATGTTTTTGAAATACAGATTTTATGCAGGTTTCTGGATTCAGTCAAGAGCTGGATGAACAGCAACTTTCAACAAATAAGCATAGCTAAAACTGAGGTCCTCATTTGTGCTCCTGACAAACACCACCCCCACATAGTCCAGTGGCTTGGTTCCCTTGCCTCTTTGTCAGACCTTCTGTTAGAAACCCCGGGGTAACTCTACAGTAGACCCAGTTTTATCTCTTGACTTTTCCGTCGGGTCACTTGTTCGTGCTTGTTTTTATCGTTTAAAAAACATTGCTAAACTGAGTCCAATTGTATCACGTTCTGAGATGGAGATGCTCATCTATGCTTTTATTTCTTCTCATCTTGATTATTGCAACTCTTCACATGTCTCTGTACAAAATCTTTAGAACGGCTGCATGTTGTCCAGAACGCTGCTGCAAGGCTTTTATCCAAATCTTCTAAGTTTTCCCACATCACCCTGTTGTTTATCTAACTGCACTGGCTCCCTATCCGCTTCAGAGTGCAGTTTAAAATCCTGGTTTTAACTTATAGAGCTCTTAATATCCAAGCACCGGTCTATATAAAAGACCTTGTGCACCCGTACACTCAGATCATGTGACCAGGGCCTGCTGGTTGTTAAAAGAAGATGGTTAAAAACTAAAGGTTTTTACTCTTAATTCTGTTTTACTGTGCAGCATTTTGTGATTTTTATCTTGAAAGTTGCTATGTAAATAAAGATTATTATTATTGTAGGACATCACAGAGGAGTTTTAAAGTCCCACTCTAACTATATTGTTTAAACTGTAAAATCGTTCCAAGAAAAATTGTAATTGTGATTATGTCGTTTTTAGCCAAAGTCAGCAAACCCCTTTCAGTGCGGCAGGAGTTAATTAGAAATTCGCCTCTGAGTTGTGGGTGGGACTGTAAATAACCCTCTGCTGATATCGCATTATCCCTTTGTTTATCCTCTCTTCTTCTCCCTTCTGTAATCTGAGGAGGGGAACAGATGGAACACTGAAACAGCCCCCTGGTCTGATAGGAAGGGCTAGGCCTGATCATCATCGGAGTCTGACATGGATTTAAATATCACTGCAGAAATTTGTCTTAAAGGTCAATTAGCTCTATCTACTGGGTACTCGTGGTTATTGCAGTCTGAATCAAACTTTTACCTGGTAACTAAGCAGCATTTCATATTAAAATGAGCTCATCACAGAATTGTTTCACAGTTACAATAAAATAAACAAATTAATCTTCAACACAGAAATGCCCCTAGACTCAGAAAAGGAATACTGCATGCATATTTGCCATAAGAGATACTCTAAAGCAGGGCTCCCAAACTTTTTCTTGTGAGGGCCACATAACTGTTTTCCTCTCTGATGGGGGGCCGGGTCTGTTTTGTAAGCTAACAGAAAAAGTTGAACAATCTAAACATTTGTCTAAACGTAAACAACTGTGTTTTTCCTGAAAGTTACACACAACCATATTTTAACAATCCCTTCTGTAATCTCCTCACACAGAGATCTTATCTGGATCTTCTGGCCCTTTAGGTCATTTTGTTGTTTTATTTTAAACTCATGCAAAAAATGAATAGCTGATGCAAAAAAAGTGTTTTAATATTTATAAGTGTAAAATATGTCATAAGTATGTTTATTTTCCTCCCAGACGTAATGTACAAAACACACGATAAAAGCAAAAAGCAATGATTTACTGTTCAACTTTTAAAGTAAAACAACACAAAACACTGCAACCACAACATAAAATACTAATTATAATATGCAAAATGAAAAGGAAAAAATGAAGAAGATTTGTAAATAATGGTAAAGGTTGGCAATTAGAAAAAGCAAATATCTCATCTTTGTGAAGCTGCTTTGGTTTCTTATGTCAGTATCCGCTCTATTCTGGAGAAAGTTGTTTTAAGGGTTCTGCACAGGTCGTCGTGGAGTCGGTTCTGTTTGAAATTCTTTTCTTACAGATTCTAAATTCTGTCTTCTTATTATCAATAACAATAAAATCATTTCAGATTTCTGTTCCTTTTTGAGTCACTCATTTTAAGTTTTTGTGTTGATGTCGTTTGTGGTAGTTACTCTTGCTCTGACTCTCCTTCATGTGCACGAACAGTAACAAGGTTTTCACACCCGCGCACGCGCTCAGCGCATGGCTCCGCACTTTTATGATCTCTGCGCAAACGGTATTGATCTGACTTGTGTGACTTTAAAAGTGTGGTGTCTTTGCAATCACAAGACTTAGCTTTCTGGTTCTGGTCTTTATTCCACCATTTTAACAATACAGGAAGAACCCAAAAAAGAAGGCGCATACGTATTGCATCAGAACGATGTAACATTCACAGTACCTTAATACCATCAAACTTTTGAGTTCTAAACAATAACTGATCAATATGCCACATTACCTTTTAAATGGGCAAATTAACAACATATGTGGTTACTTAAACAACACCTAAATAATGGGTATAAAACACATACACAACCTAGTTTAACAACAACAATTACCTCAGAGTAGAACGTGTAGGATGCTCATGGTCCTATTTTATCAATCTCAAATGAACAGTTGAAAATATCATTTCCGGAATCTAATGGAAAGCTTAATCTCCCGGTTTGAGCGTCTCAAAACCACGGGTTCAGGTTCGAGAGGCTCAGGTGCCTGTTTTGGGAAATCACCATTTACAAAAGAACTGCTGGAACTCTTCTCTGTTTTTGAGCTGACTTCTTAGGTTGACACAACCGGTTCTGCTGCTGGTACAGCTCAGGCTCGTAGCTGGTTGCCATGCCGCCTGTGCACTGTGCCAGAGTCCCGCTCTCGGACTTCGTAAGATACTGGACCAGTCTGTCGCACCACCATACCAGGGATCCACTCGTGACCCCCACCCACAGTGCATCACAGATACACTGCATCCTCCACTCCAAAAGAACGTTCTGCTGCACTGTAATCATGGCAGTCTTTCTGGTGATACTGTCTCTTTCTCACCCTCTCTTTGATGCTTGGCTTCAGAAAATCCAACCTTGTGTGAATGTGTGCGCAGAAACAGATCAGCTCGGGACTGTCCTGTAGTGCAGTGTGGGGTAGATCTGTACTGCAACAAAAACATTGAAACTTTATCATCAATGTTGAGGTGAGTGTGAGCCAGCCTCTTCATTCCTGCCTTAAATGTCTGGACGTATCGTTCTGCCAGGCCATTAGATGCTGGATGTCCTGGGGCACTTGTAGTGTGACAAATGCCATTCTTTTTGACAAAGGTTTTGAACTCTGTCGATGTGAAGGTAGTCGCATTGTCAGTCACAATTTGCTCTGGCAGACCAAAAGAAGAAAACAACCTCCTTAGTCTTGTGACAGTAGCTTGTGTGGTGATCTGTGACATGCGAAAAACTTCCAACCACTTTGTGTGGGCGTCGACCACTATCATAAACATGGTGCTCATGACGGGTCCAGCAAAATCTATGTGGAGTCTTTTCCACGGTTCTTCAGGGAACTCCCAGGGATGCAGGGGAACTTGAGGAGGTGTTGGTTTGTCCAGCTGGCATGTTTCGCATTCTCTGCAGACTCGCTCCACATCCGAGTCAATGCCAGGCCACCACACATATTTACGGGTTAAGGTTTTTGTCTTTACAATGCCTTGATGCCCTAAATTGGTCTCTTTTAGGACGCCCTCCCTCAGCTTGGAAGGGATAACAACCCTTGTTACCCAAAGAACACAACCTTGTTCAGTGGAAAGTTCATTTTCCCTTGTGCTGAATGCTTTCAGATGTTCATCTGGTTTCTTTGGCCAGCCTTCCATTATGTACTTGTAGACTTGTTACAATTCACTGTCTGTGCGTGTCGCTTGTGCCACCTGTTGTGCATTCAGTGGTGCCTCTTGGAGATGATCCGCTAGCAGTGAATGAACAAGCTCTGAGGTTCCAGCTGTTCCACAGTCGCTTTCAGGTAAGGGAAAGGCCATCCGCGTTACTGTGCTCTTGTGACCTGCGATAGACAATATGGTAGTCGGAGGCAGAAAGTATAATTGCCCATCGCTGGATATGAGCAGCTGCTAAAGTCGGCAGACCTTTGTGTTCTCCAAACAGTGTCACCAATGGGCGGTGATCAGTCACCAGTGTGAAATGCCGACCCCACAAGTACTGGTGAAATTTCTTCACTCCATAGACCAGTCCCAATGCTTCTTTTTCTATCTGGGAATATTTCTTTTCAGCAAGCAAGTTTATTTATAAAGCACAATTCCTACCCAAGGCGATTCAAAGTGCTGTAAAACAACATTTAAAAAAATCACAAAAGGAAACAAAGATCTATTGATAAAACACAAGTAAAATCATAAAAGTCAACAGATTAGAATTCAGGAGTTTAAAATATTAAAAACATACACATAAAATAGTTCCCATTTTAAAACACATTGCTAAATAAAAACGTTTTCATCTTGGATTTGAACATTTTCAGACTTGTGGCATTTCTTACATTTTAGGGAGATTGTTCCAAACCTTTGAAGAGAAATGCTTCAGCAATGCTTCAGCAGGGCTTAATGTCCGGGAAGCATAGGCAACAGGGCGTTCCTCTCCACTTGGCATGGTATGCTGGATGACTGCTCCGATGCCATATGCTGAAGCATCACAAGCCAAAGTGAGTGGTAGTTTTAGATCATAATGGGCTAGGACTTGGTCACTTGCTAGCAGTTCCTTGCATTTAAGGAAAGCAGTGTTTTGCTCCTCAGTCCATTTCCATGTGACGGTCTTCTGCAGCAGTTTGTATAAGGGTGCTAACACTGTACTTTGCTGTGGTACAAACCTCCCATAGTAATTGTACAGTCCCAAAAAGGCTTGTAAGTTGGTCACATTTTTTGGAGGTGGAGCCTCCAACAATTTTTTTTTTAGCTAAAAAAACAAGCTTAAAAAAAGATTTGTTTAACCAGCATGAAAGAGTTAAAAGCAACATGGTGGAAAACATGTAATAACTCCATTATTGACAAACTTACAGCAGATCTTTGACCTCGTCTGAGGAATTCTGAGCTTTGAAAATTAAGCTGGAAATGACAAAAGGTCTGCTTGATACTGCTTAAAGTTCAGGAACAGAAGGTAAACACTCATTTCCAGCAACATGGCACTTTATTTGTTTGTCTTTAATAACAAGCAGAAGATTGGGATTTATTTGTCAGTTTACTTCTTCCACTTTCAAAGAAAAAGACCACAGAATGATAATTAACTATGAGTACAGTATTTGTCACAATTAGGCAACTGACAGATTTTATAACTTTGTAATTCAACTTTAGTCAATTTGACATTACAACTAAGTGAATTCAAAAAAAGGAATTGTTTGTACTCTTAATATTCAAAGTTTTCATTTTTGTGGTCCAGCAAGATATTTTCATCCTGGGACCATAGAAAAAAACAGAATAGAATAGAATACAGTAGAACTGATTTACAAAAAGAGCATAGAATCAAGTCAAAACACAGAGAAGTAATAAAAACCAATTATAAAATAACTAAAAACACAGTAAGACATAGTAAAACAAGGCCTAAAATCAACTAAAAGCTCTCCTGAACAAAAAACTGCTTGAATTGGGATTTAAAAAAACTTAACAGTCAATCTGGAGCAATTGCAATGGGAGGGAATTCCAAAGACAAGGAGCTTGGAAGGAGACATCTCCTCTAGTCTTAAAGCAGGTTTTTGGAATGTTTAACAGATTTTGGTTGGAAGACCTCAAGGATTGGGCTGAAGAGTATGGGGTTAAAAGGTCAGAGATGTACGCTGTACCATGCAAGGCTCTAAAAAGTGCAGGTAAAATTTTAAAATCAATTTCAAATTGAATGGGTAACCAATGGAAAGCAGACAGTAGCGGAGTGATGTGTGTCTGTTTACTGGTTCCTGTTAAAAGACTTTCTGCAGTTTTGGACGAGCTGAAGACGGTTCAGCAAACGTTTGTTAAAACAGGTAAAAAGAGAGTTACAGTAATCTAAACTAGAAGAAATAAAAAGAATAATAGTTTCTACGTCAGATAGAGACAAAATACTTTTTAATTTTGCTATATAGCTTAGATAATAAAAACAGTTTTTTATTATCTATTTTGAGTGACCATAAGTCCTGATGAGTTATCTTGCACTTTTTGGGTTTTTCTACAACAGGAGGGATCTGAGAGATGATTATTTCAATAAGGAGAGAACTCGAAAGTGGAATTCAAAAGATTTCATTGTGAAAATATTTGTGAAACATTTAGCACAAAAATAAAAGTCTTGGTGGTTGGTCTCTGGTCTGGAGAAATCTTGCATGTTAATGAAGACCTTGGGCCAAGTACAGAGACCCCCCATTCAAGGCAGAGGTGTATGAGTTGGAGGAAGTGAGGAACTCTTGGACCAGACGAAGAGACCCAGAGCCCAGACGCCGATGGTGGGTAGGCAGGACCGTGCCAATCGAAGAGCTAGGATGGGTATGGGATGGTGGTGGGCCGGCGCAATGTCTGGAATGCGTAAAAAAGCAAACTTTACTTAATTTAAAGGCAGAAGTTTGATTGTGATTGGCTGTGAAGAAAGTGAGTACTTCAACTATTGGCATACTAATGCCTAGTGCATACTAATTGATGACGTGAAGAGTGACGATAAACACCCTACATGCCTGAGAGGAAGTAAATCTTCCTGATTGAAATTCCGCCAAAGCTTCACTTCCCAGTTGTGACACTGCTCAGCTGACCACTGATGTCATCAAAGAAGTTATCCACAAAGCGAAGCATCTGAATGACTGCACTGAGCAGCAGGATGTCGGTGTTTGTGTCCAATTCCAGCTCCTCACTGTAGTTCTTCACTGGAATGATGCAGGACAAAGGTACACCGACCCGAGCGGCGGCCTCCTGCATCTGGATCACAGGATGACAGGATTATCACAGACTGTTACAGAGAATGTACATTTTATTTTGATGATAATGATCTTTACCAGTTCTTTAATGTAGCTACTTTGGTAGACATTTCTGATGTCTTCTCTCACCAGAGCGCAGGCTTCATCTATTTTAGTGAGCAACACCAGCTGAGGGATCCCTGAAAACCAGCAGAAATGTCACCAACAGAAAAAGACCATTATTTAATTAAATGAATCGAGCCAAACTCTACTTACCCATCAAGTTGACAGTCCTACGGATAGCTTTCAGCTTCTCCTCTATCTTTGTGGACATGATGGAGATCTTGCTGGCGTCCAGGACATAAGTCACACAGTGGATCTTGTCTTTGAGATCTGGACTCTTGCAGAAACCGTGAGCCTCTGATTGCAGAGGAACAGAGGGGTTGAACTGCATGTGTCAGAGAATTATGGAGGAACTTGGTTATTATTCAACACTTCAGATGAATTTCTCACAGATTTGGATCAGATGTACCTGGTAACGGTCAGGCAGATGACCTTTAAGAATATTGCTGATGTCATCTATATCTGGTCCCGCCCCCACGTTTTCCTCCAGTCCCATGGTGTCACACAGGACGAGTGGCAGAGGTTTACCTTCTCTTCCAGCCTTCACGGAGTATGTTCTGAACTGTTGAGCACAAAGTGAGCAAGGTAAAATAAAAACAAAAAAAAAACTCTGTCCCTAATTTTACTTTTATATCTGTAGAGTTACTCACCTGTGTCGTCAGACTGGTGGAGGTGCTTCCAGCCATGGCCTGGCCGGTGACATGACCTCTAAAAACGGAGTTGAAAGAGTTGAAGAAGCTGGACTTTCCAGCACCAACAGGTCCAATAAGTAAAACCCGAGCCTGAGTCACTGAGCTGTTCAAAGGTTTGTAGAATTGAATGCTCTCCATCAGCTCGGTCTTTCTCCTGTGAACAGATACAAGAAACTTTAAAAAGTTTCTTTTGTCATAAGTACTAAGTGTACAGCCACAGTGGTGTGTATTAAATCTTTCTTACTTTGACTCCCAGATTACAGGTCTCCATGGTTTCACTATTTCAGCAGTCTCTATTAAAGCATAGAAACAAATATTATCTACTATATGCCAAATATTAACACATTTCAAAAACACATCACATTACATAATAACAGCATTTCAACAACTGATTCTTATAATTTCAGCAATAATTCTTGTAATGTGCTGCTCTTTTTGTCACATAACAGGTATTGTTAATCCACTGAAGTGTAACAATTTAGACATATCTTATGTTTGTGTCTAAAGTAATTTGACAAACACAAGGATGTCACCTTAGTACTGTGATGGAGTACTGGGTAGTCCTTCTACAGCTTCAACTTGAGTTATCTAGTTTTTCTTCTGCATCAGTGATTGTGACATTGTTAATGCTCTTAAAAAGTCTTCATTTAACTAAAACATGTCTATGTCAATATCATATTGCTTTTATAATGCACAAATGGAGGATCAAATCTGCAACTTTAATCAATTTTAGTTCATGATAAAAATAGACTATCTACTCTGAAAAAAGCTGACAGCCAACATGCAGAATCTGAGGCTTATGTTCCTCTGAAAGACTGCTTAATAAACACAATAAGACATTTAACCCACAACAACAGCACAGACAGGTTCTGGTTCTGGACAAAAAAAAAGGACACTTGATGTTAAAGTCTATATGTTCTAATATCTATATTATCTACCATGACTTATCATGCACTGATTAAAATATGACCAAAACTTTATTAGTAATACCTTAAATAATTTACAGCAACAAATAATAACTAAAACAATACTTGTGTTAATAGAAATACCCCAACACTGGCTTTTTCTTCTGTATTCCCTATTGAAATCTACCCTGAAGAACTTACTGCTCCGTTTTCTTCGTGTTCTCTTATCGGGTCCAGATGACCCCACCCTTACATTGAGGTGTTAGCCCTTCCACGACAAAGGTGGACAAGACTTCATGTCTGTCACTGGACACCAGTAAAGATCCACAATCATTGAAAAAAAATTAGGGAGGTCTACATTTGCTGTGGAATTATACTTTGTTGAGCATTTGATCAAAAACCAAATTTGTTGAACTTACTTTCCACCTGGTAAACTTCACACTCAGTCAGGTTGAGGTTGTTGCCGTGCATCTCTGCAGCATTGAAGTTATAATACTGCCCAGGATTACAGTAAACTATTGGTTGGCTTGCATTGACAAAAACTAAAGCTTCTCCGAAATAAGGACCACAGTTGCTGTGCATTTTTACTGCATATGGAGCATTAATGCATGGATATTTGTTGAGCTTTTCTCCACTGAAGGAGAACAGAAAGGCCTGATCATCATTTACATACTGTCCAGACTGACTGAACGGTCGTCTGGTGTAGCCTCCAAACACACGTCCAGAGTTGTTGTAGCCCACACACACAGTGGGATACTGGTTGTCACAGCGTAGGTGAAAAGCTGCTCCAGTGAAACCATGGATGCTGGCTTTGTAGAGCAACTTCAGTTTGAAATTTCCCAGCTGGGAGCAGATTGCTCTCTCCTGATTCGTGGTGAGCTTGGAGTTCATCTGGTCTGAAGATGCTGCTTGATCCTTTGATCCTTGATGATGACTGGAACCTTGATTTGGGGTGAAAGGAGAAACAGGAAACAGTCATGTTACTGAATAAATTACACCACTCTGTAAACATTGCTGTAAAAGCATTTCAACTCCAGCTGAACTGAAGCAAATTAAGTATTACAAAGCAGCTATGCTTTAAAAGTAAAACTGCTTTGTGTGGGATTATTTATTAGTCAAAACTCCAAACATTAAAGTGAAACATTTATCAAACGTTCTTTGTGGAAACGTCTTAAATCTGCGAGGGCTTCTCTGCCCCTGCGTGCTCATGTGCTCAGAAAAAGTCAGCGTGCGAGAGACTGTTAACTCCCGCGTGCATGAACTGGTCCTCGGGACAAGAGTGATGTGTGCGCGCCAGCAGGATCTCAGTAAGCACGCGCATGCGCAACCTTTTGTCATGTGCGCTCACGGGGTCTCCGGCTCTGCTTGCGGAGCAGCTTTCCACAAGTGGAAAATTTTTGACATTAGGGGGCGGAGACACAGGGCTGCTATGTTTTTATTATTACTGTTTTAACTAGTTTACTGATAAACAAGCTAAATTTATCACTAGCTTAGAATGGCGAACTGCATCAGCATCTTAAAGAAAACACTAAATGTGATGTTCATTTTATAACTTCTCAAAACATCTTTATTTATAAAGTCTTAACTGTTTTTAAAGGGTAACCAAACAGGGCAGTTGGAGGCTGAATCCATTCGCAGCCAAGATGAAAAAAAAAGGGGGGAGGGGGTGGCAAGTGGAGGTGGTCTGAGCGGTGGAGGTGTGGCTTGGATCTATGATTGACAGTTAGGCTAGCTTTATAAAGCATCAGATGGGTCTTCAATATGGAGAGTGATACCAAGCAAAGTGATGCAAGTTTCTCCACAGAACTTATGAGGAGGTTGAAGATTTTTCCCCTTCCCGTTCTCCCGCGGCCGGCGATCATGGTCCAGAACCTTATTGTTTTGAGCTGCTGGCTCAACATGCTGCTTTTGTAAAGCGGGACTGCTGGCGCATCTGAGGGTTTGCAGGTCCGAAGGAAACCCATGTCGGTGACTGGTAAAATACTGCTAGTATCATAGCTTATAAATGCTAAAGTATTAAGCAAAGAATCCAGAGTCAAATTTTAATTGCAAATTCCATCACCAGGACGGAGTTTGCTGGATTCATTGCCAATAGCACTCAACCTCTGTTCCCTAACTTCCAAGTCCACTGGAAAGTTGTGTAATGGTGCATCCACACCGAACGCAGCAGGTGCGCCAGAGGCGTCAAGTTTCAATGTAAATCAACGTTTAATCAATGTTAATTCAATGTAAAAACAGCTTGACCCGGTGCGTCAACCAATAAGGAACTTAGCTTTGGGCACGTGACATTTTCAGCAACTAGATCAAAGTGTAGAAATAAATATTCAAGATGGCGGCTCGATGCAAGGATTTTGGTCATGAAATTCCATTCATTTTCTACAACCCACATGGGCCGCTAAGTTCCTAGAAGCTGTCTCAGTTACCAAGGCGGGATCCATCCTGGATAGATTGTTAGCCCGTCACAAAGCTCATTGAGCTATATGGATGCTTACGCTAGCCAGCAGCCCGGTGGATAGCTTAGTGAGCTGGTGCGCTCAATTATGGTGCGGAGACTTACATCAGTCGACTAATCACAAAATTCAACTATAATACCTAGTCTCAACCTGTAGGGGGCAGCACACAGGCGGTTTCAGGAATTAAAAAGTTTATTGTCATTTGCCAAAAATTTGACAATGACCAACAGAAAGTACTTTCAAAGCATCATTATAGAGGTCAACAGCCAAAAAAAGTTGATTTGGTGTTATCCTTTAAGGTCGGATATCCCATTGTCCCATCAATGTTTCAGCATGACATGTGAATACTACGGTGGCCGACACGGCTCACGACAACGGAGCTTTCCAGCGGTCGCGGTACTCCAGCCGTATGGCTATGATGTTTTTATTTTCAAATTAAGACACTAATTAAAAGAATATCATTGTTAGTTTAGAGAATAACAAAAAGATCCACCAGCTTTATTTTTAGTTATCTCCTCTCTGGTTAATGTTCTAAGTTTCAAGGAGCGCCAATAGCTTGAAACTGAAAGAAACTTAAAAAGAAAAGTCAGTTATTCATTTCTGTTGTGGACCATTTTCGTTCTTCAGCTTTTGTCGTTGTGTTACGGCTTTTGCATTCACACCACCGTGCCGACCACCGTAACATACTCTTCTGCAAACGTAAACATCCTGTCTACGTGGGTTTAGAAGGCGTTTTTACCCTCACAAAAGACCAATCGGAAGAAAGCCAAAGCCAGAAGACTCATTTACAGTATGTGCAGTGCCCTGAAACTCATAGTGAATTTGTGAAATATGAATTATTCCTTGTGCTCTTTTCTGGGGTCCAGATGACCCCAGCCTATTTTGATGTGTGATCCCTCCCATGACTTTTGTGCACACGATCTTATTTCTGCCACAGACACCAGTGAAGATAAAAATCCTTGAAAAAAAAACTTCAGCGCGCTTTCTTGTTGGGTCCAGATGACCCCACTTTTAATGTAAACATGGCTAGATTAGCACACAGGCTATAGCTTCCTTTGACATGTGTGGATAAGATGTTAAAGTCTGATATGGATTCAATGTAAATATTCCTCTGCCAGCATGTCCAGTGTGTTTAAAAAGTGTGTTTGTGTACTTTGAATACAATTAATATTGCAACAGCTAAACCAGGGCTCTGCAACCTCTAACAGAACCATTTGGTCCCGTTTCTTACTGACAAAACCGAGACCGAGACAGAAGCACAAAATCTCACTACACTGTTTATTTTAAAAATACACTTTTTTCTACCATTGGGCCATTTATTTATAACATGTAACTTTTCAATATTTAAAATAATTAAATTATATAACAATGTTATATCTTATAATAGGCAATAAAAAATTTTGATTTATTTTAATCTGACAGATGTACGTTCAAGTTCTTTTCAAAATAAATTTCAGAGTCAAAAAGGATCATCCTAAAGCAGTAAATTTACCTGCACCTATAATTATGAAATTCACTCATTTAGAAAAAAGATTAAAAAAATACATAAAATAGAATTTTAACTTAAAAAATGTTATCATTAATCTTTTTACATTTTATCTGGCTAATAAATAAAAACCTGTCCATGTTACGGGTCCCGGGTGCGGCGACCACAATAACAAAAAGAAAGTTGTGTCTGGAAAAAAGAAAAGGAATCTCAGAGCAGGAACGACACAAACACACTCTTCATTCTCCAAAGCACTTCTGTTTAATCATTTCAACAAAATCAAAATTTCCATTCAGTGCATCCACTTGTCCATTATACAATTTGACCATAAAAGTCTAACCAAAATATCTGATAATGTGCCAAATAAATAATTATTCAAATTCTCTGTTCTATTTTCCTTTCTAATATATCACATTTTAATTTCAAAAGAAACATCCGATATTTACATGTGTTTGATCCACCTTGGCTTTAATAATTGTAATGTAGACAAATAAATAATGCTTTTACTAATATTTAGCTATTCTAGCTTATAAATGTTGGACATTGCACATTTAGGAATCAACTTTTTAATTAAACAAAATAACATTTACATTATAATTCAATACCACTTTTAAAACTGCTACAAGAACTATTTATTTTAATTATGCTTTTAAACATGTTTAAGTTAGGTCAGGGGTTCTACAAAAATAATTAAAATACATACAAAGCCATCGATGTAACCATTCTACATGGCCACCATGAAAACACTGGCTCATAACCCAAATCTCGTCATCCAGACACGAAATCTCGCGAGATCACGGCAACTTCTCGTTCGGCTTTTCCCGCCAGTTCTCGCCGAAAAAGAGTTAAAGATTCTCGATTTAAATTAAAAATTATAAAACAAATAATACTGGTAATCGACTAGAAATCAAACCAAAGCTTATGGCTTTCACCTGTTGCAGTTTTAAACCGGATACTAACCTGAAAAAAAGAAAGGGAGTCTCAGAGCAGGAACGACACGAGCACTCTCTTCATTCTCCGAAGCACTTCTGACGGAAACAGGAAGTTGTCCCGTCTTCAGCCACCTGGAGGCGCTGCAAGAGTGTCGAAGGTTCCGCTTTCCAGACTCATAACCTAATTCTTTTTTTTTTCTCCTTTTTTTCACAGGCTACATTTAATCATTGTATAAAATAAATTAAATTATATTTTAATTAATGAAAATGAATGGCTTTCAAAATAAAATACCAAATGTGGATGCACATTTTTGGGTGCACCACATCCATATAATAAACATTCATGAATAAAAACATTCTTTGACATTAATAAATCATTTTGAGCATAATTTTAAATTTTTGTCGATCATGAATAAATTTAAGCAACAGAGCAAGCTGAAGAGTCACATTGAAACTGAAAGAGAAAGTACTTTTAGGTTTGCAGAACTGAAAGAGACAGTTTTCTAACAAGAGTGGGAATTTCCACCACTAGTCCCGCCCCTACTGTCAAAATAATGTTTTTGCATTTGAGAAAGAGAAAGAAACTGCTGGAGGCATTAAGTAGTTTGTTGTGTTTTCAAAAGATTTAGTTTCAGATTTAATATAAATGTGTAGGTTTGACAGTTTTCTATTCATCATCTCTCAGTGAGCAGTGGCACAGACCACATGTGTTTTAACTTTGTGTCATTTTTCACATGGCTGTTAGATTTCTACTGAAGTCAGGTTATGTCTTGAAACATGTTCATGTTCAGTGATTTAAAAATGTTAAATGAAAGACAAGAAGATCTTTTTGATGCTAATTGCATTCCCTTTTAAAATTTGTACATTAGTGGGGAAAAAGTTAAGGAAAGTATCGAGTAGAAAATTACTTTTTTAAATAAATAATACGTAAAGTAATTTCATTACAATTTAATCCAGTAACTACAGTAAAGTAGTGAATTCTTTATTTAAAGTAATTTGCTCAACACTATCTATAATAGTGATTAAAAAAACAAAGAAAAAAAATGCTAAATGTGCAAAAGTATTCTGATTTGTTCATGAATTTTGGCCTTGTGGTAGAGTGTCCACCCCAAAATGACTCTAAAAGTGGGATACTCCACCTCCCTGCTTGACACTCAGCATTAAGGGGTTAAATTTAGAGTTAAACCACCAAATGGTTCCCGAGTTCAGCTGTGTCTGCAGCTCACCAATACCCCAGGAAATGGGTCTAATGGAAAGAACAAATCTCCTCTCCACGTGTGCGAGTTCTAACATTTTGTCTCAAAAATGTACATTTACTGTTTTTACCCAGGCAGATTTATAGTCACACAGCAATATTTCAGTCAAAGAAATCCTTCTCATTTGCACCCTAAAACTGAGGTTAAACAACTTGTCTATAAAAAGAGGCAAATTTTAATATTTAGTTTAAAACATAGACAAAAGAAATGTCAATAAAAGAAAAAGATCGAGACAAAAATCATCTTTTCAGTGTCAAACTTACCGTTTTTCTTTCCTGAATGGAGACAAGAAATGAGGAGAAATCCGACTGCAGCCAAATGAGCTTGTGATGTTCTGAGTCCACTCCCTATAGCAAAACTGAAAGCAAAACTTGAACAAGGTTTAAAAAGGTTTCAATTTGTTTTTTTTTTTTTGCTTTTTTTTTAAGAGAAATAGTACATACAGTCTAAGCATGTTGGTACCTCAGTGTAGCAGGACACAAGAATTTTCAAAATACATTTCACATTTGTGCATCTTTACTATATCTATTAAACAATCACATTTGGTCCAATAATGTGCACAATTTTGCAAAAAATTGGTAAAACATAAACATTTTTTGTGTTGCTAATGATTCTTCTATTTTTAAATATTGGTATCAACCCTGATAAACCAAAGTCTAAATATGTATGTTAAGTCCTATAAAAATTCTAGACCAATTCATTTTTCTAAACCTGAAACTAATGTTAAGTAACATCAGTCAATAAATGCAAAAAACAAACAAAACCTATTTAGATCATACAAAGATACAGCATGCCTCTAACTTGGCAATACACATCTCTATAAGCATGTATCGCTTACCTCTTATCTTTGCTGAAAGGTGAAAGCAAATGAGCAGAAAAGTTTGTAAAGCGCTATATGTGCTGTTCCACCAACTTAATCAAAAGCAAAAGTATACATTTCAGTTTAGCCTGAAACTTAAAGACTGAATGTCGTTTCCTAGACAAGCAGAAACAAGTTGGAGCAGTCACTAAAACTTTTTGGGAATTTCCAATTTACATTTGTGCACTTTTTAAGAAAAACACATGTATTGTTTTGAGACACAGAAAAAGAATGAAATACAATTTGCACAAGTAACATGAAAATGACAGAAAACAGAGAAACTAAATGGTTAAAAATGAAAAAAAGAAAAGTAAAGCGTTTACAGTTACCAAGTATTACACATTTTTCAATCCTTTCAGGAATAGACATTTAAATTGTGTAACTTTACTAGTTTTGTACCATGAAATGAAGCTTAAGTTTACAAATATACTGGTGAGAATAATAGTGTTATAGATATATAATATTCCTAGATCAACAATTTTAATTTGTACCTAATTTTTATTCTTTATGAATACTATAATTACTTTTTTTTATTGTTTTCACTGAGGAGGGGATTGATATTTATTTATAATCTCATTATTTTGAATGCACCCTAAAATTAAGATTTCTAACTTCAGTCTGTAGAAAGGAACAATGCATTAAAAATTGTGTAAAAGAAATATACACAAAAAAGAGGCCAGCATTCAGCCACACACTCATCCCTTCAGTGTCAAGCTTAATGTTTTTCTTTTCTGAATCGTGAAGGTAAATCAGTAAAATCAGTAGAAGGTTATGAAGCTTAGAACTTACACTGTATATTTGTGTAAACCCCCTTTGTAATTGAGGCTACATTTTACTTTTATTAATATATGTCCACACTTCTTTTTGGACCAGACGGAAGAGACAGGATGAATGGGATAGACATGGAAAACATGGGTACAGGTGAGGAAAACAGGGAGTAAAGTGGTTGGAGGGGGCAGAGTTTGACAATATTGATAAACTACTAATGCTGGGCGATATAGAAAATAATGTATACTACAAAATAATTTATTTAATATCACGATAATGATATCACAATATACTCTATTTGCTTAAAAAATTAAAGTTATTAAAACTGAATTTGTTTTTTTTTTTTGTTTTTGTTTTTTGGTCATTTAACAACAAATCCTGAAAATATTCTCCACAGTTTTTCCTTCCTGTGTTACATTTTAATGTAAATCCGTAGCTTTTCTCAGTGACAGAATGGCTCCCAATGATCACATCTGCCCTTTAGCTGTGCAGGGCAGCACATCAGTGAGGCTGATTTCTCTACTTCAGAATCTGCTGGAGTTACGTTAGCTGAGTCAACTGCTTAAGAGTTACCATAACCAAAACAACAGGAGCTAAAGCTCTGGTGTTAAAGCTAATTTGTTTCTTTAGAACTTATGCCAGTGAGCCAAACTTCAGTCTCAATTATTGAGCAGAGAGGAAACACTCGCTAAATTTACTTTGAAAACAGAAAGCTCCGGTGACAGTAGTAATCCACGCTCGGCCTTGTTTTAGTTTGTAAAGTAAAATCCAACAGTTTTCTGTATTTCAGAGAAATAAATATTTTACTAAACTCAACTATATTTGTAAAGATCATGAATCAGTGATCTTGGACGTCGCGAATATTCCTCCTCAAAATTTCTGAGCAGACAGCGAGAATCCCAGTACTACTCGGACACTTGTAACAACTCTGTTCCACAGCTCAGTTTCTCTTATTTTTGTAATCTCATAAATTCATTTTCGTGGACTTTCCTGGAGTGATAGGTTTGTTGCATTAGCATCAGAGCAGGAATAGCCTCCTAGCATAGCTTACATATATCGTCAGACGTACTGAATCCAAAATGTAACCAAATCACAGGCGCACTCCTCTTTTGCTGAAAGTGTTTCTTCTTGGGCTGCCTGCATCCGTGTATCTGTCTGTTTCAACTCCAGGAAAGCAACTTAAAGCTCTTCCGTCCTCTTCGTCCATCGTTCTGCACTCGTGTTTAGTAGCATGGAGTATGTCGTAAAACCCGTGTGAGTGAGAATCAAAGAACGTAAAGCAGATTTACGAAGGAAAACCACGAGACTGAGTTTATTTACGAAGAATCTATTCAATTTGTCTTTATTTTCATTTCATACATTTTTTTGTGTACCCATGACAAGGCAACACCTGCACAATCATCTTGGGATATTTAATGACATATTTGGCGTAATAATTGATCAAATTAGGTTAGAAACGATAGAAAACAAATGCCACTATAGACACTTTTCCATCACCCGCATGATGTATATCGTCATATCGCCCAGCACTAACTACTACATAATATTTTATATAGTATAAAATTTAATTAATTGAAAATTAATTAAAAAGTGCAGTATGAAAAATCTTAAATTTGTGACAGCAAGTGAGATGGACAGACCTAGGCCTTCCTGCTCCGCCTCATTCTGATGCATCCACTTGTAGACAAATAGATCCATGAATGTCTTTTTTTATCCTCGTCTGAGCTGACATAGATCTAAAATGCACGTCTGGATAGCTCTAATTTTTCTCACTGTTTTTGTTTCACTATAATGTTAGCTTGGGGGTGTGAGGGGCTGTCAGCTGGCGGCAGAGCGAGTTAAAGATTTCATGAGATATCAGTGTGGGGTTATTTCCCACCAAAAGTCCTCCCCAGAACTCAGAGGGGAATTTCTTATGAACTCCTGTTGCTCTGCAGAAATTATGTCCTAAAACAATAAGTTTTTAGATTTTGGCTAAAAATAGCTGAATCATAATGAAAAGACCAATTTAAAACACTTTGAAAACAGATTAAATATAATAATAAAAATATTTATAAATTTTATTCATGTGACTCCTTTCTTGGAACTCAAGGTCGCCTCACAGTACATAAAAAAAGCATAAAAACACAACAATTAAATAACAAACACAACAGTAACTCCACAACTAAAATTACAGGTAAGTGTCAGGTATTAAATGCCCTGTGAAAGAGGTACAGTTTCAGGTGTTTGGAGAATTCAGAAAGTGAATCCATATTTTGTACATCAGAGGGGAGGGAGTTCCAGAGTTGTGGGGCAGAGGTGCTGAATGTTCTACCCCCCCATGGTGATGAGACGTGATCGTGGAGGAATCAGGGAGGAAGAGGATCTCAGGGAGCGGGTGGGAGTAGCTACAGTCAGGAGCTCTGAAACAATACAGAGGGGCGAGGTTAAGAAGGGCTTTGAAAGTTAAAATGTGGATTTTATAGGTGATCCGGTGAGGTACTGGTAACCAATGAAGCTGCTGTAGGAAGAGTGTAATATGCTGAATGGAGGGGGTTTGGGTTATTATCCAAGCAGCTGAGTTCTGAACCAGTTGAAGCTTACGGAAGGTTTTTTGAGGAAGTCCAGAAAGAAGGGAGTTACAGTAGTCAATCCGGGAGGTGACGAGACTGTGGACCAGGACAGCTGTGGAGTGAGGGGTGAGAGAGGGACAGAGACGTCGGATATTGCGGAGATGGAAGTAAGCGGTCCTGGTGATGTGGTTGATGTGGGGAGAGAAGGAGAGAGTGCTGTCAAGGATGACACCCAGACTCTTAACCTGAGGGGAAGGGAATATGGAGGAATTGTCAAGGGAGAGAGAGAAATGACAGATTTTACTGAGGATGGATTTTGTGCCAACAATGAGAAGTTCAGTCTTATTGCAGTTTAATTAAGGAAGTTTGATGTGAACCAGGAAAGAGAGGAAGGTGGCAAAGTGGAGCCAGGTTTGGAGGAGACGTAGAGCTGGGTGTCATCCGCGTAGCAATGAAACTGGATGTTGTGCTTCCGAAAAATGTAACTGAGGAGGAGAAGGTAGATGATGAAGAGCAGGGGCCTCAGGACAGAGCCCTGGGGCACGCCTGTAGTGATGGGGCCGCTCGAAGCTCCACGCTAACGCTAGTGGACCGGTGATTATTGGTGACGTCATCATTGAACGAATGTGACATTCGAGTTATGAGACATTATTTTTTCATGACTCTCCGTTTATGACTCTCCATTTAGCCATCCGTTTGGATGGCTAAATGAAGGGGAAGGGGACAAAGGAAGAATTTGGATTGGGCCTTGAGATACTTTGTCCAAGGCACCCATCCAAGCTCCGCCCATAAGGATAAACAGTTGGAAGGAGATGTGTCTCTGTTAACCAGATTTTGCAACAGTTACCAGCTTCTGAAAGCAAACTAGCACAAATCAGAAGTGCACAGGAAATAGACACTATATGATGAAAACTGAAAAACTTAGTACAAGCAGGGTGGCCTATCAGCAGGAAAACACTTCCACCTGAGCTTCAGGGGTACTGGCTGCACCACCAAGACCTGCTTGTCGCAGATTGACTGTTATAGTCCATTTGGTGGCCTGGCTTGACCAAACACACCAAAGCCACAGTTGAAAACTGCACAGTGTGCATGCAGGAGGTTCATGTTTTTGAACAACTGAGTCCAATTGTATCACATTCTGAGATGAAGATGCTCATTCATGCTTTTATTTCTTTGCGTCTTGATTATATCAACTCCATCTTCACATGTCTCAGTAAAAAATCTCTACAACGGCTTCAGGTTGTCCAGAATGCTGCTGCAAAGTTTTTAACCAAATCTTCAGTTTTCCTACATCACCCTTCTGTTTATCCTCTCTTCTTCTCCTTTCTGTAAGCTGAAGAGGGGAACAGGTGGAACACTGGAACAGCTCTGATAGGAAGGTTCAGGCCTGATCATCATCTGAATCTGATGTGGATTGAAACATCACTGCAGCAATCTGTCTTAAAGGTAAATTAAGT
>NC_050515.1:13484328-13488310 GCF_002922805.2 Oryzias melastigma | reverse complement strand
ACGGTTCAGTAAACGTTTGTTAAAACAGGTAAAAAGAGAGTTACAGTAATCTAAACTAGAAGAAATAAAAACGTGAATAATAGTCTCTATGTCAGATAGAGACAATATACTTCTATATTTTGCCGTACAGCTTGGATGATAAAAACTGTAATTTATTTTCTATTTTGAGTGACCATAAGTCCTGATGAGTTATCTGCACTTTTTGGGTTGTTCTACAACAAGGAGGGATCTGAGAGATGATTACTTCAATAAAGAGAGAACTCAAAAGTGGAATTGAAAGATTTAATAGTGAAGATATTTGTGAAACATTTAGCATGAAAATAAAAGTCTTGGTGGTTGGTCTCTGGTCTGGAGAAATCTTGCTTGCTAAAGAAGACCTTGGGCCAAGTAAAGTGATCCTCCATTCAAAGCAGAGGTGTATGAGTTGGAGGAAGTGAGGAACTCTTGGACCAGATGAAGAGACCCAGAGCCCAGACGCTGATGGTGGGTAGGCAGTAACGCGCCAATCGAAGAGCTAGGATGGGTATGGGATGGTGGTGGGCCGGTGCAATGTCTGGAATGCGTAAAAAAAAAAAAACTTTACTGAATTTAAACGCAGAAGTTTGATTGTGATTGGCTGTGAAGAAAGTGAGTACTTCAGCTATTGGCTCCCAGTGCATACTAACGGATGACGTGAAGAGTGACGATAAACACCCTACATGCCTGAGAGGAAGTAAATCTTCCTGATTGAAATTCCGCCAAAGCTTCACTTCCCAGTTGTGAGACTGCTCAGCTGACCACTGATGTCATCAAAGAAGTTATCCACAAAGCGAATCATCTGAACAACCGCACTGAGCAGCAGGATGTCGGTGTTTGTGTCCAATTCCAGCTCCTCACTGTAGTTCTTCACTGGAATGATGCAGGACAAAGGTACACCGACCCGAGCGGCGGCCTCCTGCATCTGGATCACAGGATGACAGGATTATCACAGACTGTTACAGAGAATGTACATTTTAAAATTGGTGATAATGATCTTTACCAGTTCTTTAATGTAGCTACTCCGGTAGACATTTCTGATGTCTTCTCTCACCAGAGCGCAGGCTTCATCGATTTTAGTGAGCAACAACAGCTGAGGGATCCCTGAAAACCAGCAGAAATGTCACCAACAGAAAAAGACGATTATTTGATTAAATAAAACGAGCCAAACTCTACTTACCCATCAAGTTGACAGTCCTACGGATAGCTTTCAGCTTCTCCTCTATCTTTGTGGACATGATGGAGATCTTGCTGGCGTCCAGGACATAAGTCACACAGTGGATCTTGTCTTTGAGATCTGGACTCTTGCAGAAACCGTGAGCCTCTGATTGCAGAGGACCAGAGGGGTTGAACTGCATGTGTCAGAGAATTATGGAGGAACTTATTAAACACTTCAGATGGATTTCTCACAGATTTGGATCATATGTACCTGGTAACGGTCAGGCAGATGACCTTTAAGAATATTGCTGATGTCATCTATAACAGGTCCCGCCCCCACGTTTTCCTCCAGTCCCATGGTGTCACACAGGACGAGTGGCAGAGGTTTACCTTCTCTTCCAGCCTTCACGGAGAATGTTCTAAACTGTTGAACATAAAGTGACTAAGTTAATAAAATCATAAATTGATTTAAAATATTCAATTTTATTTTTACATCTGTAGAGTCACTCACCTGTGTTGTCAGGCTGGTGGAGGAGCTTCCAGAGATGGCCTGACTGGTGACATGACCTCTAAAAACGGAGTTGATGGAGTTGAAGAAGCTGGACTTTCCCACTCCAACAGGTCCAACAAGTAAAACCCGAGCCTGAGTCACTGAGTTGTTCAAAGGTTTGTAGAATTGAATGCTCTCCATCAGCTCGGTCTTTGTTCTGTGCACACATACAAGAAACTCTTAAAAATCCTACTTTTTTCTTTTGTCATAAGTACTTAAATATTTAGTGCTCAGCCACAGCTGTATGTATTGAATCTTTCTTACTTAGACTCCCAGATTACAAGTCTCCATGGTTTCGCCATTATAACAGTCTCTATTAAAGCGCAAAAACAATTATGATCAGTTAAATGCCAAATATGAACACATTTCACTAACCCAACATCACATTACATAATAACAGCTGATTCTTATAATTTCAGCAATAATTCTTGTAATGTGCTGCTCTTTTTGTCACATAACAGGTATTGTTAATCCACTTAAGTGTAACAATTTAGACATATCTTATGTTTGTGTCTAAATTAATTCGACAAACACAAGGATGTCAGCTTAGTACTGAGATGGAGTACTGGGTAGTCCTTCTACAACTTTAACTTGAGTTATCTAGTTTTTCTTCTGCATCAGTGATTGTGACAGTGTCATTGCTCTTAAAAAGTCATCAATTAACTACAACATTTCTATTTCAATATCATATTGCTTTTATAATGCACAAATGGAGAATCAAATCTGTAAAAATAGACCCTGAAATCGCTTCTGAAAAAAGCTGACAGCCAACATGCAGAATCTGAGGCTTATGTTTATCTGAAAGACTGCTTGATAAAAACAATAAGACATTTAACCCACAACAGCACAGACAGGTTCTGGTTCTGGACAAAAAACAGGACACTTGAAATTAAAGTCTTTCTACATGTTCTAATATCTTTATTATCTATTATGACTTATCATGCACTGAGTAAAATACTACTAAAACTGTATTAGTAATACCTTAGAGTACTTTACAGCAAAAACTAATAACTAAAACATTGCTTGTATAAATAGTTACACTCCAACACTGGCTTTTTCTTCTGTATTCTACATTGAAATCTACCCTGAAGAACTTCCTGCTCTTTTCTCTAACTGCTGGTTATGATAAAAACAAGATGCTTAAAATGTGTCTGTCAGCAAGGATGTCCACATTTGCAGCAGAATTACACTTTGTTTAGCCTTTCATCAAAATCCAGATGTGTTGTACTTACCTTCCACCTGGTAAACTTCACACTCAGTCAGGTTGAGGTCGTTGCCGTGCATCTGTCTAGCATTGAAGTTGTAATACTTTCCAGGATTACTGTGCACTACTGGTTGGCTTCCATTAAGGAGAATTAAATCTTCTCCAAAATAAGGACCACAGTTGTTGATCATTTTCACAGCATATGAAGCACTGAAGCATGGATATTTCTCGAGCATGCGTCCACTGAAGGAGAACAGGAAGGCTTCGCAATCATTGACAAACTGTCCAGACTGAGTGAACGGTCGTCTGGTGTAGCCTCCAAACACATATCCAGATTTGTTGTATCCCACAGACACAGTGGGTGACTTGTTATCACAGTGTTGGTGGAAAGCTGCTCCAGTGAAACCATGGATGCTGGCTTTATAGAGCAACTTCAGTTTGACATTTCTCAGCTGAGAGCAGATTGCTCTCTCCTGATTCGTGGTGAGCTTGGAGTTCATCTTGTCTGAAGATGCTGCTTGATCCTTTGATCCCGATGATGACTGGAACCTTAATTTGGCAAAAAGAAAAACAGGAAAGAGTCGTGTTACTGTACAAATTGCACCACTTTGTAAACATATCCTAAAAAGTATAACTGCAGCTGAACTGAAGCAACTGAAGTATTACAAAGCTTTGCTTTAAAAGTAAAACTGCTTTGTGTAGCATTATTTATTAGTCAAAACTCAAAACATTCAAATGCAACATTTATCAAACATTCCTCGTGGACGAGTCAGACATCCCTGAGTGCTTCTCTGCCCCTGCTTGCTCATGTTTAATCTTCACGCAAGAGGAAAAAGTCACAGCGCATGAGAGACTGTTTACTTCCGCGTGCATGAGCTGGTACTCAGTAAGGATCTATGTTATTATTGTTACTGTTTTAACATAGTTTACTGACAAAAAAAAGCTAAATTTATCACTAGCTTAAAATGGTAAACTCAATTCAATTCAATTCAATTTTATTTATATAGCCCAATATCACAAATTCAATTTGCCTCATTGGGCTTCATGCCTGTAGT
>NC_050515.1:13481776-13484317 GCF_002922805.2 Oryzias melastigma | reverse complement strand
ACAAGATGCTTAAAATGTGTCTGTCAGCAAGGATGTCCACATTTGCAGCAGAATTACACTTTGTTTAGCCTTTCATCAAAATCGTACTTACCTTCCACCTGATAAACTTCACACTCAGTCAGGTTGAGGTCGTTGCTGTGCATCTGTCTAGCATTGAAGTTGTAATACTTTCCAGGACTGCTGTGCACCACTGGTTGGCTTCCATTAAGGAGAATTAAATCTTCTCCAAAATAAGGACCACAGTTGTTGATCATTCTCACTGCATATGGAGCATTGATGCATGGATATTTGTTGAGCATGCGTCCTCTGAAGGAGAACAGGAAGGCTTCGCAATCATATACAAACTGTCCAGACTGACTGAACGGTTGTCTGGTGTAGCCTCCAAACACATATCCAGAGTTGTTGTAGCCCACAGACACAGTGGGTGACTTGTTGTCACAGTGTTGGTGGAAAGCTGCTCCAGTGAAACCATGGATGCTGGCTTTGTAGATCAACTTCAGTTTGAAATTTCTCAGCTGAGAGCAGATTTCTTCCTGCTGATTCGTGGTGAGCTTGGAGTTCATCTGGTCTGAAGATGCTGCTTGATCCGTTGATCCCTGATGATGACTGGAACATTAATTTGGCAAAAAGAAAAACAGGAAAGAGTCGTGTTACTGTATAAATTGCACCACTTTGTAAACATATCTTAAAAAGTATTACTGCAGCTGAACTGAAGCAACTGAAGTATTACAAAGCTTTGCTTTAAAAGTAAAACTGCTTTGTATGTCATTATTTACTAGTCAAAACTCACAACATTCAAATGCAACATTTATCAAACATTCCTCGTGGACGAGTCAGACATCCCTGAGTGCTTCTCTGCCCCTGCTTGCTCATGTTTAATCTTCACGCAAGAGGAAAAAGTCACAGCGCATGAGAGACTGTTTACTTCCGCGTGCATGAGCTGGTACTCAGTAAGGATCAATGTTATTATTGTTACTGTTTTAACATAGTTTACTGACAAAAAAAAGCTAAATTTATCACTAGCTTAAAATGGTAAACTGCAGCAGCATCTTAAAGAAAACACTAAATGTGCTGTGCATTTTAAAACTTCTCAAAACGTCTTTATTTCTAAAGTTTTGCTGTCTTTTTAAAGGGTAGCAATGCAGTTGGAACCTGAATCCATCCAGGCTAGCTGTTTTGACTAACTTAAGTTTTTTTGTTTTTAGGCTAATCTGGCATTTTGCTAATATTTTAGCTGGCTATCAGCTTCAGTGTTTTCAGCTCTGAGCTTCAGCATCTTCAGCTATGAGCATTACCACTTTCAGCGGCCAAATTCAGCTTACAGCATTCACACTAGCATTATTGCAGGTAATATTATATATGTAGTTCATAATTATGTTAAAAAGTTACGGTTTTAAAAGTTTAAAAAATTTAGTTTTAGAGTGTTCAATAAATGTTTATCTTGTTCGGCCCTTCGACCTAAGGTGTGTTTTGAATTTTGGTCTGCTTTGAGTTTGATAAAAACATGTTTTTTCATTTTGAGCATAATTTTATATTGTTGTTGATCATGAATAAATTTAAGCAACAAAACAACTTGAAGAGTCATGTTCAATTTGAAAGAGAAGGTTCGGTAACGCTTTATATTAAGGTGTGCTTGTTAAGTATTAATAAGATATTAATAAGCATTAGTAAGATGCTTATAATTTGCTTATAAGCACTTATATATATTAATAAGCGGCTTATTACGCTATTATCTAAATTATGGCGTGGTATCAATGAGATATTAATAAGCATTAGTTTGATGCTTATAATTTGCTTATAAGCACTTATAAAGATATTAATAAGCCGCTTATTACACCATTATCTAAATTATGGCATAATGTCAATCCAATTAATTATGTGCTTATAAAAACTTAATAAGCAATTTGTAAACTACTTATTACAGTATTATATAGTATCAGGTTAATGGGCCGGTAAGAATATGCTTATAATTTATTAATAAGCTGCTTATTAGACTGCTATTAAATCGCAAAGCAATAGGCCACAAACAATATGCTTATAAAGATATTAATGAACTGCTTATATTGCTTATTACTGATGTCTAATACCAAGTTAATAAGCCACTAATACATGCTTGTAAATGTGTTTATACACTGCTTATTACACTAGTTTGCAGTACCCTAATCTAAAGCGTGGACCATGTGTGTTAATAAAGAAAAAACACGGCAAACACTGTATGAGAAGTTTTAATTTAAACACAAAACATTACAGCTTTAAACATGACACTCTCTTTTGCTGTTTCACTCTTTAAATAATGACTTGGTAAAACAAAACATCCAGTTTGTGCCAACTGTGTGGTTAGTGACTTCAAGGCAAAGTTGTACACAAGTCTCTGAGGGCAAGTCCAAGTCAAGTCCCAAGTCTAAGGTTACAAGTTGAAGTCAAATCACAAAATTGTCTCTGTTTTTTTTTTGTTTTTTTTTACTGTTTAAGGGTCCCTCCCCTTCTTGGGGAAACAAACAAACAAACAGACAAAAAAATGTGTTTGTCCTCTAGTATATT
>NC_050515.1:13468767-13480929 GCF_002922805.2 Oryzias melastigma | reverse complement strand
AAGCAAATTATAAGCATCTTACTAATGCTTATTAATATCTTATTAATACTTAACAAGCACACCTTAATATAAAGCGTTACCGAAGGTTCTTTTTAGTTTGCAGAGCCAAAAGAGACACTTTTCTAAAAAGAGTTTTCTTTTCATCATCTCTCTGTGAGCAGTGGCATAGACCACATACTGTATGTTTTAACTTTGTGTTGTTTTTCACACTGCTGGCAGATTTCTACTGAAGTCAGGTTATGTCTTGATCATTTGCATACTCTGCACGAAGTCAGTGATTTAAAAATAATGTTAACTGAAAAACAAGATCTTGTTGATGCTAACTGTTTTCTCCTTTAGAATTTGTGAGTGAAAAAACGAACGTAACGAGTAATGAATTACTTCTTTAATAAGTAATGTGTAAAGTAATTTCATTACAATTTAATCCGGAAACTATAGTAGTACAATTCCCTATTTAAAGTAATTTACTCAACACTGTCAATAATAGTAATTGAAAACGAAAAGGAAAAAACAAATTAAAAAAATAAAAAAAACAGCTAAATAGTATTTATTATTTGTACATGAATTTTGGCCTTGTGGTAGAGTGTCCACTCTACCAAAGACTCTAAAAGTGGGGTACTCCACCTCCCTGCTTGACATTCAGCATTAAGGGGTTAAATTTGGGGTTAAACCACCAAATGGTTCCCGAGTGCAGCTGTGTCTGCAGCGAACCACTCCCCCGGGAAACGGGTCAAATGGAAAGAACAAATCCCCTCTCCCCGTGTGTCTACTATAGGAATTTAATGTTTTTGTGTAAAAAAAAATTATATTTACTCTTTTTACCCAGACAGAGATATGCATTTATAGTCACACAGCAATAATTCAGTAAATGAAGTCCTTCTCATTTGCGCCCTAAAACTAAGATTAAACAACTAGTTAATAAAAAGAGGCAAAATTTAATATCTAGGTTCAAAAATAGAAAAAGAAATGTCAACAAAAGAAAGATTGAGTCACATGCTCATCTTTTTAGTGCCAAACTTAACGTTTTTCTTTCCTCAATGGGGACGGAAAATGAAGAAAATTCAGTGACTGCATCCAGTCGAGCTTGTGATGTTTTATGAGTCCACTCCTTCAAGCAAAATTGAAAGCAGAATGAACAAGGCTCAAACTTAACGGTTCCATTATGTTTTTTTGTTTTTTTTATGAGAGATAGCACACACAGTCCAAGCGTGTTGTTACGTCATTGTGGCAGGACTCAGGACTTTTCAAATTACATTTCAAATTTGTGCATATTTACTGTATATAGTTAACAATCACATTTGTTCCAATAATGTGCACAATTGTGCAAAAAGTGGGTAAAACATAAACAATTTTTTTTTGTTTTGCTAATGATTTTTCTACTTTCAAATATTGTCATCAACCCTTATAAACCAAAGTATGAACAGTTTTTCTTTTTTTATTAAGCCCTATAATATTCTAGACCAATTCAATTTTCTAAACCTGAAAACTAATGTTAAGTAACATCAGTCAATAAATCCAAAAAACAAACAAAACCTTTTTAGATCATGCAAAAGATTCTGTTTGCCTTTAACTTGGCAATACACATCTCTATAAACATGTATTCCTTACCTCTATCTTTGTTGAAAGGTGAAAGCAAATGAGCAGAAAATATGGATATGTGCTATAAATGCTCCACCTACTTCATCAAAAGCGAAAGCATACATTTAAATTTAGCCTGAAACAAAGAGATTTGATTGTCATTTCCTAGAATTTAAGCAAGCAGCTTGGAGCGAACAAAATCTTTGTGGGAATTTCCAATTTACATTTGTGCACTTTTTATGAAAAACAAATGTATTGTCTTGAGACACTGAAAAAGAATGAAATAAAATTTGCAAAAGTAACATAAAAATGCAAAACAGCAAAACGGAGATTAAATGGTTAGATATGAAAAATAGGAAAAGTAAAGCATTTACAGTTACCAGGTTACTGATTTTTCAAGGCTAATAGCCTGATGCTACAGTGTAAATCAACAAGAGATGTTGGGACAGTCTTTTATTAGAACACATTAGGAATAGACATTTAAATTCTGTAACTTTACTGGTTTTATACCATGAAATGAAGCTTGCGGGAATCCGCCCATTGGACAATCCCGCCAAGCACCCAGACCAGGGCGCGCAAGCTTGTCGCAGCGTTCCCCCATGCCAGGGAGCGGAAAGGTACAGGCAGCCCAGAACAATCAATGGGCCCTAAGGGGGTTGCCCTGTCCCCATGGCCCAGAGCCAGAGAGGGAGTGAACCCAGCCCCCAGGTGCAGGTGAGCTGCCCCACTCGACGCAGACGGACCCCATCCCAATACGGGGACCCACACCAGCCCCTCAGCACCAGCAAAGGGACCACTCCCCAAACCGAGCCGAGCCAGATACTAATCCTCCTTCTATATTGATGGCGCTCATGTCACCAAGCACACAAAGTGACGGTGAAGCTGTGATAGGAACATCAAGCCACACCGATAGATCAGCACCCTGTTGCCAGAGAGCCTGGACAGGTGTGCAGAACCACAGTGCATGCATGTAACTGTCAGGTAAGTTACTATTGCAATGCTCACAAATGTCTGAGCTTCTGAGACCCATCTTGAACATCCTCTGACCAGTATAATAAATTCTATGAAGAGTTTTGAATTGGATTAGTTTTAAGTTTGGACTTTTAGTCAGTTTAAAAGTGACTACACAAATTTCTGACCAGAAGAACTGATCTGTGCTGCTACTCAGGTCTGCATCCCATTTTGTTACTGTAGTTGAAATGTTATTATCTAGGTTGCATAAGAGTTTGTATATTTTGGAGAGAATCTTATTTATTAAAAAATTAAACAAAGAGAAGAAAGCTCTGGTGATTTTAAGCAATTATCATTGTGTTTAAATTTCTTAGTAATTATAGATTTCAGTTGCTTATATTCCAAGAAGGGATTTATTTAATGTTTTTTTTCTTGTAGTTCCTGGGGTGTTATAAATCTTCTACCAATAATTAAATGCTCTAATAGTGTTACGCCCCCTGCTTGCCAAGCTGGGAAGTGTAACATATTTTTGTTTATATGGATGTCTGCGTTGTTCCAGATGGGTTTCATTTTACACGGTACGACAGAGGACTTGGACACTTTGAGAAAACCCCACCAGGCTGTTAGGGTGGTACTTATGTTAATACTTTGGAAACTATCATGTTTTTTTTTTTTTATTGTTTGGCTGATAAATGGTAGATCTGACAGGTTGATCTTCCCACATAACTCCCGTTCCAAGTCCATCCATGAGTTACTTTCTGGGTTATTCTTTAACCATTTTAAGATGTACTATAATCTGTTGGCAATAAAGTAATATTCGAAGTTTGGTAGTTCTAAGCCACCACGACTAATTCTTGCAGGTTTATTCTTCCATAGAAAACTAGATATGGCTGAGTCTAATGTCTTAAACCATTTTAGTGGATGTTGTGTGGAAATCCTTGAGAATGGATAATTAACTTTTGGCAAAATGTTCATTTTTATTGTGGCTACTTTGCCCATGAGGGACAGGGAGAGGTTGACCCTGAGGGTTAGATCACCCTGAATGCTTTTCCGTAATGGGATGTAACTTGGCTGCACCAGTTCTGATAATTTGGGAGAGAAATGAACGCATATTTGATATTGCCTGAGTTGACTGGTATTGAGAGTGTTAGTTCAGCATTACTGTTGAGTGATAATAAAACTGATTTAATCCAATTAATCGAGTAGTCTGAGATGGAGGAAAATTAATTAAGAATTGTTATCATTTCACTCATGGAACGTGATTTATGTAAAATAAGTAATATGTCATCTGCATAGAGACTAATTTGATGATTGCCCTGTTTTGTTTTAACTCCTTTATTGTTCTCATTCTGTCTTATTGCTGCAGAAGGAATGAAAGTCACAATTCAAACAGTCTGTACAATTAAAATAGTAAAAAGTAAACGCCAGGCCAACAACCCGACCACACAGTCAGAAGGTGTGCGGGAAACTGTCCACAGTCCAGTGCGACAGCTCCGCAAGGTGTTGATATCCTCAGAACAGTTACGGTACTCAAACAAATTCAGTCAAGGCAAAGCAGCAGCTTTACTCCCCTGTTTGCGGGGAGGGAAGGAATCATGCAGCAGAACACTTACTCTGAACACAAAGTCCACTTTCATGTTTATTAATTGTGAATAAGCAATCAGCCAGACCATAATGTCCCAGTTTTACTCTGCTGATCACTACCTCATCTTTACTGCAAGAGTATTGAGCCGGTCGGCTGATTTTTACTGACTTCTGACAAGAATATAGCAGTCGTCCCCTCTGCTCCTTGTCCCATTTTTCTTGCCACTGTCTATCTAGATGTTTTTTGCAAATACTAAAGCATTCATATTTTCGTATTTACGTTTATGTCAATATTATCTTTAGAAATTGACTCCTTCATCAGACCATCCGCAATCTCATTACCTTCAATTCCAGTATGTGCCAGAACTCAGACAAGCAAAACCGTGCATCCCAAACACTCTACCTTGTAAAGACACTGCAAAATAGAGTAAATCAAATCAGGGCGTGTCTCCGAATCCCTGTGTTGAATGGCCATCAAGGCAGCTGATGAGTCAGAGCATATGATTATATGTGGATAAATAGCTCAACTGCAAAGGTAACTCCTCCATCTCAACCAACAGAGTTGGAATTGACATTGTTCTAAATGCCTCACAGCAAATTCTTAAGGCTTTTGCTTGAATTCTGTCCAAGTTAAGAAGAAGGGTCTTAGCAGCTCCAAACACTTGACAGCCATAGTCCAAGACATACCTGATCATGGCTCTATAAATTAACTGCAGAGTATATCTTCCTGCCCCCCAATCACTACCTGACTAGCTTCTCATGATATTAATCACTTTTTCACATTTAATCATATTTTTTTCAAGATTTTTTTTTCCATGTCAACCTTTCATTAAACCACAGTCCAAGAAACTTGAAGACTTTGACCCTTTCAATCACACGTCCATACATGTTAAGATTCATAGGAGGAATCTTCCTTTTAAAACCAAAAATTATACATTTGCTTTTTTCGCTGGAAACCCCCACTGGTCAGCCCATTGAACAATAGAGTCTAATGCCTTCTGTGTTTGTAAGAAAAAAAGATGGGCGGTATTCCTTTCACGCTTCCAGATAGCACCATCATCGGCAAACAACAAAGCGCCTTCTCCAAAAGGCTCAGACAACTCCGCTGTTCCAGGGACCGCTACAAGAAATCATTTCTGCCACATGCAATAAGATTGTATAACTCCTCATCGCTCTGTAACAGATAACACACAAACGGACTTTTTACATGACTCTGTTCATTACTGCCTCAATTTGCACACTCCCTATTATTATATTCTGCGCATTACAATTTGCACAATTTGCTTTTGCTTTTTATTGTATAGTATTTTCCTTATTTTTTGTAAATATTGCTTTTTTCTCTGTATATGCCTGATGCTGCAACAGCCTAATTTCCCAGCCTGGGATGAATAAAGTATTGCTATTGTATTCTATTCTATTCTATTCAAACAGAGATTTACCAAAAGAGTTATCAACATTTGTAAATATATCATTTATCATTATGTTGAAAAGTACAGGACTAATAACTGCTCCTTGAAGAGTACCATTTTCTACATCCACTTCAGCTGACAATACATTCCCCACCCTAACCTGTATTGATCTACCACTCAGGATATCTTCAATCCAAGAGAACATTCTCCCATGAATACCAGCTTTATGCAGCTTAATAAACAACCCCTCCACAGGTGATCATAGGCTCTCTCAATATCCAGAAACACAGCAAACACAGCTTCTTTATTTATCACAGCCTACCTAACATCTTTATCCAAGACTGCAATTGAATCTATTGTACTTCTTCCCTTCCTGAAGTCATTTTGAAACTTCACAAAAAACTACTATTTACCAAATAAAACATCAGTCTGTTAGTTACCATCCTTTCCATTATTTTGCATACAACAGATGTTAGAGCAATGGGTCTTTAGGAAAGAAGGAGAAGAGGGATCTTTACCAGGTTTTAGTATTGGTACCGCAATGGCACATTTCTAGTATACTGGTAACTTTCCTGCCTTCCAAATATAGTTACACAAAGCCAATAGCTCGTGTTTTGTCCCTCCATCCAAATGTTTCAACATCTGATAACTAATTCTATCCTGACCTGGTGCAGTATTTGCCCCTAAACCAATTGCATCTTCCAGTTCTCGCATAGAGAAATACAAGTTATATTTGGATTATAACAATTAACCAAGTGAATTTTTTCCTCATTACACCAAACCTCCAAAATCACATAATCGTTCCTTCCCATTTACAGATTTTGAATTGAATACCATGTCTCACAAATCTAACACTCCCCCCTCCAACCCTATCTATTCTATCTTTGTGTATACAATCATATCCTGGAATGACAAAATCCAGATCAGGGTGCAACAAGGTCTCTTTTATACATAAGAAATCCAGTGTAGGAGAAAGATCAGTAATAAACCATTTGAACTCTTGCTCATTAGCAATAAGGCTCCTAGCATTCCATTACAAAACGGAGAACGTAAGCAATAACTCAAACATCATCCACATTTTCAATAAGTGCCTCATCACTCGGAACAATTTGAGCCTTCACATTAGCCCCAATACATTTTAGCGAATCTGCTATCTTCAAAGTGTTCATGGCCCTGAACCCCTCTCCTGAATGCTCCTTCAGTCATATTATTATTTTTAGTTCAGCAACAGACTTAACCATCTTCACTTCCCTACCTTCGTCTTTTTCCAAAGAAGTAGCAGACCTGTCTCACTTCCCAGACAGTTGAAGTTTTTAAGTGTCAAGATTTCCTAATCTTGCAGACATTTCCCCCAGTTATCAATAAGCATCCACAAAACTAGGAGAGAGAAACAAAAACACAAAAACAAACAACAAACAGCACCCTAAAACACCTGTAGAAGAAGCTCGGCAAGCACACCAATGTACCGGGCCTATATCGGCCAGTGAACCCCAAGAAACTTCCTCCTCAGTAATTTTACCGTCCACCGACCTCACTATTGCAACACTCCTCTTAATTTTTTGGATGCTAATGATTCTTGCACTTAATGTACTAGTTGTGCACTGCTCTCACCACCCCTTAATGAGATCCAGGAGTGTGAGCAGGTGAGGACAATGCCCAATCAGGCAGGCTCTACAGCCACAAGGTTTAAAAGGGTGGTAGTGTGCTGTGTGGGGAAGGAGACCGGAAGTCAACGGGGAAGCGCAGGATTGGAGGATGGCGTCATCGTCAGCTGGTGGAACAAACCCAATGACGCGGAAAAAAGTGGGAATTTCGAAAACTGTTGATCGACTGGAGGCTGAGCACGGCTGTTCCGTGAGTGGGTCAGAAGTAGGCGGGTGGGGTGACCTTTGTGAATTGGAGGAGGAAGCTGAATTAGGAATGGAGCTAAGTGAGCCAGAGTCTGCGAACAAGTCAGCCGGAAGGAACAAAAGGGTGAGGAACGATAGCGTTAGCAGTGATGATCTTTTTGGTGCATCTGGAGATAAGGTTGATAGTTATATAGTTGTATTGAGGTTTCATGACAAAGCTCGAGCCAGTATCAAGAAGCTGAGTCCATTTGTATTGACGACGGCCCTGGGTAACAAGCTAGGGGATATTAAGTCTGCGAAAATCCTTGGTGATGGGAACCTGCTAATACATTGTGTGGATGAGGAACAGCTTAACAAAGCACTTACTCTGAAAGAGTTGGGGAAACTGAAGGTGGAAAATTCGGGAAGAGTGGGGACCCGGAGAGGAAATGGGAGCAGGGGAGTCATTACAGGGGTCCCAGTGTCTGTTAGTTTAAAGGACCTTAGGGAAAATATAAAAGGAGGGAAGGTTGCTAATCTGGAAAGGCTGAAGTCCTCAAGAGATGGTTCTAGAGTGGATAGTGAAAGCATTTTGATTGAGTTTGTGGAAGAAGTTCTACCTACAAAAGTTTTTCTGGGATTTATTAGCTTCCCTGTGAGAGCATTTGTTCCAAAGCCACTGAGGTGCTATAATTGTCAACGCTTTGGCCACATAGCAAGAAACTGCAAAGATAAGAGAAGATGTGCTAGGTGCGGGGGCGATCATGAGTATGGGAAGTGTGGAGCAGGAGTGCAACCGAAATGCTGTAGTTGTGGAGGGACGCATAGTGTTGCATATACTGGGTGTGAACGAATGAAACAGGAACGCCTTGTTCAGAAAGTGAGAGTGGAAAGGAACATTTCATACGCTGAAGCTGTTAAAGCTACACGAATGAGGGCACACAACAGTATGGATGTTGAGCAGGGACCACGTGTGGTACAGAGGCAGCCTCAGGTAAATGCTGAGGTTGTTGTCCTTGATAAATTGGCTTTGGTTACATTCATTGCTGGAGTGATAAATGCTACGGCGGGTATCCCATCGAAGAATGAAAAGATTCAGGTCATAGTCAAAGCAGCTATCAATCATTTGGGATTAGAAGGACTGACATGGGAAGAAGTGAGGGACAACCTCAATCATCAGTCAAGCCAGGAGACATAATGTTTTCTTTTCTCATCATGGTTTTTCTTCTTCAATGGAATGCCAGAAGTTTACTGGCTAACGGTCAGGAATTCAAACATTTCATAAGAGAAATGCATGTCAAGCCTGATGTTGTGTGTGTGCAGGAGACATGGCTTAAACCTTCATTGGATTTTGGGATGTGTGGGTACACTGTATTAAGACGTGACAGGAATAATGGGGTGGGTGGAGGATGCGCTACGTTTATTAAAAGTGGCATTCCATACAGACTCTTAGGAACAGGAAGTGTTCTGGAGTATGTAGCGGTTGAAATATGGGAAAAAGGTGACCCAATTACTGTAATAAATTTTTATAATCCATGTGCCAGGTTGGAGCTGCAGAGTTTGATGAGTATTGAAGGCCGGGGTCAGAGACGGGTTATATGGTGTGGGGATTTTAATGCCCATAGTACGGTTTGGGGAAGTGTACATACGGATACTAATGGCAGGGTGATTGAAGACCTGATGGATGAATGTGAGCTTGTTTGTTTGAATGATGGCAGGGGAACCAAGTGGAATACTACAAGTGGCACAGAGTCAGTGTTGGATCTAACCTTAGTGTCATTGGGTCTAGCAGGAATAAGTCGGTGGACCACAAGACCAGATTCTCCATTGGGGAGTGACCACTACCCAGTTTTTACTTCAGCTGGTGATAAAATTCAGGTAACAGCCAGGACAGGAATACAGACATGGTGTTTTCACAAGGCTGACTGGGGAAAGTTTCGGTTACGATGTGAAGAAGCTGTGGAGGGTGTCGGTGTTTCAAACAGTGTAGATGACCTTAATAGGAAGTTTACGGACGCCGTAGTGATGGCAGCACTGTCAACCATCCCTGTGAGTAAAGGCAGAAAATGCAGGCTATTAGTGCCTTGGTGGACAGAAGAGTGTCAACAAGCTATTAAAGACCGTAACAAAGCACTTAAATTACTCAAAAACACTCTTAATTTGACAAATCTTGTTCGGTACAGGAGAGCTCAGGCAAAGGTCAGAAAGACTGTAAAACAGGCAAAGAAGGTTAGCTGGAGGATATTCTGCTCTAAAATAGGGCGGTCGACTCCAGTGGGAGATGTATGGGGAATGGTTAAGAGGATGGGAGGTGACAGGCGAGAATGGGATTATCCTGTGTTAATGTCAGGACAGGAGACTGCTATTTCTGATCAGGAGAAAGCAGAAATCCTGGCCAAACATTTTTCAGAGGTTCATAGCTCTGGCAACTTATCAGAGAGGGCAAGACTGAGGACGGAACAGACGAAAGAAAAGCACCTGGATGCTCTAGTGAAGCAAACCAATACGGATCATGATTTAGATGCAGTATTTACTAAGGGAGAAATGTTGAGGGCATTAAAAGCTGCTAAGCCAACAGCCCCAGGGAAGGATCAAATTTGTTATCTAATGTTGAAGAATCTTGGTGAAGAGGCTCTCGCAAAACTGTTGTCTTTAATGAACAGCATTTGGATTCAGGGGGAGCTTCCGTGTGCCTGGAAAGATGCAATAATAATTCCAATTAGGAAGCCTGGTAAAGACCCAACGAAACCAGGTAGCTATAGGCCTATTGCACTAACGTCTAATTTGTGTAAATTGATGGAACGGATGATTTCAGCAAGACTATCCTTTGAACTTGAAAGACGAGGAGTGTTAGCCAGTTACCAAAGTGGTTTTAGGAAGGCTAGAAATACAGTGGATGCAGTGATCAGGCTAGAAGATGTCATTAGGAAAGCACAAGTAAGCAATGATTCTGTTTTGGCAGTATTTTTTGATATAGAAAAGGCATATGATATGTTGTGGAGGGAGGGCCTCTTGATTAAGTTAAACAGACTTGGGATTGGTGGCAGGACCTTTAACTGGATTAAGGACTTTCTTTTTGGGAGACGAATTCAGGTGAGAATTGGATCGGCACTGTCTACTCAGTTTGATGTGGAAAATGGTACACCTCAAGGAAGTGTAATCAGTCCTCTGCTTTTTCTTGTCATGATTAATGATGTGTTTACGTCAGTCTCTGGAGGGATTGGCCGGTCCTTGTTTGCAGATGACGGTGCTTTGTGGAAAAGAGGTAGAAACCTTGATCATATAGTGGGCAAGGTTCAGGATGCTGTCAATCAGGTTGAGGAGTGGGGGTATGATTGGGGGTTTCGATTTTCGGTTGAAAAGACTAAAGTGGTATTTTTCACACGGAGAAAAGTGAACACAAACTTGAAACTGAGGTTGTATGGAGAGGAAATTGAGCGGGTTAATTCCTTTAAGTTTTTGGGAGTTATTTTTGATGCACGCTTGACCTGGAAGAAGCACGTTGACAATATTGAGAGCAAATGTAAGAAGGTGATAAATGTGATGAGGTGTGTAGCTGGGAGGGACTGGGGGGCTAGTTGCTCAGCCCTGAAAAGGATATACCAGGCATTAATTAAGTCTGTGCTTGATTATGGGAGTGTGGCTTATGGTTCAGCAGCGCCATCTGTTTTGAAACGGTTGGATGTACTGCAAGCACAGGCTCTGAGAGTGTGCTGCGGAGCTTTTAGAACGACCCCAGTTAATGCTTTACAAGTGGAGATGAACGAAATACCTCTTTGTCTGAGACGGAAACAAATTGCATTAAATTATTGGCTGCATCTTGCTGGTCATGGGGAATCACTCCCCACTAAAGAAGTGATTATGGACTGCTGGGAGAATGGCAGGTCTCAGAGGAACCACTTTGGTGAAATGGGAAATTTGCTTGCAAAGGAATGTGGTGTTTATGATTTACAAATCTGTCCTGTACTGGTTTTCCCTATAACTTCACCATGGATGTTTGTGTACCCAGATGTAGACTGGTGCCTTTTAGATTTGAAAAGGGAGAGTAAGGGGAGAGGGGATCTGAAGGGAGCTTTTCATTTTTTTAGCCAGCTGGCATATGCAGAATTCACTCAGGTATTTACTGATGGAACAAAGAATCCAGACACAGGCATAACGGGATTCGGAGTGGCTGTTCCGAGTAAAAACGTAGGTATAAACAGGCGCACTTCAGATCGACTGGGAGTATATACAGTGGAAATGTTGGCGGTATTGGTTTCTTTAAAGTGGGCTGAACTAACTAAAATGGACAGGGTGCTGGTCTGTTCTGATTCGGCTTCAGTTCTACAAAGTATTGAAACATTTAATTCAAAATCTAGGCAGGATATTCTAAGTGACGTGTTAATGACGTGTTCCAGAATCTATAGAGATGGTGGTGTAGTTGAATTTTTGTGGGTGCCGGCTCATGTTGGAATTAGGGGGAATGAAATGGCAGACAGATTGGCAAAGGCAGCTCTAAATAAGACCAGAGTTGAAATGAACTTAAGGAGCAGTTATACAGAAGCAAAGAGTTTGGTTTGGGAGGAGATAGGCAAGGAGTGGCAACGGCTATGGGATGCGGGTGAAAAAGGGAGGCACTTGTACAATATCAAAAATGAGGTGGGTGGGGATCGTATGCATAGGGGTAATAGGAGAGAGGAAATTGTCCTCACAAGACTTCGTTTAGGGCATTGTGGTCTTAATTGCACACTTCACCTTATAGGGAAGCACGGGACAGGGCAGTGTGACATCTGTCAAGAGGAGAGGGAGACAGTTGAGCATGCCCTGTTAAG
>NC_050515.1:13463037-13468577 GCF_002922805.2 Oryzias melastigma | reverse complement strand
AAAAAAAAAAAAAAAAAAAAAAACAGTACTTAGGTGGTGAGAATGAATTCTGACCCATACTCCGGAACAGTAGGTGGCGGTAATGCACCTCTAAGTTGGTTGCCAGCCACCGAAAAAACCACAAAAAGAAGAAAGAAGAAAAAGTGTGGGGAAGGATTCCTGAGCACACAGCTTCCCTGATGACAGCTGGTAAGGTTATTGTATTTGGTGAAGGGAAATTTTTGTATTGTGTATGTATCTTTATGGTGTGTAGTTATAGCAAATTGTGTGAAAATGTTTGACTTGTAAGTAAGACTATTTCAAGCCTTTACAGTGTTGTAAATTTTGTTTCTTGTTTGAGGTTTTTCAACCTGCCCTGCTGCTATTGCTGCGATTGATGCTGCACAACCATTGATGCTGTTTGACTGTGGAAATAAATGTGGGAAAAAGCAAAAGAAGGCTGAGGGAATTCCTTCAATCAGGGAGCTGGGGCTACTCAAGTCAAACGACGCAGGGTTTTGAAAAAGGACTTGAAAACTAGCATCAATCCTGATACACCAAGGTCTAATTTTTTATTTATTTTTTTAAATAATTATGAAGTCCTATAATATACTAAAATTCATTTTTCTAAACCTGAAAACGAATGTTAAGGAACATCAGTCAATAAATGCAAAAAAACAGATGAAACATTTTTAGATCATCCAAAAGATGCTACATTTCTCTAACTTGGGAATACACATCTCTATAAAGATGTATTGCTTACCTCTTATCTTTGAAAGGTGAAAGCAAAAGGGAGAAAAGTTCGATAAGCGCTATAAATGTTCAACCTACTTCATCAAAAGCGAAAGCATATATTTTAGGTTTGCCTGGAAATTAAGATTTGATTGTCGTTTCCTAGAAATTACGGAAGTTGGAGCAGTCAACTAAATCTTTGTGGGAATTTCCAATTAACATTTGTGCACTTTTTATGAAAAACAAATTTATTGTTTACACAGAAAAATGACAAAATTTGCACAAGTAACATAAAAATGACACTAAACAGAAACTAAATGGTTACAAATGAAAAATAAGAATTAAAGCATTGACAGTTACCAAGTATTACTAATTTTTCAAAGCTAATAGCTTGATGCTACAGTGTAGATCAACAAGTGGTGTTAGGACAGTCTTTTATTAAAACACAATAGGAATAGACATTTAAATTGTAGAACTTTACTAGTTTTATACCATGAAATGAAGCTTGAATTTACAATATACATGTGAGAATAATTGTGATATAGATAAATAATGCTAGATCAGCATCTTTAATTTTACCTGATTTTTATTCTTTATAAATACTGTTTACTTTTTTTAGATTTATTGTTTTCACTGAGGAGGGGATTGATATTTACTTAGTCTCATATCATCTTGAATGCACCCTAAAATGAAAGTTTAAGGAACAATGCATTAAAATTTTGTTAAAGAAATAGACACAAAAAAGATGACGGCATTCAGCCACACATGCATCCCTTCAGTGTCAAGCTTAATGTTTTTCTTTTGCTGAATGGTGAAAGTAATGGGACAGTAAAGAGTTATGAAGCTTAGAACTTACACTGTGTATTTGTAAAAAAAAAGAAAAAAAAAAACCCTTTGTATTTGACGCTAAACGTAACTTTTAATATATCTACATCTATATGTTTTTTTTACTTGTCCTGTCCAATAGCTGAGCAAACAGATATGAGCTGAGAGCCTGTTGTGTTAGATTTTCCTGCTACAAAAGGGGTTTCTTGACCATAAGATAGCAATCTGGAATGGGCGGGGCCTGTCTACACACACACTCAATAATTACAAACATACCTGTTGGCTAAAATAGTCTTCACATTTAAACTAATTAAAATGTACATAATACAACTGCAGTCCACACACACACTTGTGCATATAAACCAACACATGTAAAAGTCTTTTATTCTGTCACAAATACTCTTAGTGCAAAGGTGAGTTGCCACCTGTGCTCAGGTGAGTCTTTATGTTTCGCTAAGATGGATGATAATGGAAAGTACAAAGGGAGAAAGTGCCCGGCCGACCCCCCCACTGAAGCAGTACCAGCAACCAGGACCTTCCTACACCCACCACGGGGCCGCCGAGGGAATCCGCCCATCGGGCAATCCCGCCAATCAGGGTGCGCGAGCCCGCCGCAGCAGCCCCCCACCACCATGCCAGGAGGGATAGCGCGAGGCCCCACTCCCGGAGAGTCCCCCAACCCCAGACGAACAGCCCCCCCACCCCTCCAGCCCAGGTACGACCCAGGGCCCCCTTAGGGAGACCCGCCTCATGCTCTAGACATCTGCCCATCCCTGCCACGGGAAGCCCAGGGGGGAGCGAGACAGGGGCCCAATCCCGCCCAGTAGAGGGACACCCAAGAGAAGCTGGGGCCCCTGAGGAGTGCTGTAAACAAGGCCCGACCAGGCTCTACCACTGATGGAGTTTTTGGAGAGGTCCCTTTCTCGAGAACAAGGACCAGAACCCACACCATCGAGATATGGACATCCCCAGGCTCCGATGTAATTTGATCCCCTGCTAGATCTTAAATCTCCACCCTGAGAGGAGGCCGCCGGGCCCACGAGACCGGCACCCAAACGACAAGGCCACCAGGCTGAGGGTCCCTGCACCACCCACCAGGGATGAAGTAGGGGACAGAAGGTTTAAAGGTCCCACCTTCCTTGTGTGATTGATGTGTGTTGGTGTGTGTTAGTGTATATTTTGAACTATTACCCCCGGCTCACGTGTCTAGCGTTACAGTTCAGGTGCGATATGCGAGCGGCCTGGGAAGTGTAACCTTTTTTTTTTTTTAAAGGATGCCTGGGTTGTTCCAGATGGGTGTCATTTTACACGGTACGACTGAGGAGTTTAACACTTTGAGAAAATCTCACCAGGCTGTTAAGGTGGTACTTATGTTAGTACTTTAGAAACTATCATGTTTTTTTTTTTATTGGTTGGCTGATAAATGGTTGATCTGACAAGTTGATCTTTCCACATAACTCCAGTACCAAGTCCATCCATGAGTTACTTTCTGTGTTATTTTTTTAAACCATTTTAAGGTGTAATATAATCTCTTGGCAATAAAGTAATATTTTAAGTTTGGTAGTTCTAAGACTCCACGTCTTTTTGCAGATTTTAAAGTTTTAAGGCTGATTCTTGCTGGTTTATTCTTCCACAGAAAGCTTGATATGGCTGGGTCTTATGTCTTAAACCATTTTAGTGGAGGTTGTGTGGGAATCATTGAGAATAGATAAATAATGTGTGGCAAAATGTTCCTTTTTACTGTGGCTACCTTGCTTATGAGGGACAGGGGCAGGTTGACCCAGCGAGTTAGATCGTCCTGAATGCCTTTCAGTAATAGGGTGTATTTTAGCTACACCAGTTCTGATAGTTAGGGACAGAAATGAACGACTATACTTGATATTGCCTGAGTTGACTGGTATTGAGAGTGTTTGCTCAACGTTACTGTTGAGTGATAATAAAACTGATTTATTCCAAGTAACTGAGTAGTCTGAGATGGAGAAGAATTCTTTAAGAATTGTCATTTCATTTATAGAATGTGATTTATGTAAAAAAAAAAAAGTAATAGTAATATTTAGAGCTGTCAGGCGATTAAAATTTTTAATCGCGATTAATCGCATTGTCCAGAGTTAACTCACGATTAATCGCAAATTTACATGTGGCCTTTTTTTAAGGAAAAAAAATGTGTGGTTCGTGGAATTTAGCAGTTTGACATTAATTATGAAAACAAGAATAACAAAATTAATAGTTTTCATCAGAAATACTTTATTTTGTGACATTATATTGAGATAAACTTTCTTAACAATAAAAGGCTGTAACCTAAAATGCCTAACAAAAGCCCAAGTGCAAGTGAAGGGCATTTTAAATTCTAAACTTCAATCAACGTTCGGTAAAATAAAATAAAAAACATCAAAAATTAAATTTCCATATGTTCATTTTTTGTCAGGACCAAATCTTTTCCTCCTCTGCTGAATTGCAGTAAATGAAATAGAGATTTATCATTTCTAATTAACTTTAAAAAAGAAAACATTAAAGACTGAGAAAAGCGGGATACTCTGTGGATAGTTTAAAAGTCTGTTACTGCCGCTGCGTTCTCTGGCTACAGCTCAGCGGAGTTCACGCCATGAATATGCCGGCAGACAGACCGCTCTAATGGGATTGGATCAAGCTTAAACCTCCAGAACATTTAAAACGTCCCCCGGTGCGCTTGCTGTTCGGAACGTTGGGGGTCCGCACCTCTCGGCGCCGGACGCGAGCCGGCACCACCAGACGTGGTACTGGACGCGAACCGGAGCCGGGTTACGCCGGAGTCACACAGGACGCGATAGCGCCGCAAAGCGGCGCGGAACGGCGTGCGCTTCCATTTGGCGCCCATGTTAACCTATGGCGTCGGTCACACCAAGCGCGGAGCGACGCGCAGCAGTGCGGAGGGTCCGCGCGGTGCAGCGCAACGTTTCGGCGTCTGGCCTATTTCTTCCGCGCGACGCGAGCGCTCCGCGTCAATACTGGCAGGAAGTTGCGTCGAAATACATGAGAAAATCCGGTTTATTTTCAAAATAGAACCAATTTTTCACAATAAAACGCCGCGATTGACAAATGTGATCATGTTTTTGTGTCTAAACAGACTGTAGAGATGAAAATATGCATACAATCAAAACACTCAGACACGCGTGCGCGAGAGCCCCCACCCCGGACACCACAGATCTCTGGAGCGGGTGTGCTGGGCTACAGGGTTCTGGGAGGAAAAAAAGCAGGGCAGACGGGGCAGTGGGGCCACACTGGAGCGGGGCACGGGGCTGTGTTTGAACGAGAGAGAGGCAGAGGAGCGGTTCTTCTTGGAAGAAACATCAGGTAATATTTTTAGTTTATTAATTTACCGACGGAAACACGTGGGAGCGCGTGCGTGCACACAGACACACAACAAAACAGACAGACACGCACACGCGCGCACAAGCCGATCAATGAAGTGGGCCGACTGCGGAGTTGGGGGGCGGGGTCTGTGTCAACAGGGGCAGAGACCATCTCCTTTTAGCAGAAACACGGGGAGATATCCTGGTTATTGACCATGATGGTAAAAAAAGCAGTAGCTCTAGCAGAAGCGCCTGTCGACCGTCGCGGAAAAAAATCGCGTCTGGTGTGACCAATAGAGCGCCGCGAATCGGCACGCACTCTGCTCCGCGCCGCCTCGTGGCGCGATCGCGTCCGGTGTGACTCTGGCGTCAGGGTGCAGGAGCTCTCCAGGTCCTAGCGCCGGCCGGTTTTAGCTCGCAGCTCGGAGGTTGGAGACCCGCCCGTGATCGAGTGAGAGCAGCCGGTGAGTTAGGGGGGGGACGCCCGCACGCGCGGTATGGAAAGGCACGTATGAGAAAGTCCGCGATTACTGCGTCAAAAAAATTGTCGGCGTCACGCACACGTCAGATTAATGCGTTTTTAACGCGACAAATCTGACAGCCCTAGTAATATTTGACTGGTATTGAGAGTGTTTGCAGAATGTGTTAGCATTCTCCAATGTTTTACTTTATTTT
>NC_050515.1:13453477-13462888 GCF_002922805.2 Oryzias melastigma | reverse complement strand
AGAGCGCCGCGAATAGGCGCGCACTCTGCTCCGCGCCGCCTCGTGGCGCGATCGCGTCCGGTGTGACTCAGGCGTCAGGGTGCAGGAGCTCTCCAGGTCCTAGCGCCGGCCGGTTTTAGCTCGCAGCTCGGAGGTTGGAGACCCGCCCGTGATCGAGTGAGAGCAGCCGGTGAGTTAGAGGGGGGGGCGCCCGCGCGCGCGGTATGGAAAGGCACGTATGAGAAAGTCCGCGATTACTGCGTCAAAAAAATTGTCGGTGTCACGCACACGTCAGATTAATGCGTTTTTAACGCGATAAATCTGACAGCCCTAGTAATATTTGACTGGTATTGAGAGTGTTTGCAGAATGTGTTAGCATTCTCCAATTTTTTACTTTATTTTCCAAGTCTATTAATTCTGCTTTCTCTTTACGTTTTTTATAAGTTGAATAAGAAATGATTTTCCCTCCCATGACTGCCTTTGCTGCTTCCCAGAGAACACACGGTGAGATGTCAGGAGTATTGTTAAATTCTAAGAAGGTTGCTCACTCTTTTTTTTAAGAATTCAATAAACTCTTGATCTTTTAACAGAGATGTATTAAATCTCCAGGTTGAACCTGAAGGTGTGGCTGCTTCCCTAACGATATTTACAGAAACTGGTGCATAATCACTCATAATAATTGGATGAATGCTCGAACATTTGACATTTTTTAGAAGAGATTTACTGATTAATAAATAATCTGGAAGAAAGTGTGAGTGGTGAACTGGAGAGAAGAAGGTGAACCCTTTAGTGTTTGGATGACATGAGCGCCAAACGTCGCAGAGACCCAGATCATTCATGGACTATCAAGTTCGGGGTCCAGAACAAAACTGAGGTCTTCTCCCAGCAGAAACGTGGAGTCAGAGTGAGCCGAGAGTGAACCGATGAGGGTGTAAGACAAACATCAGTCAATAAATGCAAAAAACAAACAAAACATTTTTAAATCATACAGAAGATACTGCATGCCTCTAATTTGGCAATACACATCTCTATAAACAGGTGTGGCTCACCTCTTATCTTTGTGGAAAGGAGAAAACAAAAGAACAAAAAAGTTTGATGAGCACTAAAAATGTCCCACCTATGTCATCAAAAGTGAAAGCAAACATTTAAGTTTACCCGGGAGCTAAGAGATTTGATTGTCGTTTCCTAGAATTTACGCAAGCAGCTTGGAGCATTCAACTAAATCTTTGTGGGAATTTCCAATTCACATTTGTGCACTTTTGATGAAAAAAACAAATGTATTGTTTTGAGACACTGAAAAAGAATGAAATAAAATGTGTACGAGAAAGTAAATGGTTAGAAATGAAAAATAGGAAAAGTAAGGCATTTACAGTTACCAAGTAGTACTAATTTTTTCAAAGCTAATAGCCTGATGCTACAGTATAAATTAACAAGTGGTGTTAGGACAGTCTTTTATTGAAACACAATAAGAATAGATATTTAAATTGTGTAACTTAACTAGTTTTATACCATGAAATGAAGCTTGAATTTACAATATACATGTTAGAATATTGGTGTTATGGATATATTATATTGTAGATCAACATTTTCCAATTTCTATTCTTTATAAAAACTGTTTACTTTTTATATTTATTGTTTTCACTGAGGATGACATTGATTTTTATTTATAGTCTAATATCATTTTGAATGCATCCTAAAATTGAGGTTAATAACTTCAGTCTATAGGTCTGCATTAAAATTAGGTTAAAGAAATAGATACAAAAAAAGATGCCAGCATTCAGCCACACGCGCATCCCTTCAGTGTCAAGCTTGTTTTATCTTTGCTGAATTGTGAAGGTAAATCAGTAGAATCAGTGATGGAGAGATGCTCCTGTTACAAAATAGAGTTATGAAGCTTAGAACTTACACTGTATATTTGTATAAACCCCCTTTGTATTTGAGGATAAATTTAACTTTTATTAATATATCTATACACCCCCCCCCACACACACACACATATATATATATATATATATATAGATATATATATATATACATATATTTTAACCTGACCTGTCCAAAAGCTGGGCAAACAGATACGAGCTGACAGCCTCTTGTGTTAGACAGATTTTACTGTTACAAAAGGGGTTTATTGAGCATAAACCTTTTTATGCAAAACTTTATTAATATTGATCATGTTTATATCATTTTTGTTTTTCTTTTTCGTTGGACCAGATGGAAAAGAAGGGAGGGTTGACACAGAAGAAACGTACCAGAGGGGAGTTTAGAGAGAACCAAGTATAAACTGCAATCTGGAATGGGCGGGCCTGTCTACACACATATTCAATAATTACAAAAATACCTGTTGGGTAAAATAGTGTTCACATTTAAACTTGTTAAAATTTACACAATACAACTGCAGTTCACACACACACTTATGCATATAAACCCACACATGTAAAGTCTTACATTCTGTCACGCATACTATTAGTGCAAAGGTGGGTTGACCCCTATGCTCAGGTGAGTGGTTATGTTTTGCTGAGATAGATGATAATGGAATGTACAAAGGGGGAAAGTGCCCGGCCATCCCCACACCAAGGTCTCCCGCCGAAGCAGCAGCAGCCAGGATCCTCCTACACCCGCCACAAGGGAATTCGCCCACTGGGCAATCCCGCCAAGCACCCGGACTAGGGTGCACGAGGCAGCCGCAGCGGCCCCCCACGCCAGGGAGCGGGAAGGCACAGGAGCATAGAGAGTGCAGGCCCCAGCTCAGCCAGTCCCAGGGGCAAATCCCAGCCCCCGCCCCCAAACACCTTCCCTATGGGAGCACTGGTCAGGCACCAACGGGACCGAGGTAGCCCAACCAGCCGCGGCCCCCACCGCTTACCTCAGTAGAGACCACGACCTGCCAGACCCCCTAAGCCATGTATCTATTGGGACCCCACGCCTCAAAGAAAGCCCCCCCCCCCAAAAAAAAAAAACAGTGGCAACGGTGGGCGACGCCCAGAGCTATGGCGGGCAACAAAATCCCACCAGGCTGTGAAGGTGGTACTTTTGTTAATACTTCACAAACTATCATGTTTCTTTATTGTTTGGTTGATAAATGGTTGATCCTTCCATATAACTCCTGTTCTAAGTCCATCCATGAGTTACTTTCTGGGTTATGTTTTAACCATTTTATGATGTACTGTAATCTATTGGCAATAAAGTAATTGTATAAGTTTGGTAGTTCTAAGCCTCCACATCTTTTTGCAGACTTGAAAGTTTTAAGGCTGATTCTTGCTGGTTTATTTTTCCATAGAAAGCTAAATATGGCTGAGTCTAATGTCTTAAACCATGTTAGTGGAGGTTGTTTGTTAATCATCGAGAATACATAGTTAACTTTTGGCAAAATGTTCATTTTTATTGTGGCCACCTAGATCGCCATGAATGCTTTTCAGTAATGGGGTATAATTTAGCTGCACCAGTTCTGATAGTTTGGGAGAGAAGTGAACACCTAGATATTTGATATTGCCTGATTTGACCGGTATTGAGAGTGATTGCTCAGCGTTACTGTTTAGTGATAATAAGACTGATTTATTCCAATTAATTGAATATTCTGAGATGGAGGAGAATTCGTTAATAATTGTTATCATTTCACTTATAGAACATGATTTTATGATTGCCATGTTTTGTTTTAACTCCTTTAATGTTCTCATTCTGTCTTATTGCTGCAGCCAGAGGCTCGATGAATATTGCAAAGAGAGAGGGGGAGAGTGGTCAACCCTGTCTGGTTCCTCTTCCAAGAAAAAACCTGCTGGACGTCTGTTCACTCTGACTGAAGCATTTGGGTTATGATATAATATTTTAATCCAATCAATGAATGATTCTCCAAATCCAAACTTGTGGAGGGTAGCGATGAGAAACTTCCAGTTGACTCTGTCGAAAGCTTTTTCAGCATCGAACGAGAGTATGTTCATTTCCTGGTTTCTCAACAATGGCAACGTGTATTACATTAACAAGTCTGCAGACATTGTCACTCGAGTGTCTACCTTTAATAAATCCAGTTTAGGTTCCATAGGTTAGATATTTCTCTCTGTTTTTTTTAAACCCAATATTGAGAGCCGAAAAAATTCCAGCCATAGGTAATACATGAATAAAGAGTCAGTCATACTAAAAATACATGTAAATGAGTATTTTTGGAAAGGAGATTTATTATAATAGTTTTCTGAATGGTATTAAAAAAAGTAAGCAAAGTTGTCTTTTGTTGCAGAGTAAAAAAAATGTTTGCTACATTGATTTGACTGATCAAACAAAAAGAAAAACAGGAATTATCGTTACATTGAAATGTAATAAATTACATCTCAGTAAATTACAATGTAAAGAAGATTTAACGTTAGAAATTATTCATAAAAACATTTCTCATGACTTAACTCAGAAGCCTGAAAAGAAAAAGAAATGAAGCTCGGTAACAAGTTAGACTGAAATCAAGCTGCAGTATAACGACCTATATCGCTTTATACGTCTTTCTTAAGGGATTTAACAGACAACTTGCTTCTTGTTTGGTTTATAATCCTGATAAAATAGTTCTGTATACTGCAAGATGTGGTCAACAGCACTGAGCAGAAGTACGTCTTTCTTCAAATCCAGGTCCAGCTCTGATGAATAGTTCTTCACTGGAATAATGTAGGAGGTGGACATGCCCAGCAGAGCTCCAGCTTTGTTCATCTACAAACACAATACAGGTCAGTTCAATGAAGTACTGTATTTTTTACTAAGTTTACTTAAGTAGTTTTTGGTAAACTTCAAATATAAACCTATAAATAGAACCCTCAATTTTATTGATTCATTCAAATTTAAGTCAAAAGACAAAACATTTTTATTTCCAACATTTTAATGACTGTTACCCTAAAGCTGCATTACACCTAACTAAAAACCATTTAACTTTAAAACAGGTAAACACATTACCATGATTTTCTATGACACATAAATAAAATACTGAAAAATAATCACCACGTCTTGAACATTTGGACTCTTGTAAACTTGGGAGACATCTGCAGCTGTTGCAGCACAGATCCGGTCAATATGGGTCAGCAGAGCCACCTGATGAACTCCTAAAAAACACACGTTTGTCAAGGAAATCTTTGTCCAAAGCATTGGCGCACATATATTAATTAACTGGAGGAGAGGGCAACCAGAAAGGTTTCATTTCCTAACTATTCAGACTTTTGTTTATCCGCTATTAAATTTAGGGACATCTTATTAGCAATAAGGAAAAGACATTTGTTTTTTAAGTAACTGAATTTAAGTTTTTTTACTTTGATCGGGAACCTTTCTGCGACATCTCCTATTGCTTGCGGTTCCTAGAATTTCTAAAAGTACAGTTGAAAGTAGAGCAGTCAGCCACTAAGCTCCTGTTCTATGGAATAATCTCCCAGCTCTTGTAAAAGAGGCCGACACAGTTTCTACATTCAAAGTTATGCTTAAAACATCCCACTTTGTACATTCCTATTGACAGGTCAGCTAATAATCATAGAATATTTAATTTAGTGTTCCCCTACCTCACCTATTGTAATGTAGTTTGGGGGAATAATTATAATTTTCATTACATCTATTATACACATTTCTTAGAGGAACTAAGTAGAAGGAAGGTGGTTTTATAAATCTCTATTTTCATTCCCATCATTCTTTATCATGTTTCATTTAGTTCATCTGTTTGGTGCAGTGCGACAACTGCATTGTGATACTGGGCTATATTAATAAAATTGAATTGAATTAAGAATCCCATTGGAAAAGTAATGTCAGCTACACTGACCCACATGGATATTTCAGCTTTTGCTTACCCAGATCACTGATTTGTTCCCTGAGCCTCCTGAAGGTGGCGCCGATGCTTTTGGGGTACGTTGTAATTTTGGAAGCATCCACCACAAAAGCCACACAGTGAATCTTTTCTGCGAGGGTCGGTGTCTTCACATAGCCAACAGTTTCTGATGACACTGGCTGCTCCAAGCTAAACTGAGAGGAAGAAAACTACAGATTATTGCCAAAGAAAAAAATATTTAAGAATACGTACAATACTAGTACATTTGTAGATTTCCACAAAATGCATTTGGACATCACATTGAGTCAGCTTATTCTGGTGTCATAGTTCAGTCAATTCTCAACAACCTTATGACTGTCCCTGCCTCTCTGCTGCCCTCTACTGTTTTTTTTTTCCTTTTTTTAGTGTGCTTTTCTTTTTGCTGGTCTATTGTTATCATGATACAGGAAGTTCTTATATCCAATTCATCCCTTCAATTCCCACCAGTCCATCTACTATAACTTGGTGAAATTAAGCCCACATTTATTTCTTTGACTTTCTGGTCAGTTCTATTTTTAACCTCGTCTTTTTTTTTATTTATTTTTTTATTTAAATGTGAACATTCCAAACAATAGCAGGCAGTAACAGAGCATTTAAAAGTAGATACTTCAAGTCAGAAGACAGGTAGTTTAAAAATGGAGCCCATGTTGACAGAATCATTTCCTCTTTTCTTTCCATAACTGTGTAACCTCTAACAAGGAAGTATACTAAAAAATGTATCTGTACCACAGAGTGACAGTGGGAGGAGACTCTCAAATCCAATTTAATAAGATCAAGCAATCAAGATGAGTTTCTCCAGAAGCAAAAGATGCAGATTAGGAATTTGTATCACATTTGAAAGGAGGCGTTGCAGGACGATCCCACTGATTACACAGGAAATGTGTGTCCAGAATCAAAAAATGTTTCGATATCCACAGAAACTGTGAAAATGTGTTCCTTTCTCTAAGTAGTATTTCAAGCATAGTGGAGATAGAGAACAATTAAATGTATGTAAGACCACCGATCTTATGTGGAGTCTGTGTATTATCTTATATTTGAGTTTCTCTTAGTCTGTTACATGTAAATGTAGATATAATCAAGTGCAGTGCCAGTCATCTTTCATATATTGAGAGTCTGGTTCCCACTTATGTGAAATCTGCTAGGACTCTGCTAGAACTTTTCTACATCGTATTCAGCAGTAAGGGGAATGACATGAACAGAAATGAAATGTCTCAGTTGGAAATGTGCAAAAAAATGTTTCTGATGAACATTAAATGTAGTTTGTACATGTTGAAAGGTCATCACAGTGTTATCTTTGATCAGATCACCAATATCCTGTATCCCTAAATTATGTCAGGAAGAGAACACGGATGGACCCTCACCGGGTTATTGGAGAAAGTAAGGATTTTACTTTTGTGTTTTACGCTGTCACGTCAAACCCTGATACTGTTATGAATAATAGGATCTTTTCTTATTTTCAGTCTGCTCTCTGGGCTGATTCTGTGATTTCAGCCATCTGCTCACCCGTCTTCCATCAATCAGGCACTCAGGGATTCATAAACTTTCACATCCTCCTCTGATCATCACTTAGGTCCTCCTTCACGACATCCACAAACCTCCTCTTGTGTCTTCATTCTCAGACCATCCTGGTCATTCTCCAAACCTCTTAATTTTTTTACCTCTGTCTCTCTGTCTTGCTTGGCTTCATCTGTTGCAATCGCTTCTTCATCTCCTCTCTGAACTTTGTTTTTCCTCCTCGTTTTTTACCTCTGATCCGACTAACCTCACCTCTCCACTTCACTCCTCCACCCGCTCTTACAGTAGAAGACATTGTCATCTGCAAACATCCTAATCTATGTAACTTCCTGTCTTACCTCATCATGCAAACAAGAAGAGCGTTAAATACACTCAACACTTAGTTGGACTTAAGATTTCGGCACAATCTAAGTCCTGCTGTGTCCATGACTTTCCATCAACATGAAATGCTTGGTTTTCTTGAGCTTTACTTTCAAAGTCCCGTCTTGTGAGTCACAATTTTTGTTAAAAAAAGCAGGTTAAGAAAGAGAACTCCATTACTTCTGCAGTTTGTGTTCCTCCAAGTTTCTTTTGTGTGCAGTCAAAGTAATCAGATGGTTGTTCTCACCTTGTGTCCATTAGGAACGTGACCTTTGATCACTGACACAATATCATGAAGGGTCAGCCCGGTCATCTCTCCATCTCCGATGCCTTTGATGTCACACATCACCAGCCCACTGTCTTCTCCCTTCTGAACCTGGATGTTGAAGGTCTGTAGCTAACACAAGAGGAAATGAACAAGTGCAGAAGGAAGCACGATCAAATTTAAGTCAAGCTTGATGTTTCTGCTGATTCACTTTTACCTTCTTGGTGAAGCTGGTTGACATGGAGCCCACCATGGCACGGTTCACAACTCTTCCATGAAACACAGACTGGACCGAGCTGATGAAGCTGGACTTTCCAGAACCTACTGGACCCAAAACGAGAACCTGAGCCTGGGTAATCTTCTCACAGCTGGGTCTGTAGGAGCTCACAGTCTTCATCAAGCTTTTCTTATGCCTAATAAAGAAGGAGAATGATTTGTTGATGTTTATAAATCCATGATAAGTTCAGTAAATGAGGAGAAAAAGATTTTATAATCAACCGAGAATAGAAGAAACAGCAGCAGAAGGTTACTCACTCCTCTGTCCACTCCATGTTCCTCCACGGAACATCAAACTTTGCTTGAGCTGCAGAAAAATCTTAAAATAAAAGGTTCATTCAGTTAATATATTCATATATCTTAATGACTTTTAAACCCCACAACAGTCATAGAGGAAGAGGTATGAATTAATCAAAGACATTTACACAAACACATAATTTTAGCCTTAAAATCAGCAGCTCACCTGGAAGTTTAAAAGCATTGTTTTCCTTCTTTTCTTCTGGTTTAATATCTCCAAAGATGCTGGAAACAGTTTTAGGTCTGGTGTCGTGTAGGAAAGAAGGTGGTTCACAAGAAGGTGGTTCAGGTGGTTCGGAAATTGCTCCAAAATTAAAGAGGCTGATGAGGACAAAAGGATCATCAGCATCAGGGAAAGAAATATGAAACATTAAAATAGTCTGTGAGGACCCGGGGTCAGATTATATCAGCTTTGTGGCATTTTAAATGATTTTCATGTCAACAAAAGATCTGATTAAATTTGAGTTTGGGGCTAAACTGCAGATAGATTCTGCCCTTTTTGCAACACAGTGAACACCAAAAGATCATAATGTCATGAAAGAAAGCGCAAGGAGGGTATAAATGCTTTTTAGTTTTGTTTGAATTTTGCTCCTGTGACTCATAAAGTCAGCTGAGACGCAATAGAAAGTGTAAGAGGAAAACCCTTCAAAGCTTTTCAGTGAAGAAACAGACTCTGCTGGTCTCTTTTAGAAATAGTAGCAGTGTGTTGTTGTGTCAGAGTCCACAAAAAGGTCGTGCCATAGCAGGACAGAACCTTTTTTTCCTACTGCGAGCTGTACTATCTTCAGTACATGTAAGAGTTGCAGGACTCGATTCAATTGTTATTTCCTCTTCAGCCAGAACACACCCGACAAGGAAGAAAATGCAGCCAAGCATAAATTAAAAGAGCAGAAAAACATGA
>NC_050515.1:13434828-13453310 GCF_002922805.2 Oryzias melastigma | reverse complement strand
AAAAAAAAAAAAAAAAACACACACACACACATTGAATTTCTTTATTTAAAAAGTGTTTTCTGTGTTTAACTTATTCAAAGGCATAGATACACAAAAAGTTAATAGAGTTAAAAAAAAGTCACTAACAATCACCTCTACATGCACAATAATCAGAGAATCAAGACCTACCTGGGCTTTATTTTGGATTTTTCTTTTGTTTTGTCCATAATTTGCTGTACATGTAGCAGCTCGTGTACAGACTGGGTGTTGTCTCTGCAGGAGAAAAACCACACAGAGAAAATAAGGCTGGCCTTTCCTCGGAATAGGAAAGTGAAACTTAACTTAATGTAGTCAAATGAAATTGTAAATCTAATCAAACTAAGAGAGAAAACATAATTTTAGTTAACAATTTATATAATTTACTAAAACCATCAAATGTACATGTACAAAAATGAGCCTAAGTTGGATTTTGTTATGTACAAACAATAAATTTAAATGTATGTGATTCACTGGTAAAAAATACCATTATGATTAATCAAATACATGCCCTGGATGTCTTTAAAATGAATAATAATAAAAATACAAAAAAGTCTAACTTTTTCCAGGGAAAAGGAAAGTGAAACCAAACTGAAGATGGAAACGTGATTGTGTGTTTAGCTTTGAGGGAGACAAAGATCAATAATCAACATGAGTTTGGTTAAAACCAGAGCTCCAAATGAACACCTGCCATTTCCACGAGCCACTTCGTCAGGTGATTCATTGTTCATCACCTCTGACAGGGAGGCTCAAACTCACAATCACGACTTTTAAGCGTCTCCCCACGTGGCTACTACAAACATTCATCCCAGATTTAGTTGAAACATTTAATTCTGACTTTATTCCGCGGATTTATACTCACATTCACAGCAGGAGGTGCATTCAGGGGCTGCATGGAATTTCTGCACTTATGCCCTTTCATTTACAACTCACTATTGCTGCGTTCATGCCCGCTCGTAATTTCTAGCATTTGCTCATACAGACGTCAGCCAACACCAACACACTCACTGGTTGTTCCTTGTCATTGTAACTCTTTGAAATGACTAAGACTCACAACTGCAGCACACTGATCACACATTCAAACGTTGCACATTTGTCAATAAATACACATTTTTCAATGCATGACATTTTTGGAAAAATAACAACAACAACAAAAAAACTTTAAAATAATGATTTTATTGTTGAACAGTTAGCACGCTAAATATTTAATTTTAAGCTAAATATTTATTTTAAAAGTATATATTTAGCTTGCAAACTAAAAATGTAATTTTATGAAATAATTCACCTTGACCCACAGAAACCATAAAGGAATAAGAGGTTCTAAAGTATATCAGTGAAAAATCTACTATTGTTATTTTGTATCTACTTTTTTCAGCCAGGAGTTGGGCTAAAGACAAGAAAAACAAAAGCTTTTGACAAAAGGATCCAGAAACCTTTTTAAGCAAACATAAAGCCTTTAAACACTTTATAAGGGATGTGTTTTTGTAAACATTGTAATCTTACATTAGTTTTATGTCAATTCCAATAACTTAAAACCATTTTCATTAAAAAATATATATATATTCTTGATATGTCATTTTGAATAATTCTACCATTTACCCATGAAAAAAATAATGAACCATCTACTATTGCTTTTGTATTTACCTTTTTCAGAGACAGGTGTTGTCTCAAGTTTCTATTCTCAGACAAAAAAAAAAAACAAGCAACATATCGACTGCATTTTTTCTCTTTATATTCAAATGTTGACTGTATACATTTCGGAAACACAAATGTTTACATGTGTAAAAGGAAAATAAAATAAGTAAAAACTAAATTTTGCTGCATCTAGTACTATCCTAAATGTAACTTCAGCATTGTGTTTACATTACTTAAGACTTTCACTGCCAAAAATAAGTAAAGGAAAGTTAAAAGAGGGGAATTTAGAGAATTTAGAGAAAGTATACGATGGTAAAGGAGGTGGGCAACATCATAAAACAGCCAGGTATAAATGGGTGGGGCCTGTTTACACACACTCAGTTGTTACAAACACACCTGTTGGCTAAAATAGTATTTACATAAAAACTGGTCAAAATGTACACAATACAACTGCAGTTTACACACAATCATACAAACCCACACAAAGAATTTTATTCAGTCATACATACTATTAGTGCAAAGGTGAGCTGACACCTGTGCTCAGGTGAGTGTTTATGTTTCAGTAAGGTGGATGATGATGATGGGGTAGATGAAAGGGGAGAGTGCCCAGTCATCCCCACACCAAGACCCCTCCGCCGAGGCAGCAGCCAGAACCCCCCTACACCTGCCACTGGGGTTGCAGAGGGAATTTGCCTGGCGGGTGAACCCACCAAACACCCAGACTAGAGCATGCGGGAGGACCGCAGACCGGAGATACTTCATTAAAAGGTCACTGGCTGAAAAACGGAGTCAAAGTGCTGTAAATACTCTCAAAAGAGCTAAAGCCTGAAGGAACAGAGTTTAGACATGGTTTGTATTCCTTAAGAGAGACAATCATCTACTGTAGAGCATCAAGGGGTTGATATGCATCCAATTCGCACAGACCCTGGGTTGAACAAAGCACGAAGTGTCCTATTTTGTTTCTTTAAAATACACATTGAAAAGTTTCCTATTCAAAATCACAAATCCTAACATCGTTCTTTTTTCTTTTTTTTCCTAACTTTTCCTGTCCAACAGCTAAGCAAAAAGATATGAGCTGAGAGTCTCTTGTATTAAACAGATTTTACTCTCACAACAGGAGTTTATTGAGTATAAACCCCTTTTGTATTTTATGCTTAACTTTATTTATACTCCTAATATTTTTCTTGTGGTTTCTTATTTGAATCTTTCTTTTATTTGCACTTGTTTCTCTAAGACATGAAGGTGTTCGTCTATTTTTTTCTTATTTACTGACATTTTAAGCTTTGGTAAGAGTAAAATCTGTATTTTTTAAATGATTGTTTTTAGAAGTAAATTTGACACGTTTTTTACTTTGACTCAGCAAAACTACTACTCCAACATTTAAACTTTGTATTTTAATAAAAATAAGTCCAAACATTAATTCAAGCTTTTTTTTTAAATTACTTAATTCAAAAAATCAAAACAACCACAGTTGGGGATTTTACAGAAAATAATCAAACACTTTTGTTTGTTGTTTTCATGTTGACCACTAGAGGGAGTGCCAGTCTTACATTTATTTCTGGAGACCTACACCTTGCTGGCCTGCAGGGGTCTTCTGCAGCCTCACTTATCTCCATCTCTTTCCTTCAGTGGAGCTGGGACAGAGTCTGCAAAGCTCCAAGAAAACATTTCGATGTTGTCACTCAGTAGCCTTTAATAAAAGGACGATATTTATCTCAGAGTGTAACTGTGTACTTGACGGTGGTGATTGTTGATCTTTAGAAAAGGAGCTTTGCTTTGTGAAATGTTTACATTTGAATGCTGGGGCAATGCTATGTGTACATTTTATTTTTAATATTTTGTCAAAAAACAAACAATTAAGGTTTGTGTAGCGGCTGGAGAGTAGCTGATTTAACTGATTTGAGATCTTCATTACCTGAATTGCAGCCGATTATTTTTATGCAACAAACAAAAAGGAAGTAAACTTTACATTTTGCAGCGTTAAAATGTTTTTAGATCATTTAAGAATAACCTTCAGTCCAAATTCCAGCAAAGCCACAAAGTTGGACCATAGGCACCTTTGTTTAATCATTATGTTGTGTGGAGGACACTCTTGTTTAATATTAATTTTCTAATAATAACTTTTCTGAAGTCAACACAGAGAAATGAAAGACGCAGTTTAACCTTCAAAACCTAAAGACAGTTTACGAACGGAAGTTTTTTAACCATTTTTGGTCAGTAAAGTAGAATTTTAACTGTTAAAAAGTCTTTTATAGTTTTTTTCATCTTACAAATGTTTTTTCAATACATTTTGTGTTTATAAGACTCAACAGTTAGTGGAAACCATGCCATCAGCAGTGTGCCATTGTTTTTCTGCTCAGCTCGGATTGTTCAGATCAACAACAGTCTCAAAGACTGCATGTTCTTATCTAATGTCACAACCTTCAGGGCTACAGCCGAACAACTGAAATCTGCGTCATAATTCTGGCTCTTTTCTTAGGTGATGGCAGATTACAAAAGAGTACAGAGAGTGTTCCAACTTTAAGTGCAAACAAAACAAAAAAAAACATTACAGGAAACTTTAGAACAGACATTTTGTTAGGATAAGGCTGAGTTGTTGGAGCTTTTGACTGAGGCTGTCACAGCTTTTACAAAGTCAGCACAGATGTGAAAAAGGGCTTGATTCAAATCCTGACTAGGACTTTTCTGTGTGCCCAGGATGTCACTCCAAAAGCAATAAGGGGGTTTGGAAAATGGATGATGGAATTGTAAAAACCTCTCCATATGAAGGGGCAGTTTAAGTGCAAGTGTGTCTGGGATATTTTTCATTTTAGTTTTATTTATTTTGATTATTTTTAAAATGTTGACTTGTCCAGTACTAAATATATGCTTCAAATGGGTTTCTGTTGATAAAGAATGCTTTGCGCATCATAAAGTCAAGTGTCCATTTATGTCTTGAAAAAGCTAGAGAGCAGGACGGGTTCAAGAACATCATCCAGCATCTCTGTCAGGAGGTCTAAACGTCTCACTCTTAGGAAAGTGACAATCGTAGCATTATTTTGGACGGATCACAATGACAGGTTTATACTGTATCTGTGGGATGTGTTTAATACACATTATTATTGAAAAGATCAAGCCCTATTTTTGGCTCCCACACAGCTTTGTGTTATGTGAGAAAAGTCTACATGAAGTAGGTGTTGGAGACGGCATTCTGGAGGTGTTGCCTAACCTGTAAGAAACAAGGTTTCCCGCCCAAATTTCTATCAGTCAGTCAGCCAGCATTCACGTAACTACAGGTCAACACAGGAGGATCTCAGACTTGTTCTTTTCTAAATAAGTAGCTGAAGTTTGATGTGAAATACCAGTGATTCACTGATGTTCAAAAGTCCTCTTCATCTCTGTGAGTTCAGCCAGTTTGAACTGCTCTGACTCAGCAGGGCCACATGATATCTGTGGAGTGAGGAGTCCAGGGAGTGAAAGAAGTCTAAACATGGAGCCATCTCAACTATGCAGCCTTGTGACACAGCAGTCTGTTTTAAAAGCAGCGCGAGAGCCCCCTGTACCCTCAGTGCTCACAGATGACACACTTTTACTGAAGATCTCAGCCCGTCTGCCTGAGAGCTTGCCAGATGTCTTGATAACCCAAAGTGTAGAGAGGCTGCAAAGGCTGAGGCAGCTGGTTGAGTCAAAGTGATTCTCTGCAGAACATCAGTCCAAAGACTCAACTGTGCTTTTTGGAGTTCATTTGACTTTGAAGGATGTGAATAGCAAAATACAAAAGGTTGACACCTATTATTGCTTTTATTTTTATTTTTGTGATAATAGTGTGAGATAAAACTCAATGTTTTATATGGGGGCAAGAAAAAGAAGAGAGGATGTTTTATTGATACAATTAATTGAAAGATCTGGATCAATCTAAGCGTAATAGATCAATAATCGATCCATAAAAGTAGATATTGATCTAACACATAATGCTAAAGTCCGCTACCTTGATGCTAACATATAATGGAATTTCCCATTGGACGGCTAATGCTAAGACTAAGTTGACGTAAACATACATTGATGACTAAATGAACATTTTTATATACTAAGGCAGGAATTTTCCAAACTCTTTTGAGGAAACAATTTTTTAAAGTAACCATTTGTGGTCTAAAACACAAACTTTATTCTTCTTTTTCTGGATTAAGGTGTAATGCTATGGCACGATCGCCACCTAGTGCCCAAACTGAAACACCTTCCAGGAGAAGCAGAACAATTTTTGAATCTTCTCCATTTGAAAATTCATGTAACACTGTATGGTATTAACAATCTTATTAAAATTTCACCAATAATTTTACAGAATGTGATCTATATCGGATTAACATGTATCTTCAAAACATATTTAGATTTTTAATTTATTTCTAAACAAATGTGTCTTAATGTGTAACCATGTAAACATACATTGAATAGAATCGAAAGAATAAAAAAAAAAAAAAGAAAAGTTGAATCAAATCGATGTAGGCTCTGGTGGATCAAATTGATTCTGGACATTTTGGGGGAACCGAGCTTTTCTTTTGACTTTTATTTTGAAAAAAACACCAAAAAGTATGCTTAGATCAAACAGAATCAGGTGATGAAGTTACAAGTACACATTTCAAATTTTGTAGAAATTGCGCTGACGTTAACTTCTATTAGTCAAGCAAGTTTTTTTATTAAATTAGTTTTGCATGTTGTCTTAAGTTGTCATTTTCTTCTACATTTATCGTTTTGTTTTACTGTTTTAGTGAGTTTTTGCTTATAGGACAAAATGAAAAATACTTAATTCTAAAAGAGATGATTTGTTGTAAATGTGCATCAAAATTTCTCATAAACGCGTTGAATCTCCAACTAAATCTTAGTAAATGAGAGACCCCTGATATTTTGGGTAATTTGGCTCCTAACGGCTAAAAGTTCTTGCAAGTTTAAGGTTTAAGTTCCTACAATCTGGATTCAGATACCAGTGGTCTGCTTCATGCCTGTCAGCTGACGGCACAGACAGGACATTTTCCATTTTATAACATCTTTGTGGTTCATTAAAAGTTTTTCCAGAGTCTAATAATAAAAGTCTGAAAGGCAAAGTGTTCCCTGAGGGCCTCTGTATTCATCAGCACGCATTCTTGCCCTCTTTTTACTAAAACTTGGGAGAATGTAACTCATTTGCTGCTCGAGTATCTATCCAGGAAAGTTTTCTTTTAAGCCATCATAGGGAGGAAAAAATAACTTCACTGATAAATAAAACTTTGGAAACACTATTTTTTCTTACTGAAATACCTTGTTTATAAGATAGGAATGTAACTTCTTCAAGTTGTGTCCTTTTTTTCTGCAGGATACTGTATCTACGCGGCAGATGACACACTGTTGTTCTATTTTTGTCTTTGTTTTGCAGTGTAGGAACCTAAAGGTGGATATTTTATAATACCAGGTTCTAGCAAACGATGATTTAGCATGACATGAAGGGCTTTGTGATGCCAGGAGTTGCTGTCTGACTTGTTGTGGTTTCTGTTTTAACAGACTCCAGCCTGTGACTCAAACCCGACATAAAACCCTTTCAAGCCCCTCTATGACTGAAAAACTAGAATTTGTCTCATAGACATCCAACCTCAAAGCTGCAGTAAAGTACTCTATGATTTTAGGTCTATTAATAAAATCAGTGGTTACAGCGGTTTGTTATGCTGCAACAGATAAATGCTCATTAGAACTCAAGTAACTAACATTTTTTTCTGTTTTTCAGGTGATATTTATCTCTGCAGGAAAGACATTTGTTGATTGTTTTTTGGAAATCTGAAGATTCAGTCACACATGTTCTATAGCACACAGCCATATAAAAGCTGTCTTGAATCTGTAAATATATCACACAGTTGTGTCATTAGAGCTGTTTTCTTTCATTAGACTCAACAAACAACTGACATATACTCCCTATTTCTTACTGATTTACTTTAAAGGGAGACGGCAAAAGTTATCCTGCAGGGAATGTTCAGCATTTTCATCAAGGTTTTTGTAAAACCATCAGTGGTAAGAAAATATATTTGAGTTACTGTTGACATTTTATCAGCTGGAACCAGTCTGGCCATTCTCCTCTGACCTCTGGCATCAACAAGGTATTTCTCCCACAGAACTGTTGCTCAATGGATATTTTCTCTTTTTCTGACCATTCTCTGTAAACCCAATCCCAGTTGATCAGCAATTGACCAGTTCACAGTGACTTCAATCACCTTTCTTTTCCATTCCTTCTCCATTTGGTTTGAACTGCAACAGATTGTCTACATGCCCAAATCCACTGAGTTTCTGTCATGTGATTGGCTGATTACAGATGTGTGTTAATGAGCAGTTGGGCAGGTGTATTTGAAGTGACCAGTGAGTGTGTTCTGAATGAAAACAGGAGGTCTAAGATGTCCGAGACAAACAGATTTTTATATCAACACCTCATTATGTGAGGTAACAGATGACCCCTGGAAACTTTGCTCTTGTATTTCACACACGGGTCAGGACAGAAGAACCTGTGACCTTCCAGTTGATTAAAGGCCTCAGACTGGGATTCTAACTGATTGGAAAAAACAAAACATTTTCATGTCTATTTGAGGTGATCAGTTTCTTTTTTGAGAGAAGTGAAACTTTTCGGGACGGAAACCCGTACTAAGAAGAAATGAATGAAGCAAAAATGTATTAAAAGCATCAAAGCGAACAAAAGACCTCAACTAAGAAAAATAAAAACAAAAAAAGAAAGGAAATAATATGTGATAAAGAGCTAGAGATAAGAGAAAGGCCAGAGGAAATCAAAGAGGTGGGAAGGCGAGGGGGAACGAGAACCGGTCTGAACCAGTACATGCTGAGTCTTGGGCTGTGTGCTTCTCTTCCCTCCTTCCCTCCTCGTCTTTCCTCTGACTCAGATTGGCCCGACTTTTTCTTTTAGCGCGCCGTCATGTGGTCGATGTCACTGAGGAAAAAAATGAAAACAAGTGAAAGATGAGAGCAGAGGGTGGGACGTAGCAAAAATGTCGGGATGTTCCAGAACGCAGAGTGAGGGGCAGGTGTTCCCTGAAACATTACATAACCCATCAGGGGAAGTGTGCAGACAGAAAAAACAGACAGATTGTTTAACATAAAAACATACTTGAGGAGAAACTGTTTTTTTTTTTTCTGGGGAAGCGAATTGTTCCTCAGCTGCAGCAGTTGTTGTTGCAGTTTTGTTTTTTACTGTACATTGTCAATCTCTTTTAAATGATTTACTGTTGTTATAGCATAAAAAATCTTATTTTCTTTATAAAGTTGCATTAATAATTCAGTGTTGAATCTATTTTAGTGACTTCTCATTCTTTTTATTAGAGAAGAGAAACACAAAATGATGAAACAAACAAGGAAAAATCAAAGAGCTACCAAAAACAAATGCTGAAAAGACTCACAACTTGAAAAAAAAACACACTAAATGAGTCAAAATCTATTAAATTAAGATAAAGTTAATCATATTTTTGCAGAAGAATAAAAAAACATTGGCAGACTTTCTGTTCACACATAAAGCTGCTCTTGTCAATGTCCCCTCTAATGGGGGAAGCCTGAAAGCATTAAATAAAATCCAGTTCCACATATCTCCACAACTAAAGAAGTCGATGAATAAAACATAAAAAAATATGTGCAGAAACAGGATTTTCCTCTTCTTAAATGTCCCTGAAACATAGAAAAAATATATTTTCACCCACAATAAAAGTTTTATATTTTTAATAAATAAAACCTTTATTCTTCACAAATCTTTGGTAAATTAGTAAAGTGGAAAAATAGATGAAAAATTATTTTTAAACTAGGAGTGTGAACATTAACGCATTAATGCACACGATTAATCAAAAAGAATTATTGCGTTAATACGAATTAATGCAAATGAATCGAAGAAGCATTTGCTTTAACCTCGCGATTCAGGCTTCACAGTGTGCGTTAAAACATTTTGTTGGTATTATCCTGCTTATCTTATGGTCACCTATAAAATAAATAAATATTTAATTGTTTCTTTGTAGTTTATTCTTGCTATTTTTATCATTTAGATCACCTTTGGACTAAAAGTGGACTATTCGATCCGTGGTCCGGTGCCATATTATACAAATAAATTTTACCTAATACAACATTGTGATTAATCATTACTACTTTTTTTTAAATAGATTCCCGGCCCCAGTTTAAACATAAAAATAATTAATCATTTTTGCGTCTAATTTGTTACAAAGAGTTTACACCAGGCAAGAATAAATCATCAAGTCATCTGCAAAGGAATCAAATCTAGCATGTTTACTGCTAGTTTGGCCAGTTTTTCAATAAAAATTAGACCTTTTTTTTTACTTATACAGCCTGCAAAATCTATTTAATGGTTCATTTTTTTATGTTTGATGACTTTGTTCGCCTATCCGAGATCAGGAAAAGTTAAAGTTTTGTAGTTCATGTCACAAATGTGACTTTTAAAGTTTTGGTTAATTGTTAGCAAATTATGATAAGAGAAGGTTCGCTTCGCCATTCTTCTTCAGAATCTATTGAAATTCCATTGATCGTGTTAATCGTTGAAAAATTACAGTATGTTAAAGATTTTGTGAGAGATCCTTCGATGGTTATCTTCAATACAGAAACACACAATTTTGGACATGAAACATAATTTTTATAATTTTTTTGTGCAGAATTTACCATAAAAGGACCATTAAATTGGACAAAAATAAAAATTAGTCTTCAGATTCTCATTTATAATTGGACAGGAACTGTTATGAAACTTTGATACGTGGAGTGTTGAGGGTTTATGCAGGTCAGACTGAATGGGGGCTTAGTTTGTCTGTCTGGCTGACCGTTACAGGGCTGATGATCACCAACACTATTTTTCGACTCAGGCTGCTGCCAAGACCTAAACATACGTCCATGGACCGGCTCAGGCCGGCCTCCGTGTGAAGATCACGCCAATCTATTTTTACGTCCCTCCTTCCCATCTTCCATCATCGAGACCAACACGGAATCATCTCTGCCAATTTGCGACAGTTAACCCCGGTTTCCATTCCAGGTTGCCCTCGAGAGAACACTTAAGTAAGTTACAGTGGAGCTGCTGAACATAACTGGGGATGGAGCAGTTGTCTGGCAGTCAGAATATAGGAGAGTCAGGTTCTTGTCTTGGCAGACTTCTCGTTGAAATGCCCTTCAGCAAGGCACCGCTCCAAACATTCTCATTAGTGGAAAAAAGATGGTCTAAAAGTAGAAATGCAGACTCATTCAATAGTTTACATTAAAAAACATATAAATATCATTCAGTTAATATTCAGTGAGGGATTTTAAAATCCTTGATCTCACCACAAACAAATTCACTTAGAGGTTGAAAGGAAAGCATCATCTACCATGGCTGAAATCAGTTCCACCTGGACAGAAATGAGGCCCTGCTGTTTTGATTTTCCACTGCATAACTTGTTTTGCTGTATTTTGTTCTGGTAAAGACTGAATGTGAGGCTGCTTGTTTGTTTTTTTTTGCCCCTTTTTGTGGGAAACTTGGACCTACAATTAAAGCTAGGTGGTGTCTTTGGATTTGTTAACATGAAAATATGAAAACTTTTTCCGTGATGTGTTTTGATTCTTGTGTTTATTTTAAATAGATATCATCCTGTTTTCCTCATTAGCAACTCACTTCAGGAAGTTCTTGTAAATGTTGTGAGTGCAAAAGAGACACAACAAAGTTCAATTTCCCAAAAAGGTAGCTGCTCACTGTGCTGACAAAGGCAAAAATTTGTCTTAAAAAGTGATTCCAAGGACAAATGTTAGACTTTTCCCTTGTGTACGACTTGTTTTATTATTTAAATGTGATAAAAGTCTACAAAAAGTGGCAAAACATATCCTTTTACAAAGTAGTTTCAGAGTGACCTCTTCAAACCTGCCGTCTTCATGCATGGACATCACATTTTTGGTAATATTACCACAGTAGTGGATTCTGATTAACTGGGGGCTTGTGATTACATTGGTAAAGAGTTAGCTTAAATATGTCTTAAGAGGTTAATTATTTGTGACAGAAAATTCTAAATTATTAAAGACATTTTTATAAAAGGATCCAACCTGTAAACTGAGTAATCATCAGAAATTTGTCAACATTTTAGAATTTAACATAGCTAAACATTAGATAAACCTTAGACAAAATCTTTTTTACAGAAAGTAAAAAAATGACTGTTCAACCTTGAATCTAGCAGCAGGTTAAGTGAGCAGCTTAAGTGAAAAATGCTAAATATAATCACGTATATTAAGAAATGATCTGGTAGTATTTTCCAGTCACATAAAAGAATGTTGACCTGAGAGAATCTAACCAGGAAGTAAATGTCAACAGCTACTCTATTGTCTCTTCTGTTTCTGCAGCAGTCACTCTCCCTGCACTGACATGCTGCTCACAGTGACAGATGATGATCAGTATATTCATAAGGGACAGAACAATCATGCATTCATATGAATTATATGCCAATTAGCAGGAAAAAAAGCTACTACACTTAATAAATTGTGATGAGCGGCAATAATCATAGTAATCGTTGTTCACATTTTCTATTAATGAGTGATTTATGGTTGATTTGTTTCAAACCACAAGGTAAAATATTCCAGATCTAAGCACTTTTCTATTTATATGAACCTAAAAATATGAGTTTAATGATAGAATTAAGACTAGCTGTGAATTTGGGAGCTTTTTGCTTTTTAACTTGAAAACACTGATATTTTTCTCAACAAAATTGATTAAAAGAAGAGAACCTTAAATGTTCTGCATTGTAGACTTCCTTCTTTGACCATTTAGGAAATTGCTTTGATGGATTTTTATTATCTGGAAAAGTCTGTCATTGTTGGGAGGGGAGTTTGTGAAATGGATTATACAGAAGTGACAAATCACACTCATTGTTTGAAAGCTTAAAAAAGGGATGCTGCCCTCAAGAACATGCTTAACACTCATTTTTGAACATGAGTTTAGCCCCTGGTGCTCACACTGTGCAAGCAGTGACTTTTTCCAAACCCCTGATTGGTCAAACCTGATTTAACTTTCAAGGTGATGGACATTTTGAAAGCAGAAGCTCGGATTTACCTGGGTTTACTTAGACTTTTCATTGAAAGTGGTTGGGTGGGTTATGGGACCGTAGTGTAACAGCCCTAAATATTTATACATTTATTTTGGAGTTTTAATTTGTATTTACCATGCGCCATCTAGTAGTCAAAGTATGCAGAACAATTTATATTAAAAAAGGACTCATTTAACTGCGCACACACCCTGCTAGCCGCGCACCGCCGCAGACACGTGAAGGTTTCTGGTAAGATCTGAATAAATCAGACAAAAAAATGTGTTATAATAAACAAATAGTTACATTGATAATTCTATTTATTTATTTAGTAAAAGAAAGAAACAAATGAGCAATTAGCCCCTCGTGGATGCCAGCCCACAAGGTTTGTGTGCTTTTATTTTGTATTTAATTTAAGTTTTTGTGTATTGTAAGCTGAACAATTGATCTTTATTATGTTTCTTTGCTGTCAGTTCTCACAGGTTGTGAAGACCAAATAAGCCTTGTCTTAAAACCATGGTGTTCAAGCTAATTCCCTGAGGGTTTAGACTTAATTTTTGTATTTGGAAGTGGTTCAAATAAATGTACCTTGACTGCAGAATGTATATTTGTTCTATGATTGTTTCTGGTTCCACCTGCCCATGAAAAAGGCAATTCCAGTTTCAGGTATTTCCAGTTGGACACACGAGAAAATCAGTAAATGAACTAAACTGTCTTTCTCCGAACACCCAAGATCTCAGTTTGACAGCAAGCACAATGAATAGATCAGTGGTGTCAAACTCCTGTCTTCGAGGTCCGGCCTCCTGCTGATTCTCCAGAAATCCTGTCTCATCTGCTGCTGATTACCTGGATCAGGTGTGTTTAGCCAATAAGAAGCAATAAGAAGGATACCAGCCTTTAAGGGCATACATTCTCTTACCCCTGGCATAGATGGATCACCTGCAGAAGGCTCAATAACTGCACATCATTATATACGATTTTATGTATCTCCCATTTGGTGTTTAATCAAAACAGACGAGCCCAGGAGTGGTAGTTGCTTATCATGAGAGACTCATCTGTTGAGAGAGCCACCGCTCATGACATTTCAACACCTCTCTACAAGAACAACTGCCCTCTGAAGCATAAATAAAGCTTTAGCTGCTGCTATATACAGTCCTATGAAAGATGTCTTTCTGGGAAGAAGAAACCATCTGATTATTATAATCATCTGCACTTATTATTAATCAATTTAAAATGATACATTTTACACCTAATAGTAGATTTTTGGTGCAATTATGCTCAAAAAGGTGATATGATTAACCTGTGGTGTATAAAGTTGAGATTATAGTTATATTTCTTGTACTGGCGCAATAAATATCTGAGTTGTTTTAAGTCAAACTATATTTTTTTAGGGAAACAATAACAAAAAGTAAATGAATTTGATAAAATTCCAACTGAATAAACAGATTTGCACACACCGCTTCATGTGTGCACAAATATGTTTCATTATGAGCCTGCAGTGTGATACATAAACCGCAGTCTCGCTGTGTCCGATTTAATTTTACACAGGAGGAGAATTGATGACGGCCACATGCCGTCTGTACAGTTAAAAAAAAGCTTCACATGTCAACAGGCTGCTCTGCCAAATCCCCGGGAGCTGCAAAGGGCAATCGAGGCGCTAAATACCCCCCCTCATCTCCATCCACCCCAAGTTAACCTTACAACCTCGCTGTGGCGCGCCAGCAAGAAGCGGCGCAAACCGGTGTGAGCCAGTGCTGAGAGCACCCCCACCGCCGCCACCCCTTCACCCACCCGCCGCCTTCTTCCTGTGCATACACAGACAGGATTAACTGACTTAGAAGAGCCTGTTGCTGTCTCATCTTAACCCCAAACTTAACCTGATTCTCAGAAGTCGGAGGGACTGGGGTGCAGCCAAAAAAAGTTTTATATAAAAAATATTTTACTTGATTTTGTGGTGTGATAATGTTTGACAACATACACACTGGAGATAAACTTTTTCTTAACTTCCACATATTAATCATTATAGAAGTTTTCATTATAAATTCGATCTTTAGTTATTCAGTTGTTTTCTTTCCAAGTAAAACTCCTGATTCTCTTAAAATTAAGATTACATTATAAAAAAAAAAATTGTCATTTTGAAAATGTTTTATATCCACAGTGATAGTAACATACATCCTCACAATACAAAGGAATTGAGATCTCATATCGGTTTTTTGTTTTTTACGATTGTGGTTTTAGAAGGAAATATGTTCTGCTATGAAAGTGTTTTGCTTGTGTGGAACTAGCTGAAACATTTTAAAAATATCTACAGGAACAATTTGTTTTGGTCAGAACAAACACAGAGTTTAGTTTAGTCTGGAACATGCAAACTCGAAAGACCTCTTCCTGTTGTTGAAGAGTTCTGAAGCATGATGAGAGAAATCTCCCATTAATTTAAGTCTGAAGAACACTTGATTATTTTAGTTTTAAATTCTTAGCTAATGAACTTTTTTATAAATCAAATTAGACTTCATTTATCCATCCATCCATTTTCTAAACCTGTTTTGTCCCTTTCGGGGTCACCGAAGCGGGGAGGTGGGGTAGGAGGGCCACAATCACACACCAAGCTACAATTTAGAGTCACTAATTAACCTATGAAGCGTGTTTTTGGACGGTAGGAGGAAGTCGGAGTTCCCGGAGAAAATCCACAGATACACGGGTAGAACATGCAAACTCCACACAGAAAAGTCCCCCATCAAGACTTGAACCGTCTTCTTTCTGTGAGGCAAGAGCGCTAACCACTGCGCCACCATGCAGCCTCTAGATTTCAATTTATAAACATTAAATTGACCTTTTAATTCAAAACACAAAGACAGCTGGATGCTATATGCAACAAACAAATAAAGGAATCCAAAATATGTATTTCAAATAATATAATTATTTCTACTGTTATTAATTAAAAGAACAGTTGTTTTTTTTTATATGATGCTATTTCTTGTGTATAGTAGTTGCAAAAGATAAAAAAAAGTGTAAAAATTCTCGAAAGATTAATATGCACCTTTAATATGGTAGTCAAACACATTAGGGGATCAATTATAATGTCTATACTGAACCTTGTATTGATGATTTCTTATTTTTTGTCAAAAATTATACTAATATTAACTCATAAATGGGCATGGCAAATGGTTTTGATGGGGGGCATGTGCCCCCCTTTGTCCCCCTGTAGCTCCACCCCTGATACGCCCATAAATTGATTACAAAAGTTGATTAAAATATACATATAAAATAAAGGGTAGTGCAGAAGTAGGGAAGTTGACCTTCTGACCGGAAACTCGCAGGTTCGGTTCCACCCCATGTGTTGAAGTGCCCTCGGGCAAGACACTGAACCCCACATTGCTCCTGGTGGTTATAGGTTGATGCCATTAATAGACAGCAGAGCTGCCATCAGTACAAATGTGTGTGTGTACGGGTGAATGTGTCTGTAAGGCACTTTGGACTTTCCAAGAAGATAATAAAGCGCTACACACGTATACACCAAAAAAACAACTATAAATTCTGGCAAGATAATAAATAATTTAATATAGTTTAATGACAAATCCAAAAATAATTGGAAATTCAAAAATTATTCCGACAAAAATAGCCGAAAGAGAAGTCACGTACCACTAAATACTTTCTAAGACTGATATTGGAGGTAAAAAGGGCAGACGTCAGCAGGTTTCATCTAGTCCACAGCAGAGCATCCCAAGCATGGATGTTCCACACTGCTGATCGAGTCACATGCTCAGAGCCAGGGAATACAAGAAACTTTTCTCCCCTCTCAACAGGCATGACATGTATCACAGGATCTCAGGGTACTCCAGAGGGTGTGTCTGCTGGTAGCAAAGCGCTGGTGATTGCTATCTCCACCTGCACAGGGCAGAGACAGCAAGCTGACAGAACTGAACCTGAACTTTCCTCTCAGTTCAAAAGGTCACAGCAGACTCAGTCTGGGTAATTTTGCCTCTTTGTAACTGTTCAGCTGGTATATTGATTTATACTCCAAGCTTAAGCAGAAATTAATGTTGTTAATTTGATAAAAAGAAGTAAACAAAAGCCATAATGATACATACAGATGCAGTAGTTCTATGATTTGCAGTACGTTTATAAGCTTTCAGTTTAATTTATGATACTTAAACTATTCATAACTCGAGGATCAACAGATTATAGTAAGTTCCAATTTAATGTTTTAGAACCTTATAACAATACCTATGAAAAATATAGTCGTACAACAAAAACTTGCATAAGCACTAAAACCATAGCAACTAAGAAATTTGACCATTTTTGCGTGCTAAATGTCTTGTAACCAACTTGCACTTCAGCATCGATCCATCCATCCATTCCATCGTTTTCCAAATCCGTTGAATTCTTTTTGAGGCGACCTTCAACATGTTAAAGGCACAACATTTATACCCACTTAATAAAACCAGATCTTCTGAAAGATCTACAAATTATTTCATGTCCTATAATATATGTAAAAATATTCATTTGTAAGACTAACTAAGCTGTTTTTTTAATTACTTGACTATGGTTGCTTATTAGTTTAAAATGGATGACCCATCAATGTTTTCACTGTAAGTGAACTGTACTGGAGTGTGTTTGGAAGTGGACAGAGACCACCTCCAGTTATTGACCCAGTTTGTTGGTGCTGACAACTCCACACCTGATCATATCTAAGCTCTCCAACCATTTTGATCTATTGTAAAAGTGTTTCTAGTGCTATATTAATTAAAAATATTTCATTTTTAGGCTAAATTTAAAAGAAAAAGTCATTTTCGAGAACAAAGTTGATGGAGAGCAGCAGGAGTTTATCAGAAATTTGCCTCTGAGATGTAAGCGAGACTGTTGGTGTGGAAGTAAGCCTCTGCTGATTTCCCATCATCCCTTTGTCTACATTGCTCCTCAATAATTCCAGTTTGAATAAAGAAATACTCAAAAAAGCTGTTTTATTCTTAACCCTTATCATAATTGACCCACTTTCACACTTAAAACAGGTCAATATTGACCCAAACACAAAGTAGGCTAAGGGTTAAATGATTTTATGTCTTCTTTTATGAGTTATTGGATTGGGTCTTTGAAATATACTTTTATCTGCAATCTAAAAACAATCTTTTAATATTTTTTTTGTTTTGATACATCCATTGATTTCTCTGTCTCTCACTTGAGTGTTAAAAAAGCCACAATTAAAAAAAAAAAAGATTTAGAACAGCAGTTCTAAAATATCACAAACTGCATGTCAACCAACTGTCAGTTGCAGTCTGTGGATGTTTTTAGGTGTGTTTTGTTTCTTGGGGCCTTTAAAACTTGGTCTGCGGTTTGCCGTTTAAAGGGCCCTATGATGTCACCACAGATAAGGCTGTGGGGGAAATTCAAGCTCTCCTCTGATTGGCTGAGAAGAAAAACATTTTTCTCGACAAATGCCCTTGACAACAGCCCAGCCAATGAGGACTGTGGGGGTGGGCGTGGCCTGATGTTCCAGCTGTCTACAGTCAGACAAACAGACGCACACACCCACACAGTTTTGAGTTTCACTTCCCCCTTGTTGCCGTATTTGATGCTGAAAACCAGTTTGTCCGGTGCTTGGCACACTTCTGCCTCCTTTAAACAAGTCTGGGCTTTAAAAACACGTGATGCCTGTGTCATGTGTTTTTACAGACTCGGTTAAATGTTTCAGGAAAAAAAAGAAAAACAAAAGCATGAAAAACTAACTGTGACAAGTTCAGTATTTTAATTATAAAGTACTTCTCCAAACAAGGTTTTTTTGTTCTGTTTTTATAAGAAGTTTTAAAAAGGGTT
>NC_050515.1:13420941-13434762 GCF_002922805.2 Oryzias melastigma | reverse complement strand
AAAAAAAAAAAAAAAAAAAAACTTCTCTATAATTATTTACTTTGCACTTTACTCTCTTTGCACCAGTTATTATTCCACGTTAGTACATTTGCATGCACTTTTATCATGCATCTACCTAACAGACTTTGCTTGCAGTGACTGTTTTTTTGTGGCTCGGTCAAAGAGGAAAAGAGAAGCACGTGGTGAGAGCTGTCGAGCCTGCATACAGGAAGCCTGCCCACACCAAAGAAACTCTCTGTGCACATACAGCCGTGCATATTTTCCACATGGCATTACATTTAAACATCTGCAGTTCACTCAGCTGATGCACGCAAGGAGGAAGCGCCTGTGTTTACGTTTGCGGCGTGCAAGTGTGACTGCGTCCTTGTGCTTTAAACAAAGCCGTTTTTAATGATGTCTGCTGTGTTTTTTTACACCTCATTGTATCAACTTTGTGTTACATGTGAGTGCCAGTGGTTCCATGCTTAACAAGAGTCTGGATTTATTTGTTTATAATTATAAATGCTACTCAAAATTAAAAACTGACAGCTCCACTTAGTGCTTCTTTTTCTTTCTTATTTTTGCAGTTTTTAGGTACAATGCTTGTGAAAATTTTGTTTTTACCAACAATAATGATCAAATTTAGGATTTGGACCCTTTTGTAGAATAAAATATTTACTGTTTGATTTCGTTTTGCAGGAATTCTTGACAAAGACAACTTTATTTTTTTCCACAATCTGTGAACAGGAGTGAAAACTGTCTCTAAATCTGAATGAATCCAGGTCTTGTAAGTTTCTAATCTAATAAATAAACATCCAGGTGAGTGCCTGCCTGGTGTTCTGCAGACTGCAAGGTTTGCTGTTTTCATTCCTCCAACCCTCTCCGAGTTGCTCCGCCTTTTTTTTCAGCTTCTTGTTTTGTCGATTTGAGTTCAGACATGGCACAAAAGGTCTTGTGTGCTGAAGGTGTTCTCTTGTTTCACTGCTTTCAGGAACAGGGAGTCCTCGTCAGGCTGCGGCCGCACACATTATCCCAACAGGTTTCATGTCTCGCTCAGGCTTAACTCATAAAACAAGATGAGTAAAGCACAGATGATTCAGTTTCCTGAACTGTTGTTCAGTTAAAAATCACTTTTATGGTGGAGTTTTATATCAGGTCTTTCATGGCCTTCAGCACAGCTCCAGTCGTCCTGTTCCTTTGTTGTCCTGCCTTGTGCACATATAGATTTTCTTGCCTACTTCATTTTTGTGATTTTTATTTTTTACCGCCATTACATAAATGTTGTATTTTCTCAGATGCATTGCGTGACCTGAAGCAAATTACACAATCCCCAGCAGCTGTTTTTGTCGGGGTTGATGTCTGCGCGGTACATGTTTCTCAGCACTTGATGGACAGGGAAATGAGCGAGCTGTTTCAGTTTGTTTAAATTCAAGACAGATGGGCTCCAGATCTTTGGGGAGTGGAGGTTCACAGCACAGTTTCCAGAGTCAGAACATGGGGTTCGGGCAGAGACACAACAAGAAAAAGCTTTGCAAAAAGTCCAAAGGAAGTTTGAGTGGTTGATACAACAAACACCATTTCATGTACTTGTCAACTTTGCTGTTATCACGTCATGCAGGGGTTCCTGTGCTGTCAGTTTTGGGATAAACACTAAGGAAGACCTTTCAGCCTCATAATAACCCCTCACACCACAACTTTGTTTGCACTTATTCCCTGTCGTGCTTTGTTTATGCGGCTTGGATCAGCTGTGCGGCCTCTTGACTCTTCAGCTGGGCTGCAGAAGCTGATGAGAGGGTTTCCCATGGGGCTTTGGTTTATGGGTGTCAAGGGTTACATCGGGGGTTGCATCTGTTTTCCCAGCTCTGTTTCTCCAAAAGCTTCCTCCCTGCTTTTTTTTTTCACCTCGCAGGACACTCAGTGACACTCAGTGGCCCTCCTGATTCTGACTGAAGCTGCATGACATGTTGAACTTGATGAACCTTTCATTTGTTTTTACCATCAAACTGTACATCGTTGCGAAACAGAGACTATCTTATAAATATTTGCAGCGACTTGTCTGTCAGCACGGCAATCGTGATGTTTGGCTGGAACTGAAGGGGAAGTCCTACCTCCATGCTTACTTCAGGTATTTGGAAATAAAGCTGACATGGTGGAATTTTTATCTTTTGGACACCTTTAAACGTAACTCCAATGTGATCAGTATTTTCATTTCACTTTTGTTTTCTGCTTTACAAGATAAATGAGCTAAGATTACAATAATCGTGTGAGATTAAATGAAACAGAAGAGCAAAACAACAGGATTAATGCCACAGTAAACGTATTCCTTTCAGTTGAAACTAAATCTGTAAATCTGTTCACTTTACATCAAACTTTCCTTCAGCTTCTAAACCCATTCAGGGAGATGAATGCCTTCTGGAAAGTTAAAGTAGAGCAGAAAAGTACAATTTGTTCACAGCTGAGAATTATGATTTCCGCTGCAACAGATTTTTAGGGAGCGTGATGGAGTTTGGAACATGTTGTGCTGACCAAGAAAGCTGAAATCTAATTTGTGCATGCAGCCGACACAGCTGTGTGCGGAAAAAAGGGACTCCTTTAAAAAAAAGTTTGGTCTTTTAAAAGCTCTGGTAGAGAAATAGGTTATCGGCTGTTCTGAATATAAAAGAAGAATATAAATACCCAATGTGGCTTCTGCATGTGTCGAATGACCTGTACTTGGGTTTCCACATCACTATCTGTGTTTCCAGTGGCTAGGAAATTGCGCAAATTGGATTTGCAATGATAAATTCACCTAATGGAAACACAATTTTTTAAAAAGTGCACTTTTCAAAAAAAGAAAAAAAGTTAAAGGTGGTTTTTGAGCATCACACAGATGATCAAAAGTTGAGCGTGTCATGTGGAACTGTTGAACCACAGCTTCTCTGCAAAATCATCAGCCATGATTTCCCAAAATTGCTTCCTCCACAGTCGCTCCCACGTCTTGTTGCTCCATGACCGGAATCAGCCGCCGACGTCTCCTTTGACAGATGATGAGCGCTAGTGCTGCGGCAGAAATGTGAATGTATCTGCTGTAAATTAAAGTATTGCTCACATCTGTTACCATGTTTTTACATGACTTGACGTAAGTTGGTTTGTGTTTATTCTCATAATTATGATTTAATGGAAACGGCGTACTTGCAAAATTGTTTTGTTTTTTTTACATTTCTTGAATTTTGATAAAGTTTTGCTCATATGAAAATTAGAAACGCAGGTACTATGTCACGATCCACTGTGTCAAAAGTGTGCTCTGTAAAAAAAGAAAAAAAGAGAATATCACCAACAGTTTTGTTTATTTTCTATTTTTGACACCTGATTTAGTCAAAACTAACTTAATATTAACTTTTCAATAAGCTATAACAACTATCTGAGACAACTATCTTACTGAGTCACTTAATCTTGAAAACATCTCGCTTTAAGTAATATCTTTAACAGAATAACATTTTCTGACTCACAATTCGCATATAATAGCTAGTAATATTGGCTAAAAATAAGGATAGTTGTGGCACTTAACATAGAATATTTTGGCTGTAAAATCATAAGCATGTACTGCAGGGGTGTCCAAACCCAGGCATGGAGGGCCGTTGTCCTACATATTTTCCAACAAACCTGCTATTGAAGCTCCTGATTGGCTAAACGCACCTGAACCGGGTAATCAGCAGCAGATAAGGCAGGGTTTCTGGAAAACCAGCTGAAAGGCGGCCATTGAGGCCTGGATTTGGACAACTCTGATGTACTGTTTGTATTTGTATAGTTGTTCCTACTTTACAAATATAAATCTTATTTGTTTTTTTTACAATAAATCTTGGTTTCAAGACATGTTATTTGGTGGGCAGGGTGGCAGAACATTAAAACATTTAAGGAACAAACTGAAACCTGACCACAAAAAACATGGGAGCAACAAAAAAAAAAAAAAAGGTGGCATAACAGAACAGAATAAACCAGATACTTAAATATGCTGGGGGGTAATTAACTAAACTTAAGACACCTGTGGATCACGACAAACCTGAAACTTGTGTGACTAACGAGAGCAGCTGGAAATGTAGCCAACTATAACAAAATCCAAACTGAACCACTGAAACCTCAAATAATTAGGTCTTATTTTGAGTTATCTTACCAAGACAAATTCCACTAGTTTCCTTTGCAGATTTATTTCACCCATAATAAGGGAAAACATCATTTATTCTATACGTTTTAACTTGTTTTGAGAATGATATTTTTTTCCAGTGAGAGGAAGAAAATGTAATAAACACAAATGGAGTTCAGGCCTCAGATGAGCAGCTTCATGGAATCCTTTACTGTTCAGAATAAATATCACAATACTAAAATAAAAATTAAGCGTCATTAGCCTTATACTGTTAATATAAAACAAAGGATTAAAAAGATGTGGGTTTAAATTTGTAATATTTTTCAAAAATATTGTTTTGATTTAAAAAACTCCTCAATATATGATGCATGTTGCTATAATCAAATGAAATAGTGTCTGATCATCCTTATTTACAAAATGCTAAAGTAAGAGCTGATTGGAGGTTTTAAGCTAACACTCTAAATAAAACCACAAATCTGATGACTCACATGCCTGGTTGAGTAATAACACTGATACTTGTGTATCTTTGAGACAACACATTAGCTCCTCCACACTTACTCCTCTCAGCAAGAGTTGAAAAGATTAACTTGACACATTATTGTGCAGTTCCTAAAGGTTTTTAAACAAAAATCGTGACATTTTAATACATTTTCGTCTTAATAATCAAGCACTGAAACGTGAAAAATGTCAAAAATAACCAACTAGGTCATTGGTTAGGGACTAAAAGGACTTGTTTTAGTTTTCTGGCTGCGTTGAATGACAGAAGGAAGAACACATACAAAAAATCCCCAATGTTGTCACTGCTTGATACACAATAGCACTTGTTTTAACTGTATTTGGATGGTGCACTCTGGGATTTTCATGTATTTATTAATTATTAAACCATTTTTACATTTTATTTTAAGAACTGTATTTATTTTATTTCATGTGTTGAGCTGTGTTGAAAGATGAACTTCTGTCAATTGAACAGAAAATAAAGTTTATCTGTCAGTCTGTAAGTAAGTGAGAGAAACCTTTCCTTTATTGAGTCATCATTTCGTCTAAATATAAAACTGATTGGGAGGAATGAAGAAACATTTTTTTTGTCACAACAAATTTAAAAGAAAACAAATGGACATGAAAGAATGTGTTTTGAAGACCGTTTCTGACTTCCAGCTGACAGAATTGTTCAACCCGTTTGAAACGGCTTCACAATCCAGACGCGTTACAAACACCTTCAAACGCACACCAGGAGGAATCAAACCCAACAGGTTTCAGCTTTCATTCGAGTTCAAAAACAACCATGGGGAGACACAGGAACGAGACGGAGAAGTTGTGGGGATGGGGGGGCATTTGGTGCTGTTATCATCTGGGAGAGGAGCCTGTTTTGTTGGCCTTCGACACACAGCCAGCAGGACTTCTCCTGAGGTAGCCGTTTACTGCTAAAGCCGTGCTGGTGGGAGTTGGCCAGAGGGCTGAAAAACAAAGAAAGTGGTGGTCCAATGGGTTGTGGTCATAGAGGAAGGAGGGAAGTTGCCCTTTATTTGACTCTGTCTAACATGCAGTGTTTCCACAAATTCACTCTTAAGTAAATGTGAGGCAACTTAGTCTAAACTCCCCAAGTATACAAGGAAAGAAGAACATGAGAAAGGCCAAAACTAACAGTTGAATTTAACTTTAGGATCGCACAAGGATAAATAGGATATTTTGAACATTTAGTGGTTATTAAAAGTTATAACAAACAAGGGTCATAAAACCAACACAGAATGATTGATATTACATTTGTGTTTGTTAACCATAATTTTACAGTTTTTTTTAATCATATCACACATTTTATCAAGAACTCAAATCAATAGCAGAAACAGACAGAAAAATACCAAACTTAAAGATCCAATCTTTGTGTTTTTAGAGGCTCTTGAATCCATTTTCTCATGATTTTCTGCCTGATCCAACAAGAAATGTATACAAACACAGTTCACATAAATGCGGTTTAGCCTCAAATACAAAAGGGGTTTATACAAATATACACCTCGTGTGTTAAAAGATTCTTAACCCCCAAGTGTAACAGTAAAACGTGTCCAACACAAGATGCATTCATCTTTTATCCGTTTGCTCAGATTGGAGCTGTAAGCTAACAGGAGAGAGTGTAAACAAAGGGATGATGGGAAATGAGCCCAGACTTACTCCCCACTAACAATCCCGTTCACAACTCAGAGGTGAATTTTTGAATTTTCTGCAGAAACTATGTCTAAGAAAATAAAAGCTTTTTTAAAATTTTGCCTAAAAATGGCATAAGTGTAATTAAAATTCTACTGGAAACGCTTTTAAAATAGATCAAAATGTGATTGGATTGAGGCTTCTGATCACAAACTTTAACTTGCAAAATCCAAGCTGTCAGCATTTATTTAACAGCACAATCTGTAATAATTAATTCATACATTAACAATAGCTAATGGTGAACAGTTTGTCTAAAGTTAGCCCTAGAGTCAACAGACTCCCTAACACACCACATGTGTAGCATACCAAAGACTCAACAGGCTGTTCTGCTCTAAATAAGATCATCTGGGATCCATTCTGATTTCATTTTGTAAGCTTGTTAAATCTTGTGAGGTGCTGTGAGCTCCATTTCATCAGCCTCTTCGGTCTCCTGGAGCTATTGTGTGAACATTTCTTTGGAATCAACATCTGGACTGAGGTGTGGAAAAAGCAATGTCAGCATGCGGCGAGTTGGTCAGGTCCTTCTATTTTTAGAAACAAATCTCCTTCAAGGACTGTGGTGTTGTAACTTTAGTTACATTTATAGTAGGAGTCATGCTCACTAACCCTTTAACTCCCTCCTCAACCAAATGAGAGAGAAAACATATTACCAAAAATATTTATTGCATGTATTACTACCCCAAAGTAATAGCATTAGAAAACCTTTTTTCTCTCTTTTATTTTGGTTGGGTTGTTAAAGAGTTGAACATAAATGACAGTTTCAACATCAGTTGTCCTGACCACAACATTACACCGAAAATCTTGTTATAGAGTCCAAAATTAACTTCTAACTTCACCAAAGTCATCTAACGAGCCTCGCGACATCTGCTTTTGTTTATCAAATAAAGATTAACCGAGGCCACTCTGCTGACATGATGGCAATCCATATCCACCATAGCGTCTTTGCTAGCAAGGAAGCTAGCAGTGAACCAAACTGGTTCTGTTTTTTCCAAAAATGCTAGATTTGCACTGTTTCAATATATCACACTTGCTTTTTCCAGCTGTAGGTGGTGGACATGCTCTAGAAGACGGTAGGACAAGAAGAAGCCCCTCCCTGCTTGTCCAGTGTGAACATCATGGGTTATTAATGACAACAGGTGGACAATGTAAACTTCCATGAAAACAAAGACTTATTTGGACCAAGTTTCTTGTAATCTACAATAAAAGCGCTGGACACAACTTTCTAGACTTCCAATCAATAATTGTTAAAATTTATAGTTTTAGCTAATTAATTCAAGAGAGGTGCAAAATTACTTTGAGAAAATTCTGACATCGGAGTTTTGAAATGGAAACAACTACAGCAAACAGCTCATACTGTTTCCCTAGATACAAATCTATTTGTCTTCACCTGTTTGAGAGTCAAACCTAAGATCCTTTAAATCATCTCATGGTGATGCTCAATTAGTAGTTGCTGGGTTTGGCCATGCTGTCATCGCACCTCATGACAGTCATTGAAACGGATGTGAGGAGGTTGGTGAGCACGCCTCAACTTCCTCTCTAGATGCTGTGGTCGGCTGCAGAACATCACGTACTGCATTCTCGTGTTGAAACTGCCTGAGAGAGTCAAAGTCAGGTCACTTGTTCTCTGCTCACCAAACCATTCAGGAAGAGTCGTTAAAATCAAGGTAGCTAGTTAGCTAGCTAGCTACCTTGCTTCCAGATCCTCACAACCTCAAGCTTACATTAGCATAGCAAAATAAAAAATAAAAAGCAAAACGACAAACAATATTGGAATTATCCAACCGTACAGTTTTGAGCCAGATGAGAGTTCACACACGGAAAATTAAGACATTAATGGATTTATTTGTCTGTAAGTGGATACATTAGAATTATAGCAGAGAAGGGAGACTCTGGTCTGCCTATAACAGTGAGCTTTTTTCAAACTGTGAGTTTTTATCTGCTTCTAATACTCAGAAACACTGTATTCATCTTAATTTATTTAATATATGTCGTTCATCATGAGAGAATCCATAAGAACCTGTTCAAAACACACACAAAAAAAACAAGTTTCATCAGACTGGGTCTTTAAATTTTAAAAGCTGAAAAGTACCAGGCATACCAGCGAGTAAACAATGATGGAGCGGCCTTTTAAATCGTTTGCTTTCTCTTTCTATAGCGTTGGTTTCTGTTTCTCTTGCTGGAATCGGTTGTTTAAATTTCATACATGAGTCACCTTTACTGCTTTAAAGCTGTGATGCTTGCATCTCATGAGGCTGTAAACACCTGATGGACCTCACAAAGTGAAAAGAGCTGCATTGATTCTGGTCTTTTCAAAATGTACAGTTACATAAGTGGAACACTGTGAGCAGATTAGCTAACAGAGAGCAATATGTTTCAGCTGAAACCTGTTTTTTTAGACCATTTTTTCACTGGTATCTTGATTGATTTTGATTTATTGTGTTTTTTCAAACCTTAATGATGGAATAATACAATTAAAAACTAAAAAAAACGATATATCAAACTCATTTCAGATATTAAATGAGACATTGGTTAGAAAACAAAGAAAGAATAACAAATATTTGAAAAGAGGATGCTATCTTCTTGAAAATGTAATTACTCAAAACCATAAATATGCTTTTTTTGAATTGTCAAAAAAGAGTTTTATTTGTTGGTCGAAAGGGACTAGAAAGAAGCAAACTTATATAATACCACCCCTGTTGTGGTATTTCCTTGTATATATATTATAGTGACCATCTTACCAAAAACAGCACAAATCAAAGGGGGAGAAACAGTAAAACTGCTTTAATTAGATTCTTGGTAAACATAATCTGTAGGTTTAATTGCAAAAATGTCACAATAACATGTTATTTTTGATAAACATGAATAAATTAACGTTTATTTATCACAAACAAAAAGTAAGATAACGTGGTTAGTAGTAAATCTAGAATTTGTTTCATATTAAGATGAGTTACATGGATGGTTTTGGTGCATGAAAGTTCAGTTTTAAACCACTTAAAACTAGACCAGGGGTCTGCAACTCAAGATTCCAGGGTCTTCTACAACCTTTGATGTGGCTTTGTGATTAAAGAAAACAAACGTTTTTAGTTTTAAGAAGTAACAGCAAAGTAAGTAGTAAAACAGTAAAAATGAGTAAAGTAACTCAAAGTTTATTACACTCATTCAAACAGTTGAAGGACAGTAAGTATCACAAGTTGAACTTTTGGGAGAATGTTGTGCATCGTGTACCACAGAAAATCCGTTTTACAAGACAATTTTCTTTGTTTTTTGAACAAATCCAAGGATTTTAAATGCATCTTATGGTATGAAAAACGTATAGTAAGGTTTACTTAATTATCTATAATTTTTTTTTTTTAGATTTGCACATCCCTGGTATTGATGCACCATAAACAGTCAAATAAAGTATTTTGTTTTTTTATCACTGCTGACATTACACCACCTACTTCTACATTTACTGCATTGAAATGATCCAATGTGGCTCAGGATGTCTTTTATTTTGAATGCAAGTCATGTAACCATTTGTCAGGAGTCAAATTATTTCATTTTTTTAAAAAAAAGGCTATATTCTCTTTATTTATATATTTTATTTATGCAAAAAATATCATTATAGTAACAAAAATAAATGAATAAAATTAGTTTCTTAGTTTTCTAGTCAGCCTGCAGTGAGAAATCGACCTCAATGGCTTGTTAAGTGCAGGTTGAAGACTTCTGGACCAGAGTTTGCAAAGATGCCCTAACAATTTGAAGGTGTTTTGAAGATGCATTTTCACTTCCTCATGGACTCCTTTTAATTTTCATGTTAGAGAAAACACATAAATGTCAAATACCCATCATGCATTTGGAAAAAAAACTGAAAATATTTCTAAAATACAATTTAATTTGTAATCTGTGTTCAAATATGTCTGACATTTGGGAAATTATGTTATTTAGAAAACAAAAAGTATAAGTTAGCTCAGCAGAAACGATTACATAGTCATATAGTGACAAATGATCAGCATGTATTGCTCTTGACAGGCCTTTTAAAGAGACAACTAAATGTTTCTCTCCTCAACTGGACCTGTTGACAGTGACAACAGCTCTGTTTATAGGGAGACTCTTCCCCTGATTAGTCTTTGTTTACTTACCCATAAAGACTGACGTCAGAACCAAGGATAGCCTTCCTCCCAGGGGGACCAGGAGGATGAGATGTGAGCACAATTAGAGACATAAAGAAAACAGAAGTTTAGGAAAGACTTTCACACAACATGGGATGCAATTTTCGAAGCATATATTCCAACTAAAAGCCATCGGAAACATGTATAGTGATCACATATTTTGCTGCTTTGATCAACTAGCATTAAATAAATACAAGAAAATACTTTTATTGTTGAAACCAGTTTAAATTAGGCTCATCCATTGAGTCTTTGTTTTCTCTCAGAAGGTCGTCTGCTTTTTAAGAGTCAAATTATGACATTTTTAATATAATATTATTAATCTGTAACTTGCAGAATGGCTCTTGGTAAATGACGTATACTTGAAGTATTTCTTACTATTTTCCTTGAATGTCCTTAAACTAATAATACTGTTTTTAGGATCCAACTAAATAAAAAAAAAATGCAGTTTCTACAATCAGAACAGAAAATAAGACAAAACGAATAAGCTTCTACTTTTTTGGAATCAAAATTCAAACTAAGGATGTAAATAACTTTTCAGGGTTTCTTCCTCGTTATTCCTAACTTAGGAAGTAAAAAGTAAAGATTTATTTGCTGTGTACAGAATCCTGTACAAACACTATCAGGTTTCTTGCTCCAGTAAACTGGAAATACTTGAGCTGAAAAGTGATGCTGATTGTAATAGAAAAGTGCATGTTGTAGGAAAAGTATCTTAAAGGGAAAAGGCGAGAATTTATTTCTCATATTTTTCCACAAACCCTTTTCTCGCGTGAGCTGTGGCATGTCTTGTTTCCTGTCATGCTGATTTACAGTAGGACGTGTACTTCTGCACATAGTCGGGGTGTGAGTGAAGCTGCCAAAGCGTAAATGTTATCGTGAGTGTAACATGACTCGCTTTGTGTAGGAAGTCCTGCACTGCAGCCAGAGCTTCTTTGTTTTGAGAGATCTGACCTGAGGAGCAGAGTTTAGCTCCCTGCAGGGGATGAAGACGAGAAGGTTGCTTAAAACATTAAAGTCTGATGTCAAGCTGCCTCTGCTGCTGTAAACAAGAGCCGACTTGAGGCACAGAAAAATGGAGCAAAAACCATTTTCAGGCACGTCAGTGGAAATACATGAACTATTTAATAGTTCAGATTAAATAAGTGCAAAACATTTTTTCTTTTATCAAAGTTGTGGGTAAATATATTTATTTGGAAACAATAAATGTACTTCGAAAAGTTGCAAATGAATCTTAAAAATAAGATTAAAGAAAAACATAGAATTCACATGCATCTGAGAGACTTAGAGTTCAGAATGAACTGGAATCAAAATGTGATGCAATATCTCCTTCTGCAAGTAAAAAACTACATTTTACAGATCAAACAAAACAAGTTCGAGATCATTTCTGACGCAAGCCTTTATAAGCAATTTTTCCTTCTTTGTTTGCAGTGCATTGGCGATTTACGCTAATGTTTAGTCACAATTTTGTTTTGTCAGTTTGCTGTTGTCACAGTCTTTGACATTCTATGTTCTATTTGTTGAAAATAATAAATGGACCACATATCTAAATGTGCCGAAGTCAATTCAGAAAATACTGGGAAAAAAAGCGAAAAAAAAGAGGTCAAACACGAGCATGTGATCATCCACGAAGAGACTAAAGATGTCTGAGTCCAGGTAAGACAAGGGTAGGCAATCAGAAAATAAGCAGGGCCAGAATCAGAACCACAGACAGAATGACACAAAACAATACTTCACACTGACTGAGGCTGTGTGCAGTTCTTTAGTGTCCTGTGGGCGATTGGTAAATGAGGGTCAGCTGAGCAGATTCCAGGAGCTTTGTACTGGGGCTGCTGGGAGATGAAGTTCAGTTAGTATTCTGGAGACTGCTCCAGCCACAGGTGTTTTCATGAAGAATTAACATTATATCACTTTTAAAAGCTCAAAAAAGTTGATTTTTGCCAGATCCAGGTCCTTTAAAGGGTTGATGTATAATGTGGAAGAGGTGTCAATCTAGTAAATCTTATTCCACATCCTTTGCACATCCTTTCCACATGCATTTACAGGCGCTTACCTAAACTTTTGACTGTAAGTGGTCGCTTAAACATGTGCTGCCGAGCCCGGTGTGAACGTAGCTTTGACAATAACAAGATGCACTTGAAGCCAAACTTTAAGTCAAATGTTTAGTGTGGAATATGAGAACTGTCATACATCCTTTCTAATTTCATTCTAAAAACTTTCTTTCCACACCGGTCATGCTTGCATGCTCCATCGCAGCTTGATAAAACACAACATACTTTCAGTTTCACTTCTTTGAGCTTCACAAATGTCTGTTGATACAAAGAAAACCACTTTAAATCCAAGCTTTTGCAAAGGCACAAGGCAATCAGTCATAATGATGTGAAGGAAAAGCATTTTTTTTTGTTAAACTCTTTTTTTTTGCACATAAATAAACCTTCTGCTTCTTCAGCTGCGTAAATTAGATTCACAGTTTGCACAAATTTGATTAGAACTAGTGTTTTTTTCTGTGAACCTCTACATAGTTCACTCATAATAAACATAAAAAAACGGACATGTTCATCTTAAATTGTTTAAAGTGTAGAAAAACAACTTCATGTTCACATTTTATCATCTAAACAATGCCCAAAACAGTGATCTCTTCCCCTTCTTTGGGTTATTTACATCCACTTTCACAGGACAAAATGTTCTTTCGGCCTCAGAAAGCACGGCAATATGTCCAAGTCAAAACGGACTTGTCTCTTTAGCTCACCACCACCACTGTTTTCCCTCTTTGCAGCTCTAAGAGTTCCAGCATGTGCTAATCTTGTGCTCATTCTAAGAAAAATACATTCCTCTGCACTGCTTTCAACTTTGCACATTATGAAGGAGAAAGTTTCTCCTTGCAGACCTGGCTAGAAGCCAGCACTCCCAACCAAACAAGCCAGCCATGTGCTCGGCCGCCCAGAATGGGAGGGAAGTTACAAAAGCATGCCTGAGTTATACATAACAGGGGAGGCACTACTATTTTTTTTAATCTAGATGATAAACTGCTGACTGTTTTTGTGCAAAGATGAAAAAAATGCATGATTGCAACATTTTCTTAGTAAAATCTTTTGTAAAACCAGTATTTTCCTTAAAAGACATGAATTCAGCTTAAAAAAAATGGACCGATACTGTCTATGATTATACAAGTTGCACCAGTTTGGGATATTTTTCACCCAAATGATTTGGGTTTTGCTCATTTTTGAGTCCTCTATTGAATTGTGACAATAAAAAAAAGACAAAGAAGAGGCAGATCATGAGCACAACAAATTTTTGTGAACTCTGGTTCGCAGCCAAAGCTGTGACAGTCAGACACAAAGCTGCTCTCATCCTGTGCTGTTTGGGAACGTTGTTTGTTCT
>NC_050515.1:13418500-13420902 GCF_002922805.2 Oryzias melastigma | reverse complement strand
TTTGGGGGCTGCTGTGTGCTCTGTGACCCCTCTGGAGTTACACTGCTTTCCATGAACTCTCCCTGCGGGAGGGGTCTGAAAAAGGATCCCCCTGTGCTGTCTTTAGAGTCAACAAGCGGCTGATCTGATCCTCCTTCGACAAACACGTCAGACAAGCGTGGTTAAATCCAAACCTTTTATTGGTGAATACCATTCTGAATATGGACATTACTCAAAATACTTCAGCAAGACCGAACAACTGCTTTAAAATGGTTCTTTTATTATTATTACTGTGTGTAGGTATTCTGTTTCTTTTTTTAATGGGATCATTGGTTTTAGGTGCTTTGTTATTATGGTTATTTGTATTTTTCCCAGTGTCAGTGTGAAATCTTTTATTTATGTCCTTCATCCACAGAAGCATTTTTGAGTGTTTAGCTTTTTGTTTTTTTGTGGAATTAAGTGGAAAAAAGCACGTATTTTTGAAGTATTTAGATCAATTTGGAGATTGTTAGGCTTCAAACACCTTTACAGTTTATTCAGAAAATAAATTGTACTAAGTTAAGAGAAACCTTATGCCAGCCTTAGTCACAACTGCCATTTCGGGTGGATACAGGCTGACTTTGGGATTAAAATATGGAAACCTGCATGCAACTGGTGCAAAAACAGTGGGGAAATTACTGTTACTCCCTCCAAATTCTAGATTACTTTTGCCTCAATTTTCTCTGTTGTTTTTTCCATCCATCCATCCATCTTCTTGTCCGCTTCTTCCCTTTCGGGGTCGCGGGGGTGCCGGAGCCTATCCCGGCTACTGAAGAGCGAAGGCGGGGTACACCCTGGACAGGTCACCAGTCTGTCGCAGGGCCGCAATCACACACATCCACTCTCACATTCACTCCTAGGGACAATTTAGAGTCACCAATTAACCTATGAAGCATGTTTTTGGACGGTGGGAGGAAGCCGGAGTCCCCGGTGAAAACCCACGCATGCACGGGGAGAACATGCAAACTCCACACAGAAAGGTCCCAGCCGGGAGTCGAACCGGGGCCTTCTCGCTGTGAGGCGAGAGCGCTAACCACTGCGCCACCGTGCAGCCCCCTGTTGTTTTTTACGAGTCTAATAATCAATCATTCAGATTGTTCTTCTGAGCAGGTTTTTTCCTGAAGTTTCACATTCAGCATCAAAGGTTGGATTATATTTACTGAGGGGCAATACTGTACATGTTGCTACAAAGTATTACAGATTACTTGTTAACATTTTCAAAAGTAATCCCTCACACTGTAACATTACTGTCTCACAATTGTAATGCTTGTTTCTTGTGTTATTTTTTAACATACATTTTGTACAGTTAAGCAAAAGTGACAAAACTTTCACAACAAATTTTACATTCAAATGCAGAGCGAAACAGTGTAACTGAGTCTAAAAGTAATTTTGTTTCACAAATTTTTCAAGCCAGTTTAAACTTTATTATATGTACAGTCGTTAATATTCATTTTCTGTTGACTAAATGGTCTGGGACTGTTTTTATGAGAACATATAACTTTAAAAATTTTATTTTATTTTTTGTAGGCGCAGTAATAACAAGACAAAGTAACACTCAAAGCATATTATTGTTGTGGTCAATGAGATCAAACAGGAAGTTTGGCTCAATAATTTGAGCTAGAATTTTAAAAAAAATCTTAAAGTGATCAACAGAACATTATTGATTTGTTTTGTGACATTTTTATCCAATTAAAATGTTATTGCATAAATCTATTGTAACACAACTGTTATCGAGCAAGAAATTAACAAAATATTAAAAAAAATTATACCATTTAGTATTTATTTTAATCACAATTTTGTAATTCTCTGCATAATAAGTCATCATAAAACATTCATTTTGTAATTAGTTACTTCCAACATTAAAAACTCACACAAGTTGATGTTTTGTTCACAATTCAGACAGAAAAAAATCTTTTTTATTATGTTAAATGAAAAAAATCGACTTAATCAAGTTCTCAGGTAAGAACTTCTTGTCCCGAATTACAGATAAACTCACTTCAATCCTCCTAAAACGTAGCAAATTCAACTGTTTTGTTTCCATTTGCATCTAATCATCGCTGCTTTCTGGAAGTCAGAGCTGCACCTTCAACTCTAGGAACTTAAAAACCATGATTCACGTTTTCCACACAGACTTAATGAGGTTCTTTGTTCAGACATGTCTCTGCTGTGGAGTTTCTGTTTTACTTTAAACCAAACAGACAAAAGTGACGCTGAAGGAATTCTGATTACACTCACTGATACGATCAATTATGATTCAAGGACAAGAACTGTTCATGTCAGCTACAAAAAAGACATAAAACAAGAACATTTAACAATAGTGATAGTTTTTAATCAGTATTGTCATAAAACAAGAATGTGTTTGACAAGTGCTGCATGTTTGGTTA
>NC_050515.1:13386556-13417471 GCF_002922805.2 Oryzias melastigma | reverse complement strand
AGATAAACTCACTTCATCCTCCTAAAACGGAGCACATTCAACTGTTTTGTTTCCATTTGCATCTAATCATCGCTGCTTTCTGGAAGTCAAAGCTGCACCTTCAACTCTAGGAACTTAAAAAACCATGATTCACGTTTTCCACACAGACTTAATGAGGTTCTTTGTTCAGACATGTCTTTGCTGTGGAGTTTCTGTTTTACTTTAAACCAAACAGGCAAAAGTGACGCTGAAGGAATTCTGATTACACTCAATGATACGATCAATTATGATTCAAGTACATGAACTGTTCATGTCAGCTACAAAAAAGACATAAAACAAGAACATTTGACAATGACTTGAAAGTTTTCAATTAATATTGTCATAAAACAAGAATGTGTTTGACAAGTGCTGCATGTTTGGTTAATTAAAACAAGACTATGATCTGCATAAAGCTAAAAATATAGAACAATTAAAAAGCTACATAAATGCAATGATTTAAATAACAGTTTGAAAACAAAAAGCAAAATATATATTTTTTTATTAATTTGTCTTTATTTATTGTACTTTTTAAAGTTATTATACAATTTTGACTTTTTTCTTTTAACTTTTAAGTTACTTAAAACTCTAAAGTGTAGTGACCAACTATGAGACAAGTTTAAAACGTTTAATTAAAACTTGAAAAATGAAAAAAAAAAATGAAATGTTTTTCTTTGAATTTTAAGAACTTGTCATTTTTTTCTGTGAATTTTCCCAAATTATTCAGAGACACACATGCTGTTGTGATTTACAAACTTGTAGTACTCTGGTCTTCTCTCTCTGTGTGTCTATCAGTCGGTCGAACAAATGGGAGCATGGATGGATTTATTTATCACTATACTCTTCCTGAAGGTTCCTGCAGCACATAGCAAAAGTCAACATTCTGAAGTAGAAGAGTTTACTTTCAGCTCCCACATCAGGGGAATGATCAAACCAACTGTACCCACTACACCCTTAGCAGAACGATCCAGCCCGATATCCTTTAGAGCTTCCTGCACACTTCCATCCATCTAGAATCAGATCTCTGTTGGGTCACTGGGCTATTGGAGTAAGCCCAGCTACTGATGAGTAAAGCCAGAGTACACCCTGAACAGGTTTGTTACAGTCACATGCACACTTAGGGACAATTTGGAGATATCAATTAACCTATGAAGCACGTTTTTGGACTGTAGGAGGAAGCTGGAGTTCCCAAAAAAAACACTCATGCATGGGGAGCACAAACAGAAAAGGTCCAACCGGGAATCAAGAACTTCTTGCTGTGAAGAGAAAGAGCTAACCACCACATCAGATTATAAAATCAAATAATCTACATGTTTTTATCACCAACTAAGATGGTTTTCCTTAAGACTGCCTGAATGTGTGACTCTGACTCAGTCGTTCTTGTGATTTACCTCCTTTGAAAGATAAAGGTGTCTTCTATGACTAAACCACCTGTTATTTCCCAACATTGATCAGTAAAATTTTCATTCCATCCATCTTCCATCCATCCATCTTCTTGACCGCTTCTTCCCTTTCGGGGTCGCGGGGTGCCGGAGCCTATCCCGGCTACTGAAGGGCGAAGGCGGGGTACACCCTGGACAGGTCGCCAGTCTGTCGCAGAAATTTTCATTCTAAGACCAAAATAAAAGTCATGTGACTTCACGATGCTCTGGAGGTATCAGAATATTTGTTTATGTGCCAAAACTCTTAACAAAGGATGAAACCAGAAACACTAATAATTTCAACTGAGAGAAAGGCTTGTAAATGTTAAAGGAACGTCCAGCAACAACAGTTTCAACAAAACTCCCATGACAATGCTCTGCTGCAACCAAAAAACCCCCAACATCTGCCAAATCAGCATATTTACAACCAACTCTTCAATAAATAACTGTCATAAAGTGCTTCTATAGAAGGAAGTGGATCATTTTGAAATGTTGTCCTGCTGCACTGCTTATGTAGCAGCTTGTGAAACTCAAGATGTCATTAACTCCTAAACCTAGCGAGCTTTAATGTGCTCCTCAATTACAGTAAACACAGTTTAGATGCTGAGCACCCACTGTCCCACATGGGTGAGCTGAGCCGGCACGTACAGCCATTGGCTGGTTAGCAGCTACTGGTTTGAGGGTCAGACATGAAGCCCAAAGCTTTTGAAGAGCCTGTGTTTGTGTGTGTCGGGTAATGTGATTAGCAAATGTGCTCCGTGGTCATTAAATAATGTCTGGACGGTGGTGGTTATGTTCTGACGCAGGGACATAAACACACGGCAAAGCAGGATGGTGTCAAACTAAATGTTGGAATGCGCCGGGATACTAGCTAGCCTATTTATGATGACCAAAATTACATAACACCATAAGGGAAGAGGCTGCAGGTAGAATTACTGCTACCAGATCAAAGTCTATATTTAAGAATGATCATGCATTTCAATGCAACCAAAGTCTGCAAGTATGTGTTATTCATGGCATGCAACACAATATTTTGTAGCACAAAGGGGGTTTATAGTCATTGCATGTGCAACATAATTTAAATTTTTAATCCCCTTTTTCTTTATTTTTTTAGTTTAAATTTGATCTAATGCATCAATTAAATTGTAACATTAAAATACGAATTCTAATCATATTTTGATCTATTATAAAAGTGTTTCCAGTGGTCTTTTAATTATGATTGTGCCATTTTTAGCCAAAATTAAAAATCTTGTGTTGTTTTCTAGGACGTAGTTCCTGCATTACGTCCATAGTAATTCAGGCGGAGTAAGCCTGCTCTGATTTCCCATCATCTCTTTGTTTACACTCCCACAAAACATTACAGGTATGACAAAAATGCAATATTGGAGCTATCCAGCCGTACAGTTTTGACCCAGATGCCAGTAAGACGAGGAAAACAAAGACGTAAATGGTTCTAGTGGAGGGGTGTCAAGATCAAGGCTTCCTGCTGGTGTTACAGAAATCCTCATCTGCTGCTGATTATCAGGTGTGTTTAGCCAAAAAAGAAATTGAGTGGCAGGTTGGTTGGAAAACATGTAGAATAGGACACTATCATCTACAAGTAGAAGAATCAAAATGAAGCGGAACAAAGAGCTGGTGGCCCACCTACTGTAGTTTCTACATCACAGCTACAAGATTTTTCAAAGATTTCAATAAAGGAATAGTCAGAAATGCAATTTTAGTCTGAATTTTCTTTATATATTTCCTCCATCATGAGGAAAATAACACAAGAACTCCAAAATCAGTAAAAGTGTTATTAAAAGTGTGATGTTCAGCAAATATTATAGATAATATGTAGAAAAATTATTAGACAAACCTTTAAGTAATTAATGCTACTGAACCTTGTGAAGGTAAATATGAATAAATGAGGGTTTGTGTTGATGTATATGTATGAATTTTTGTTTATATGTACATTTAAAATGTAGGCTAGACCTAATATTTATGTAAAGATATTTTTTATGTATTTTGTTGATTTAGCAATAGGTATTTAAGTTTTCTTCTTTCTACTCCTTTTCATTTATTAACTGTTATAATTTCATTTTGTATCATTTTGATGGTATATATTATTATTAAGTGAAATGAAAAATAATTTATTAATATTTATGGGTAAAACCATGTCAGACCTTTAGATTACTGATGACCATCATCATCAAACGTTGATGATCTTAAAAGAGTCCAAACAATGTGGTTTATAGAAGCAAACAGCGACGTTTCCATTGGTTTTACTCTTTTTAAACCAGACTTTAAAAGGCAAAGTAGGATGTAAAAGGTTAAGGTAGATTTTTTTTTTTTTTGTTCCACTTCTTTGTTCAAGCAGAAATAGTACTTTGGACTTTGGCTTCTTGTCAACTGTTTGATCATTCACATAAGAAGAATTTTTTTATTAGTTGAAGTCAACCCTTAGAGATAGCTGTAAGGACTTTTAATGTCTTTAAATTTGTTGTTTTTCAGAAGTGGGAAAAGACATTTTTTTAGGATTTTTTGTCACTGTTAAAAAAACTGTTGATATATATTGTAATAATTTTTTGAACCCCAAATCCATCCCATCATGTGTTTCTCTTTGGTAACTGGGTTCATCATTTGTGTTCAGACTTGTAGTTCACAGGATTACACAACGGCACCTTTTTCTCTTGAATCTCAGAGTCCCAAGGAACACGAGGGATGTAAGAAAGTGCGTATGCTGGATTTTGACTTTGCCATGACTGAGTCAGACCTTTCGTCAGCTGCCAGTCCATTGTCAGAAATGAAACTAGTTCAACATGTTTGTTTGTGCAAATGTTTCCCCTGCAGTTCAAATAGAAACTATTGTAACTTTGTGAGGCTAAACTGACATCCAAAAAAAGGAACTATTGTTAGAGCAAATGTTGAACTTCAAAAACATTTTTATTTTAAACTAGAATATCTTTTTGTTTATATGTCATAGACATAGTTTAGTGGTGGTTCTGAAAGATGTAAGACTTTTTCCTATTCGAACATAATCAATAATAAGGTTTTTTAAAAAAAATATGTATCTGTAACTCAAAACATCCTTATATAACAACTGTTGAGTCGTAAACAAAACAAAAACAAGTTGTGGCATAAGCGAAAGAGATGATGCAATTTGTTGCAAAATATTTTATCTTCATATTTAATAAAGCAAAAATATACTTAAGATAACCACATTTTACTTTCTATTTTACCTTTACTAAGAAAATTAGATTTTATTTATTTATTTTTCAGTTTCAGGTTTTTAAGACAAAACCTGAAACTCATCTATTTACTACAGCTTTATATAGTTTTTACATGTCCACATATTCAGTATTTTACTAATAATTAATTCAATTTAATTTGATTGTACCTGTGGGGTGTGTGTGTTCACTTTAAAGTGTTTTTCTTTATTTTTCATTACGATTTTAATTTTAACTGATTTTTTATTTTTTTATTATTGAAAGCACTTTGAGATGTTTTTTTAAGCAGGAAAAGTGCTTTAAAATAAAGTTGAATTTGAATGCAGAAACATTTATTTAGATTTAAGAAATAGGTGGTACAACATGTAAATGTCTAAAAAAACAGAACAAAACAGAACAAAAAAAGAGAGAAAACCGGTTGTGTAACAGAAACTATAATGTTTTGAAGCAACATTCAAATGTCTCTACGTGATTTTTTAACAACCATGAAAATTTGAGGTAGTTAAAAAAATTTAAATTTAAAGTTTAAATCTTATAATTGAGCAGTGATGTTACATATTTTAACAAACACTGGATGAAAGGAAATCTTGTTGTAAATCTGGGGCACTGATCTTCTAACCTTCTCCAAAGGATTGAGCTCAAGTTTCTGAAGAACGTGTTTGCTTCACAACACCTAAGAATAGTTATAAAAAAAAACTTCAAAATGACTCATTGAAACATCAGCCTGAGGCTCCGCATTCGAGATTACAGCCAAACAGTTGATTTCATGAAGCAGCTCGAATCGCCTCCCTCCAAAAACACTCGTGAGGTCACTGCGGTAAATATGTGGAAACAATTCCTGTCAGATTGTTAAAAAAAGGGGGAAATTTGATCCATTTTCACTCTGATTTTTAACAGTAAAGAACCACCTTTACATTTAAAGTTCACTAAAAGTTTGAAAGCTGACACTTTAGAAGAAGAAAATGAACATTAACTGTGTAAAAGTGTCAGATAAAACCAAGAAACAATAACACAGAACATGTGGATTGAAGGCATAAATAAAAATATAAGATATTTGATCTTAACAGGTTATAAAAAAGACCTTCGAGCCTTTTTCCTCAATGTTTTCTTCATTCACCTCTTTAAAAAATTGTCAGCAACCAGCCAACTTTAGCTGTTTTTTGTGGCTTTCTTAACAATTGGTGGTGATTGTGCAAAAGCTCTTAAACCAAAACATTTGGTGCTTTTATTGCGCTTTGTGTCAGAACACAATTCTCCTCCAAATTACTCATGGAACTGGGTAATTTTTCCGTATTCATAAGAGGAAAAGCATCCTGGTCTGGTGGGTTTGACTTGCTTTTTTATTTGTTAAATAGGTAAAAGGGGATCTTATCACTTTTTTTGTTGATTTCTTTGAACAAGCAGAGCAAATAGAGTCAAAAAAGGGTTAATATCCATTTCAGCGGTTGAAAATCTAAACTAGGTCAGTAAAACATTGCTGCTTTTCCCAACACAGACGTACTAGGAAAAGGGTAGAGGACGAAAAATAATATTAAACTTCGTCGATCCTCTTCTACGAAAGCAGATTTGGTCATCTATTTGCTGTGTAAACCCTGTTTTGTCTGTGTTTACATTTGGCCCAAAATAACTGAGATCCCTGTTAAATATTTAAGCAAAGAACAAACTTTACCGGTTTACCTGAGGAAATATCCTAGTTTTGAAAGGAGCCTGTAATTATGATTGTAATCCAGTAAAGGTGTTTTTATGCAGTCGGCTCCTCCGTGTTGAACACCATGTACCCGTCTGCTGGTATGCAAAGTCGTAAACACAGATCCTCATCATTTGCCTAAAAGTCTACAACTTCTAGTGTTCAAAGAATCACTGAATACATGGATTTTTTTCTTTATTCTTTTATTTATTAGAAAGATTTTTTTACAAAAATTTAATCACAAAATACATGTGTAAAAAACGCAAAAAACTCGTATCTTCAGCGTGGATCGCTGAAGTATCAGAGCTGCTCCTGAATTTGGAGTCATCAGACCCCACAGTTTTTTTTTTTGGAATTGAGGAGCATAAAATCCTCCAGTGAGGTTATTTTTTATTTTATTTTTTTTTTTTGGAATGTCCTTTGAAAACAGTGGCATTATCACCTTAAGGCTGGACCTCACAGGCTCCCCGCTGAGAGCTTCAGTCCACATGGCTCAAAGGTTTCAGAGTTCTTAGAGCTCGTCTGCAGGCTTCCTTCAGCCTTTAAGCAAACGGCTTTATTCTGTTTCATCACTTTGTGGAAATCATTGACCACAGCTATCAGTGCTCCCATTTACACAACGACTCTTGGAGTTCAAACGCTTACACCGTGACCGTTTTTGTTCTTTCAATAATTAATCATCTCTATCCAGTTCTGAGAGTCGCCTTACTTTACGCTCCTGCAACGTTAAACTGCAGCTAACTAAGGCACTTTTTTCCCTTTTCGCATGCATGAAACACATCCTTAAGCTCTTCCCGACTTCCTGATCATCTTCATACAGTCACAATAAGAGGCTGCCGAGTCACACAATGCATAACAACGTAGAGGTTAATAATCCTGAAGTGAACGAAGACCAGTTAGAAACTGATACAGTAATTGCACTTTTTCTTTTCGCCACTCAAAGACGCCTCATCAAGAGCCCTTCTTTGCAAATATTTCTGCAACTTTCTGCCTGAGAAATATCAAGTGATCTCATCTCCCACCCCCCCCAAAAAAATATCAAAAATTCCTTAAGTGTCAAAGTCTCTTCATATAAAGGAAATTGATTGAGATATTTTGGTGCTCCTGTCGTTCGGAGTCAAAAATCACTTGGGGAGTTCAGGAACCGATGCAAAGAAGTGGCTTCCCTCCCGGCAGAACCGGGGAAACCGTCGGCTTTACTGCGCTAGGCGCCGGCCGGCTCGTCGTCTCTCTGCGCCGCCTCAGTCCACCGCCACGACCCGACGGTGGGACAAGTGCTCTTCACCAGAGAGGAGTAATCCAGGAGAATACAAATCTCTTCATGGAGTTGAAATTTTAAAAAGCTGCTTATCGCTCAAGCAGCACTCGTGGTTCAACATGTCATGCAGCGAGGTCGCATGTTGACGGGCTGGGGGTTGGGGTCAACCTGTGGACGGGAAAAGACGGGGAATTAGGTCGGAGGTTTTTAAACATCTGACTGCCAAAACTTAAGTCTTCTTTCTTGGCGACTTACCTCGCTGTAGACAGGCGGCGGTCTGAAGCGAAACTCTTGGACGAACGCCATGAGGGGTCGCTCCAGGATCCCGCTCAGATCCTCAGCCGGTTGGCAGGAGACAGCGTTATTCTGCTGCTCCGCCTCTTCCTGTGTCACCACAGAGCTGTAATCTGGAGGAGCTGCAGAGAGATGAGGAGGGTGAGACTTAGAATCACCAATCTAGCTAATAACTATTCCAAAAATATGATCAAATGCTGGAACTTACGCTCTGGCTGCTCGGGGATGGCCATGCGCATCCAGTCCAGGTTGAGGCTGTAGTGGCTGCTGATGCTGGACGTCCTGCTGCCGAAGGGATGGAGGGGGATGGTCCCTATGACGAGCGGCAGCTCCAAACACAGCTTAGATGTTCCCGGAACATCAACACAAACCTTTAGAGCAAAAAAAAGATGATTAACTAAATTAACTAATAGCACAGCGACAGAAGAGAAAAACCAAAAGGATAAATGAGCTCACCTTCAGCATGTACTCCACTTTAATGATACGGCACTGCAAGATAGACGGACCCACGGGCGGGATCTTTATGGCGCGGCCATGCCAGGTTTCGCGGGATCTGGCACCGACGATGTCGCCGCAGAGGGTGGCGACCACGGAGCGCTTCTGCTTCATGGTTCCGCGGGCGATGAAGGTTTGCGTCTGAGTGATGAAGGCTTTGGGGACGATTGATCTGGAGGTGGAGTTATCAAACTCTGCAAACACTGGAATCACTTCACCTGAAGAAGGAAAAGAGAAGTAAGTAACCATCGAGAAGTGCAAAAACGTTAAAAAAATGAGTATTTAAAGGGTGTTCACCTGGTGTGTAGCCTTTACGGTCAATCTTTGCGGTTACAGACACCTGTCCAAAGTTGCGGTACCACGCCCGTGCCATCTTATCCTTCGTTCCGGCTTGTGGTGCCTAAAAAATATCAGAAAATGAAATTACAAATTGCTAATACACTAACTTGTGTGCACTGAAACAAATGTGAGGGTTGAGCTGCGTACCAGGAAGGTCGGCGTGTTGATGTCGATGGGTTCGATAACCGTAAACTCTTTTTTGGTTTTCCTGACGGGGGCCCACGGCCGGTGCAGCTTCACTTTGACCCAGTAGCGGATGCTGCCGTGCTTCCCCTCAAAGGAGGTGACCAGCGTCTCCTCTGGAAGCTGGAAGCTGAATGGGAACTCGTGTCTGCCGGCAGGAAGGGTGGTTGCTTCACCGTTATCTGAATGGGAAGAGTCAAAGAAGGAAAACGTAAGTCATTGGCTCAGTTAACCTTATTAGGTTTCTAGGGGGTAAAGGTCAAATCCAATTCTGCTCTTACTAATAAGTTTAAAAGTTTTCCCAAATCCTGCTGAATAGATGTAGCTTTGTCAGGCTCAAAAGGGGAAATCTCCGTCTTTCTCTGCAGTCACATGGTTTCTGTTTTTGCTCGGAGAGGCGGTTCCTTCTCCATTGTGCTGACAGAGAGCGTGTTTTCATATACAGCCTGCTAAAGCTGCAGAACGGCCTCCCCCGACCACATCAACACGTGTTTACCTTTAAACCAACTCTTTGCTGCACGTTTAGGCTGTCAAGGAAGGGGATTTTAAATGAAAATGTGCATGCACGCTGCAGAAACCGGAGTTAAAAGTGCTTTTTTTGCAGCAAAGTAAGTAAACTTTTTAAACCAAAACAGCTTTGTGTGCAATGAATGAGGGCAGACACTCAAGGCTTTCCCACACTGGAGATGAGGAAAACAACAAAGAAAGTGCTTGTCAGGTGATGCATCTATGAAAAGTTTTATACTCAATAGATGCACGGTTTAAGAAATAAAAAACAGTTGCTGAAATCCATTTCCTGGATCTGTTAGAGGCGGTGAAAAGTTTGCTTTTGGCACAACAGAAATAAATAATTCAATCATGTTTAGATCTAATCTAACCATCTTTGGAGCACTTTCTGACAAACAAAAGCTGACTTCATAGCTTAAAATCAGGATCCTCTTCATCATCTGTAACTGTTTATCTCAACACAACATTGTTTGAGAGTGCACAACAAGGCTTGTGTTCTGCTGTGCTCGTGATGCGGTTGTTAAAAGGATGGAAGTGTCTGCGCTCCTGCAGCCGATCACCAGCTGACTGACTGACCTGCCTGCAGGAGGACCTCTCTGCGGTTCAGGTACTCCACTTCGTCGCTGAAGTTCTGGGTGTACGCGGTGCTGGAGCCGGCCGACCGGGACTCGGTCCAGTGCACTTTGGCGAACCCCTCAGCGTGAAGCTTCAGGGAGTCCACCCGCGTCTCCCCGAACAGCTCCAGCAGCACGCGACCTGACACCACGTCCCCGCTGCTGAACACCGGACAGTCCACCTCCGAGGAGTCGAAGACGATCTCAAACTTTTTCAACTTGCCGAAAATCATTTTTGTTCCTTTGGGTTCGGTTTTCTAAGACGTAAAAAGTTTCGCTTATTGTTCCTCGCAGCGATGTGCAGGAATCTTTAAGGCGTCGGGTGAGTTCTAGTCACTCGCAACAAGTCTACTGCGAGCATTGTGAGACAGCGGCCGTTTTTGTCCGCTGACAAGTGGGCGTGGCCTCTGAATTTATTATGTAAGGCCTCAGGAGAGCGGTGCTGCGTTCAGGAACTCCTCAATGGCTCGGACTTTTTGCTTTTAAACAACAAATACCTTATCAAAGTTACTAGAAAACGCGTTTTTAGGATTAATATCATGTAAAGAAAAACGAAAACAACAGTAAAAAGCTGCTAAAACGTTTCAGACTATTCTTAGCTTATTTTGTCCTCCATATAGAAGTAGTTAAACTGCAAACTGAAAAACACATCATTATGTCCGTTTTTTTAATTAAATCCTTTATAAAATAAAAATAAAAATGCAACGTAAAATAGCATGCAACGTTCACACTTCCAAAAGAAAATTATCACTTTTTTCTTCCTTTTTTTCTTGTTATTGCTTGCAGCTTAACTGTCAGTAGTCTCGATTACCGGATAGCACTTGAAGGCACCATAATAAACATGCAGACTGGGGTGTGGAGGCAGCACAGGAAGAAAACAGGACCCGCTGATGATTGATGGGTTACAGGTTCTCAGAAGAAAACAGGATTACTGGACATACAACAGTGTGGCAGAGCTCAGTGTTTCAGTCCGGTCCAGAAAAACCTCACCGGACAACTTTACACCCGAAAAAAGCAAACTAAAACAACAACCCAGCACAAAAGTACACCAAATCTCTTTAAAACCACATGCACTTCACCGAAGACTTAACAAGTACCAACTGTACACAATAAAACTAAAGGGCAACATCTGGGTCATCTGCAAGAATTGCTTTGTGGACATAAACATCTCCAAACAACCCAGTTTTTGGTAAACACTGCTTAGAAAACAGTTCTATTAAATAAACTGAGTTGGCGATGCTTCATCTCACTGCTATACACCCTCTATTCAAAGAAAAAAGCCATGGGACAAATCAAGTCTGCTCTGAAAAACAAAGTTGTTTACTCCTTTGTTCCCTGAGAGGATGGACGGCTCAGCTCTGCAGTGACACCAACTGGTGAACATGAACAACTGTTGCAAACAGCTGCAAGACTTTCAGGAAGTCTTTGGGTGTTGGGGAATTAGAGAAAACAGCTTTTTTTTTTTCTTTGCAAAAAGGAAATAGTAGCAGCATCATTTACTTGACAATTAAACTGTAACAAAAATATATTTAGATATTTTGAGAGATCTGTGCAACAGTTGCCGTGTTTTGCTTCAGTGTCATCCAAGTAGTTGTGCTTTGGAGGAAAAAAAGACTAAAAAGACCAACACGACACCTGCTGGACAAACTGCACGTCAGCTCAGCTGTAGCAGAGCGCTCTGGAAAAACACTGATAAGAGCATCGGGCCTTTCTTTGCACCCAACTCGACTGATAATTACACTCAGTCTACAGACGACTCCTTTTGATTAAGTGTGGTGTGGCTACAACCACATTTAACAGTGGAGCAGCCTAAATACATTATATTCATTTATAAGGAAGTCTAAGACCAAAAGGTATTTAAAAATATAAATAGATTGGATGAAGGTAATAAGACATTTATTTTATCAAGACATTTACTTGTTTAATATTACCACGTCTAAAACAACCTTATGTTCAAAATAACTTTTTTTAAAAGCTATTAAAAACAGTTCTCAATTAATAACACGCAATATAAAATTATATTGTGAAGATTTTCTATCTTGATGAAAGTCTTTAGTGCTTTACAGCTGTAAGCCATTCATGTGCACACATTCCAAACACTGATAGTAGGGTATTTGGTGATATATCGCAATATTTCATTTGCCGATACTTGCATCTGACAAGCCGATATTTAATTAATTATTTGTGGGTTTCCTTCAACTTTTTCCTCGTAAACCCTCGACCCCTAGTTGGCAAGACAGCGCACTTTGACCACTTCTGCACCGCACCATAACGACAAGATCTCATGAGAACCAGCTTGTTTTAAATGCTCAGTGGTTTTTGTTGTTATAAGACTACTTAGTATGATTTAGGACTATTTAAAAAAAACTAAAAATTGTTCTGGTACAGTCTTGGGATACATTGCGATACTTATCGTGTCACCAGATTCTTGCCAATACACTCCCCTAACTGATAGTAGCAGAACTGCTGCTAACCAGACCATCAGGAACAATGTGAGTGTCATTCCCGATCGGACCAGATAACGTGGGAACTGAACCTCCAATTTATCAATCAGAGGTCAGCCGCCCTCCCTCTGCGCCACAGCTGCCTGTATCATTAAATTACCACGAGATATGATCAGAGATGAAGAAAATGGTTCTTGAAAAAAGCCCTTAGACAACAGCCTTGTTCATCCTTGTTTTTAGGTTTGACTTCTGTTTCCACTTACCACAGGCTGTTCATCATTCCACCTTTACAGCTAATGAGCCATACGTTTGCATCACCTTCAAACAACCCCTGTGAAAGAAGCTTACTTTGACTCAGAGTTGCTTTAGAGAAATTATACTAATAAAGGAATATGTAGACCCCTGAGGACAGACCAGGGGAGGCGAGGCTTTTCAATGCTTTAACTTGTCGCCTCCACCCATAATGTTGCACCTCAAGCTAATACATTTTCCCTTTAACTAAACCAGTATAGATGTTTGCTTGCACTGCGGACAAATATAGAAGTCTATTTAAAAAGATTAAATTCATTTGTTTTCTCTGTGATGGTTGATGGGAATGAAACATTTTACCAAAAAAAAGTTGAAGATAAAAGAAACACATTTGTATTAAGTTTAGTCACACAAAATTACATTTTTCATCCAAGGAGTTTTATTTTAACAAACTGAAACATCCTCCTCTTGTTTAGTCTTCAGATTTTTTTTTATATGAACTTTAAATGACATAATATGGAAAATGTTTTGTTTGCAGTACATTTTCTAACTTTAGTACAAAACTTACATTAGTTGGTCAAGCACATGTCAATAAAAATGACCTTTGGAGTTCAAAACACCACACATTTGTGCTCTTTATCTGCTTTTTGTCGTCTGCATTTACTGTGTAGTAACTGTTAAAATAACCATTTTAAATGTTTAAATTCTTATAAAGAGCTATTCAATGAATGCATTATTGCATCTGTAGTTTGTCACTTTTTATTTCTAGAAAGAAGCCAGCCTAGTTGTTAACATGTAATAAAACATTAACCACTGCCCACTGTTTATTTACCTCTTTGGTTTGGTCTGCTACAATTCACACTGGGGGAATTTCACCCTGCAGCACTCAGTAAACTAGACTCTGCTGCACTAATGGATTTGTGTTTAATGTCAAAGATCTCGTTATCTGGCAGACGGATCTGGACACTCTCACTGGTTTCCTTGCAACTTGTTTGGCTTGACTGGTTTCATTCTGCAGATGGCTACAACGAAGCTCAGTGAGTAACACCTGACATGCAACAGAGTAGATCAGCAGTTTTACTGCAACAAATCCAGACATTTGGTTACTTTGCACCAAAAACTTCAGTCTGAATTAAAAATTAGAAACAACCATTAACGGACGAGCATTTTTTCCCCCTTTATTTTGACTTTTAAAGAGAACATTTAAACGTACAGACTTTCAATACTGACCTCGGATTAAATATTGTCTTTTCCTGAAGTAGGTGAGTTTGGAGGTGTAGTCATTATATACAGCGTTCAAGCCACGGTTCTCCAGCCAGTGCACAGTCGCCACCCCTCTTCCCTGCACCTTAATGGAGAAAACTTTCGTCTCCCTGCGGAGCTCCAGCACCACATGTCCAGACACCACCTCCCCACAGGTGAAGGCTGCATCAGGTGGAGCTTCCAGCTCCACGGAGAAGGACTTGATGGAGCTCATTGTTGTTCCTGTGTGAGGGCAGGATGAAGTTTATGTCTTTTATAGCGTCTTGATTAAATAAATAAAGTTAAAAAATTCAATTTATTATGATATATAATACAGTTACGTAGATTTAACAAACAAGTTATAAATAGTCACTCAAGTATAACAACTTTATCTTATGGTTGTAATGTCATCCTAAATGTGTTATGTACTATAAATAAGTATTGGTAACTTTCTTTTAAAAAATATATTCTTGTTTTGGTATATTAACTTACAAATGTAACTAATAACAACAGCGTGGTGAATTGTGGGTAATATCTATTTATAGGAAGTTAAAACGTGATATTTTTAAGAAACTATAACGAGATTAATACTAAAAACTCCATGTTAATATTAATCACGAGTCTATATGAATTGATTATAATAGATTTTTTTGTCCCGTCTTGCAACTAAGTTGAATAAAAACATGCTGACAAAAAGTCGCAGCCAATCAGGATTTAGAGTGGGCGAATCATTAATAAAATGCGGAATAGTGAATGAAAGAGGCTGAACTCACCGACAGAACGGAGGCTACGTGAGGCTCAGCACGAGGACGACGTTTCTCACAAGAAAAAAAAACCCAACACTGAGTTCTGAACGCTCAATGGAGGACTGGTCTCTTTAAACTAGTGAAAGGTTCCACGCCCCTTCCATGTTAAGCTGTGGCAAATTGTGCCCGCCCGCCCAGTAACGTCAACCAAGGGAGCACCAATCAGCGAGCGTCCAATTGTCACGTGATACAAGTTTGGATTTCATTTGTTGTTTTAGACACCTTGTGCTTTACGGTTTCTTGACACCGCTATTTTGCCTTTGACTTAGAGATATGCATTTTTTAAGGAGAAAAACCAACATATACGCCATTTAAATGTCCTCTATCTTCTATTTTTTTGTATTTTTATTTTTCCATTATTTATGTTATTTTGCTTGATCAAAAAAAGAAAAGTTTAATGTTCACTGAAAACAATATGAGTTAACAATGAGTTTGAGTATGCATCTTTCTTTCTTTTTAAGTTTGTATTTATTTACTTATTTATTTTCGTAAAATAAATGTCTCGCTTTATTTCTTTGAATATTTTTGTGTGGGGCCTTTTGATATTTTGTTTCCTTCAAAACCCTGTTATTTTTATGCTCTTAAGTTAAAGGGTTTAAAAAAATAATACAGGCAATAGTGCAGAGTCTTTTATTTTGGCACATAGTAAATGTAATTTTTTGTATCTTGCTCTGCATCCATTGGAGGTCAGTTTGCATGTAAATTATCTTTTTTTGACAGTCTACTCGACAGGGTGAGTGCTTTGTTTGTGCTACAACACTGACTGTTTTTATGTCACTTACCACTCAGGTGACTTAAGAAAAAACTGATGTTTCTGCAACACAGCAACCCTCTGGGCAGCGAGCATTGACAGTATAAACAGGGAGCAAGTAGGACGTTTAGAAGGGACACAGTCAGAAAACGTAATCTTCTCGATTAATAGTACATGTTAAAGGTTTCAGAATGAAAAGTACTGTATATTAATCCAACTCTTGATCCTTGATGTAAGAACTAAACTAAAGGTTTATGTTTAAACCACTCAACAGTTGAAGCTGGTTCATAGACAGCTTCAGCTCTGTTCTAGGAAAAAATCATATCTGTAAAAGTTGCAAGAATTCTTCTTCAGTTCTCAGAATGAAAAAGATGAGGAGATTTGAGAGTAAAGGGGGAAAAAATCAGGAGAATAAATGTTAAAGGATGCTCTGAAACCACACAAGAAACGCATGGAGTTTTAAAGCGTTAGATGATAACAAGGAGATACGGGCTAATTGTACATTTTAAGTACATTTAAATACTGGATCAGTAAGAAGCACAAGAGAAAACAATCTACTTCTATTCTATTTTACTTATCCTACTGTGTAAGCAGGTTAATTGACTGTTTTAGAGTATATTTTTCTTGAGCCTTTTTTCAGACAGAAGCCCTAGACTGATAAAAATATCAGTGCAACAGACATATCACATATTGCAAATCAATGTTGTTACAAAGCAATAATATTGGGAAAGGCCAAACATGTATGCAAAGCTCAACAGTACAATGTCGTCATAACAGTTGATTCTAACACACTTTTTTATTGCAATATGATAGACCTACAGGTATTTCAACAAATTTTTGTGTGCTTTTGTTTTTTTACGCAATGCTGTGCTGTTGTTTAGTCCAAAATATGGTTAATTCATTTTGAAAATTAAATATCCACACATACAAATATACTTTGAAACAAGATGGCTGTTAAACTTTGTCAATCGTATTCTAATCAAATTTCTTAATTGCTAGATTTTGGTCTTCTATTTTAATTAGCTGGACATTCAATAATGCAGCAACACTATAGTTCATTTTTTGTTAGTAATTGTGAAGGATACAAACAAGGATCAATTTTTATTATAGAATATGTATGGCTTTATTTATGAAAATGCATTAGAGGGCAAAAACATTTTTATTCAACTGGAATGCACAAATAAACCCGATTGTTACAAAATATGTGAAATTTTGTTCATTTTGTGAAGTAAATATCCACATTTGCTGCTTAAATATACAAAAAATTGAAGATTAGATTTTCCACACTTTAAATTTAATTGGGGGTCTTGAAAGGTGCATTTTAAAAGTTTCACTATTATTATCATTATTATCATTGTTATTATTGTTTATTAAAATTTTTGACATTAATTTGTTGACACATTTTAGTATCTTTGGAAACTTCAGGATTAGTTTTTCACAAAAATGAGTGAGGAATCTAAAATGTGACTGTGCTCTGTGTTATATAATGCTTGTTCCAAAAGGGATTTTTTTTTCTCAAAAGTCTGTTAATAATGGATGAGGTTAAATAGTTATTTTTTGATGAATTTTTGATAGTTTCTGAGAACCAACGTTTCAAGAAATTAACCTTCTTTATCTAGAAATGTCCCTTATACTGGGAAAAAAAAAAAAACTTTTTGCTTGTCGTTAAAAATTACCCACTGAAGTAAACCCCCCGAGTGAAAAAAAAGAAAAGAAATTATCATCTTTTTCTTACATAATACCTCTATGTAATACCTCTGAACATGTATTTTCTGATACATTATTGTATCAGTTTTATGTTTTTATATAAAAAAGGACTAATGCGTGATCAAGAATCTGTGAATTTTCTAGATTTGTTTATTAGCTGAAAAGCAAGTAACCCTAAATGATTTTATCAAGCACATCCAATACTTGTATTCACAGTTGTGCTGCTCCACTGAATGTGAACTGCTGAATTTAATGTTTTCTAGAAAACAGACGATTTTAGTGTTATAAGCAGTACTAAAATTAAATAAATAAATAAATAACTTCTCTTGAAAAACAAAATGAGAAAGGCTTGATGGATATCATAAATATATATTAAAAAATTCAAGTCAGTATGTACATACACAGTACTGCATTCATTTAGGTACATATTTTAATCTCCAAGCAAGATGAGGGAGAAACCAAGATCAAAAATATTCCTATGACTCTACAATTAAAAAAAAATTTTTAAATGAAAGCCTCCCCGTTTACTAATGATCACGATAAACCATACCACACATGTGATCTGTATGTAGTGCAGTGCAAGACATTTAGATGGAATACAAAAGCTACAGCTAGTAGAAACTCATAAAAACTATAAAAAGTTTAGCACAAGAATAACGTTTACAATAAAAAAAGAAAATGTAACTAAATGAATTATATGTATTAAATTATATTTTATATATTTTATTATATATAAATCATTAAAAAAAATTACTTTGAAGGGGGGGACAAAAACGGAAGTCACGTGTCTGTTTGTAGCACCGTTTCCGCTCTCTTTTCGTGGAGGCTCTGCTAGCGGCCGGGTGAGTACACGTCGAGTTCATTTTTCAGTTATGCTGTTTTAAACTATAATGAGCTACTGATTCCGACCACACACGTTAAATATTTACTCATAAACACACCATTCACACTAATATTTTACTTTTACGGTTTTAACACGTAAAATGTCGCTCGTCTGAACTGAATTCAACCCTACCTGTCGGCATGTGGTGAGGCCTGACGAGCCCTGGAAGCTAACGGCTAAACGTACGACTACCGCCGGTTTCAAGAAAACACACGACTTAAGTGTTTTTTTAGACATAAAAAGTAAATTCGTTATCGATCAATTCACCGAAGAGTCGTTTTGTTGAAAAAGCTTTTCGATGGACCTCTGTCAAATCTGGCGTAATCTCATTGGCTAGTATCTAGCTGCACTATAGTAGCTATATAGTTTTTCTGCAATATTTAGTAAAAATATATCAATATATATATATATATTTGTTTATTTCAGCCTGCAGCCATGCAGATTTTTGTGAAAACATTGACGGGTAAGACCATCACCCTCGAGGTCGAGGCTTCAGACACTATTGAAAATGTCAAGGCAAAGATCCAGGATAAGGAAGGTAAGTTCATATGGCTAATTTTCATCGATGTTAGTAACTAGTTTTGTCTTTTGTGCTATAGATTAGTAATGCCTTTTTTTATATTGATCTTTATATATTAATAATTGTTTTGTGGTTTTAGATCTATTATTAGTTTAATTTCCTTTTTAAAATCTTCTTGGCAGGAATTCCCCCTGATCAGCAGCGTCTGATTTTTGCTGGAAAGCAGCTGGAGGATGGACGCACCTTGTCAGACTACAACATTCAGAAAGGTGCGGGCTCTTAAACGCAATATTCATTTAGAAATCAAACTACTAAATGTTCTTTTTTTAAGGTGAGATTAATAGAGCTAGTGTATTGTGATCCCTAATCTAACAATATGTTTGTCCACCAGAATCAACCCTTCACTTGGTTCTTCGTCTGCGTGGTGGCATCATTGAGCCTTCCCTCAGACAGCTGGCTCAGAAATACAACTGCGACAAGATGATCTGCCGCAAGTAAGTCCACTCGGTGCTATTAATCAAAATGGCTTTCTAGGTTAGAGAACCCATTTAAGGATATACTAACTTTTTAAGCTTAAAAGTAGAAACGTATTACCCAAGCTGGAATATTTAGTTTATTTGTACATGTTTATATGCAACAGGCTTTTTATTAAAAAAAAATTCTTGTAATTTGTCATTTTTGCAGGTGCTATGCCCGTCTGCACCCACGTGCTGTCAACTGCCGCAAGAAGAAATGTGGCCACACCAACAACCTTCGCCCCAAGAAGAAGCTGAAGTAAACATTTTGATGGAATTGGCATTCTGTGCCATTTTGTGTTAAAATAAATGTTAAAAAAAGGTTCCAGTTGTCATGTTTATTTAGCCTGTGGAGGAAACTAAAGGTGTGGTAAGTTGTGAGTGTAAAAAATAAGGTCATTTAAGATTCAGGCGCAGCTATTAATGTTTTTTTCCCATATTCCCTAAATATATATTCAATCACATTTAAGTTATTACAATTTATTAAATGAAATTATATATTTAAACATGTTTTCTGATAGTTGAGGCAGCTTAAGTTAGTTTTTCTGGTGAAAGCTTAAGATTCATAGCTCTACAGTGGGAAGGTTACCTGTAATTGTGGGCATCTAGGGAAATCTATTTAAACAAATCCTCATTCTATTTATAAAATACACAATTTAGGTTTTGAAGCAAAAGTTGCAGCTGTCTAAAATTTAAAGTCCTTTGCTTTAGTTTAATCTGGCTTTGACAACAGATTTTGTGACAACTTCATATTGGAGTTCATGTACTGCACTAATGGACTAAATCACATTACAAATTGCTTCAAAAGAAGGAAAACCAGAATTGAAATGTCTTGTTTTTTATTTTGACAGATTCTGAAGGATTCTGAAGGATTTATGGTTTATACCACCACTATATGAACCAATAGCTGGTTTGATTTCCTGCTATATTTTATAAGTTATCTTAAATTTTGCATGCTTGTTGATGAGTTCACACAAGACATTTATTTTAGATCCATGAAAGAAATCAGAAAATACTGTGGTGGGACTGCAGTTTTTTAAAAATCAAGATGTGTATCTAATCTATTATTTCCACAGTTTTTGTGTTATAAAAGTGGCGAATGAGAACTGGTTCATCAAAATCAAACCTTTTCACTGATCTCTAAAGCACTTCAAAATTCACATTTATTTCTATCTTTAAATGCAATTTAATCCAATCATTCTAAAAAAGAAATCAGATCATTATCAATGTAAATTTAGGTGTATGGGACTTGGTGATAAATTAAGTTTCTTACAAATGATTAGAAAACTTGGTTGAACCTTTTTATTTCTATGTAACTAAAGATTTGAAAGATGGCGGCAAAAATAAATCATTCCACTCATTTCATTTCCATTTACTGTGTGAATCTCAAACCCTTAAAAGTAAAAATGCTTAAATTTTTTTTCTTGACTAAGTCTTGAAATAGATTTTATCTCAAGGAATTTCCTGGTAAAATAAAAGTTAAATAATAAATTAAAAGTATTAGTACAGACAAGTTCCAAATGGGGATTTTTTTGTCCATAAATAATTGGAAAATAAGGTTTTGGTGGAAAATGTTTGTGTTGGAAATGTGATAGATTCATGTAGTGCTAATATGACATTTATATAAAAGCCTCTTCAAACTTTAAGGTCCTGTTTTTCTTTTTTACTGAATCTTAATTACAGCATACAAAACACCTATAATAGTAAATGTCGATTCAGCGAAATAGTTCAATACTTTATTTGGCAATTTTTGTATCGATTTAAAATACTACCAAGGTGATATTTATTTAAAAGCAAACATGTATTTCAGTCTTACTTTTGTTTTCCACTTAAATATTTCCTAAATTACCAAAAGAAAAGCACTATGAATTTGCTCGGGTAAAAACAGATACAGTATCAGTGCCTAATGCTCTGATCATCAAATAAAATGCATTTTACTGTTTTACTTTAGTGAAAAATGTATTAATATTCAGATAATTATTTAGTCATATTAAAAAAAGGTGAAATATTGTCTGATACTGTCCTGAGAGATATCGCGATGTGGATCGTATAGAATAGAATAGAATAGCAATACTTTATTCATCCCAGGTTGGGAAATTAGGAAATTAGTATCGCCAGACTCTTGTCAGCACAACACCCCCTACAATCTACAGTTTCCTGTTCTAAGACAAAACTTGTTCATAAGCAACTTTGGATTGACAACTGAAATAAATTACAATAGTTTTAAAAAGTCTCCAATGAAGAATCAGTAAAACAACAATAAGCACATTTGAAACAAATTGTTAGATTTTTAATGTGTGGATATATTTCAGAGAAACTGATCAAAAGACTAGAGATGTTTTTGGTTTTTGACAAAAAATGTTTTGTTTGCACAAAAACACAAACATGATGCAGCTTTTTTCTTTTGAACATTTAGAGTTTTGAAATTAGTTCCTATATTTAATATGCTCAACTATTAGAATCCATCCTAAATTAAATTCTTCTGAAAGGATAAAACACTCCAACAAAAGTGAATTGATATGGCAGTTTTAATGTGTAAACCAGTTTAGTACAAATATAAGGGAACCGTCTCACATTTTCAAACTCCATTCAAGCACATTTACTCTAATGAGTCTGCAATTGTCAGTTCACTTACTTCTTCTTTTATTATCCTCAATGAACATTTACTTAAATGAAAGTAACTGCAGCACTCTGAGGTATTTGGAGTTGTTAAAGGTCGAACATTTGAGTCGAAAACTAGTTCAACTTAAAAATGAATGAAACCGAGGATTGCCGTCCTCTTTCCCTGCGCGGTTTGTTCTGGTTCCTGTTTCCTCCGCGTGATGGTCAGCTCAGTTCAGTTCTATAGTGTCATCAAATGAGGAATTGACAAACGCAGGCCCAAGAATGACGTTGAGACAAGCATCATTTGTGTTAGAGGTATAAAAAACAGATTCTTAGGGTAGTTTTAAAATGTTTTGCCGTTAATAATTAGCCAAAAAGATCAGGTGAGAATATTTTGTTACAAAACAGAGCAGTGAGCAAAACCATAAACCGTTCTTAAATACAGAAATCTGATTGTTGATGAAACAGGAACTACCTCTGCAAGGATCACATTTATTGTGTTCATTTGCTTCGACTAATCCTTGACAGATAATGAAGAAAAACATTTATCTAGCCCTGTCGGCTGTCAAGTACTATAAAAACTACTGGAAATATCTATTGTTTGCCAGTTGAGTGATTTCTTTACCCCGGAGAGCCACAGCTCGTCCTAAAAGTGTTTATGTGATGGTTAAAACTGCGTTTGAACACCTATTTCTAACCTCAAAACAACCTTAAACTATAAGTCATAAATTATGTGGATACCACCAGAAAAACACGCAACAAGGCAATACAAGCGAGTCGTCGTCATAACGGAGCGGTTACATTTACGCTGCAGATGATGAGAGAAAACGCATCTTGACGTGATGTCGGCCGTCGCTGCCTCATCAGATGCAAAGAACTGCTCCTTATTTGTACCTCGGTTAAGGTCGCAGAGAAATCTATAGCTAATCAGTGGCTGAGAAGCGAAGATCAATATATTTTGTGCATCTGAAGTTCACATCTACCGCTGACAGACAAGTTAGTTAAGTACCAATTTACTACAGCTAATGTGGTTGTGCCGTTTTACTCCAGCAGCCTAGACAGAGATTCACAGGTATGGGGGCGGGGCCTCTGCAGAGCTCATGCACTGCTCTCATCTATGCTATGTGGCTGCACTTCTTGTTCTTGAGATCATCATCACTACAATAGCAGAAAAAGGTAGGTCTGGTTGGATCTCTCAGACGAATGTAAACACACAAAAACAAAAAGTTGGCACAAACATTATCAAGTGCAATTGCAGATTCAACATCAGGGCAGCTTCTCAGGCACGTCAGAGTCTTTACGGGGTTTCTTCTCTTCCTCTGGCAGTCGGCGCACACTTCCCATCGCAACGGTGCGTAGCCAATCAATGAACATGAATAATAGAATAAGTGTGGAGTTCTAACAAAACTTGGACGGAGACAGTTTGATGCTGGCGATCCCCAGAAGACGGAGTTTAAGCAAATCTCTGAGAGTGCTGATGTTAGCTGGTGTGAAGTCCCTGCTGCTGGCTGTAGACTGGAGCCATGGCTGTGACCGCTCGCTCTCTGGGTGCATCTCCACAGGGAAGAAGCAGGTGTTTTTAAAGTATTTCACAAGCTAATATGTATAAAAAATACATATTTAAAAGGAAAACTTTAATAACAAACGTGGGGAAAACTGTATGAGTCATTCTATGAATCTCATTTTGAAGCTAATAAAGCATTAAGTTGATGAAACATCGTCCTTTTGTAGTGTTTGTGTCCATACATGACTTTAAACCTTCTGTTTTATCCCTGTACAGGTATAGGATTAAATCTGTGTCTAATACTGCTTTGAATTAATAATGAAAATATTAAAAATGAGCAGCTTTACTACAAAATGAAGATCAGAATCTAAACGAAGAAGCCAAAACAGAGAAGTAACGATTGTTCTGCACCTTCTAGGAGTTTCTGACAGCTACCTGCACAGACAAAAAAGTGGCTAAACTCACGTGGAATTTTAACCGTATTGCTTTGATTTTTGCTCTGCTCGCCCCGATTAAACAAAAATCAAGGCTGTGTGGAAAAAAAGTAATGGCTAGCTGTGGAGAAGCACCCCCCCCGCTCCGACGGTGACCACTAGTCCACCAGTTTAGCCAGGCTCTTTCTCAGGCCTTTCAGGTCACCGATTTTGATGTCCAGAACCTCTATGACTCGCCGAACTTCCACCTCCGCCTGCTCTTGCTCCTCTCTGCTGGAAGCCAGCGTTTTTTCAGCGCTGTGGACGCGATTCTCCAGCTCGACGTTCCGCCTCTCCAGATCCTGCAGAAACATTCAAAGTTGCTTGTAAATCTACTTTGTAATACAATAATTTTTTTTGTTTGTTGTCTACTTTTTTTAATTATTGCTTCTATGTTTATGAATTTACTGATGTGGTTTTCTATTGACAAGCCATCTGTGTTGTTTCTGTATCTGCCCTCTGCTATCCTCTGGATCGATTTAACTAGTTTTTTTTTTTCATTTCCAGAAGCTCTTGTGTAAAATAAATTAATTCAGTTTCTGAGTATTTCTTTATTTAAATCATTGGGAATCAGCAGCAGATGAAAATCCAATTGGAAAAAAGCTTGTTGGACAAATTAAAGTTGGTGTTGTGAGCTAGCAGTAAGGAATGTAAAACGGATGACGGGAAGTAGGGGTGGGCTTACTCCACGTGCAACACTCACAGGTTTTTCTGACCACAGGAGCTCCCAAAACTCACAAATAGGCGGATTCTGGGGCTCCAGCAGTGTTCATCGCTTTACTAAAATTGATCATCAACCTTAAAATGCTCGGTTTGATGGCTACTGTCTCAAATATACTTAAGAGTCACAATCACAGAAAAAGAAGGTAAAGCACAACAAAACTGAGTGAGTGCTTCAATCCTGTGAGGCTTAAACTGATGATTTCATCATTAAAGGACACCTGAAAGTCCCAAAAGAGCTACTCCACCCCTTCACTGTCATACACACTAACATGACTCCTGCTGCTCTGCAGAGACTATGTTCCAGAAAACAACAGATTTTTTGATAAAGGCTAAAAACGGCATAATTAAAATTAAAAGATCACTGAGAATTTTAACTAAAATAGATCAAAACATGATTGGAGTGGGACTTTAAATGCAAGTATTGCATTGCTTTTTCCACAACTGTTGTGAAAAAAAAAAAATGTTTTACATATAACTGTGTCGGGCTTTGCAGCAGATGCAGAGAAAGACTGAAAAAGCAGAATCCATGCTGATTTGGACCGGTAAAGTTTTACTTGAAATTTTTAAACTATTAACCACCAAAATCACTTTGCTTTAAAGACGTTAAAATGCAAATGTAATCCGTTTCACAGCTTTCTCAAAAGATCCCCGTGTGCCAAATAAACCACCAGACAGCTTGTAGAATGAGCACAAGGACCGCAAAGGTCAAAGAATATTAAACATAATTCATAACTGACACCGCTGGTAAAAATGATAAAGGACTTCATATAGCCAATGCAATATGCATCAGATTCAATCTTTCCCATTGACATTGAATTTTTGTATAATTTGTTTTCTCCTTGAAGAAGCCGTTCACTGTTCTGATTCTTATTTATCGTTGTTGTTTTTTTCAACTGCCTCATATTATTGATTGATTTTAGATTAAAAAAGGAAAATAAATACATCAAAAGGATCAAAAATATGCTAATAATTGTATTCATAAAGATCTTTAGATAAAAAAACAGGAAATGAGTGCATCTACAAAAGAAACCTGAAATCCATCCATCTTACCGTCTTGTCTGCTAAACAATAACCATCACAACAGAAAGAAAACGATGTGATGATCCTTCACCTCATTTGATAGATGCGTCCCTCTGAGGGGCTTAAAGAAGGTGAACTTCTCCCAGCAGGAAAATCACAATTAAGTTTGTTGAAGGTAAATGTCATCCTATTCAAATGAGATGTGCTGAAACCTTAAATATGTACTTTTGTCAAAGCAGAGGAACCAGAGTCAACATGGCTCACATCACTGATATTTCACTCATTCTGCAAAAGTTTGTTGGAACAAGTTGGAACGGCACAAAGACTGTTTGGTCTGCATTAAAAAGGCAAAAAGAAAAAGCAGCAAAATACATAAATATGAGGGAAAAAAGGCTTTTTAGAGTGTTTTAGTAAAATATTCACCTGGAGTCTCAGTATGGCCTCCTCCTTCTCCTTCTCCAGCTCACCCACATCTGTTTTCTTACTCTGCAGACTCTGAATTTCCTGAAAACATGGACAATAAGAAGGTAATTGGGGTGCCTCAGGTTCAACATCAGTGGAACGTATGATCTAAAAATAAAGCCTTCAGGAAAAAAGGGAACTTAACAGGACTAGTTTCCTTAATAAGGATTATGTCAAAGTGAGCGGCATTTAAAAAATATTTAGACATTTCTGCACCCAGTATTAATACATTTGAGCTTAAATAGCTGGTGATCCAAATGTTTTTATTGTGTGGCTCTTTTTCAATAAATGTCTAATTTAATTATGAATGAAGCAATAAAACAGCTCCAACAAAATTCAGATGTTAAGTGACATAATATTTTTTCAATTAAAAAAAAAACTTTTTTTTTATTTAATTCAAATGTCTACAGTTTATTGTTTTCAACATAGATGCAAAAATGTAAATTAAAATGAGTTTCTTTTGAAATATCTGCAAACTCGTTTTTGCCATTCAAGGTTTGTGACACTTGAGTGAGAAATGTAAAAATGTTAATGCACCAACAGCATAGAAGGACTCAAGTAATCTTAAAGACTGCTTTTCAGAAACATGCCCCGGCATTTATGTACAAATTACTTAGCGGCTAAAGGCTTCCAGCAATTGTCTCCACTGTAAGCGACTATCAGACAGACACTGAGGCCCACACACTCAGCTTGCTGCTGGCAGTGTCTCATGAATGTGGTTGTATTCCAGGATTACTTTCAACTCTTAAATTCTCTTTAATGAGATGGCAAATCGATGTGGACAGCATGCAGTGAAGGGAGAGGACTTGGGGACTTGCCTGGTCTTTGGCTCTGAGCAAAGCTTCCAGCTCTTCCAGAGAGCGACTCAGCTCCTCTTTATCAGGCTGACCAGCAGCGGGGTGCCCCAGCTGGGCCTCCAGCTCTGCCACCTGGAACACAAAAACACAAGAACACAGTCAACGTTTGAGCAGGGGAAGTTTTAAACTGATAAATAAAAGCAGGAAGGAAAATCTCTGAAAGCAATTTGACGAAAGCGTCGACTCTAAATAGGACCTGTCTCGGTATAATGTACTGAATGGATGAGTATGAGACAAACCATATTTTATTCAGTTTATGAAAGAGAGGACAGGGTGACAGTGGATGAATTGGTGCGTATTATCAGGCACACACAGAGAGCACACGTCTCCAAAAAGGAAAGCAGCTATTAGAAGGAGTCAACCCAAACAGAACCAGAACTGATGAACTAAATGACAACTGGAGTCGGTTTCTGAATGAAGCATTTTATTGTTGTCTTGTTTTTAAAAAACAATCAGCTGTTATGATTTTGATAGAAGCTCTATTTTGTTTACAATCGGGTGACGGGGAAAATTGTCTTAATTAAAAAAGTATTTGCAAGAAAACGATACACAACAAACCACAATAACTTAAAGGCGAAGCAAATACTTCAGGGTGAACCAAGGCCAAAATGAACCCCACAATTTAGATGTGAATTGCTGTCGCTCTGTAGAAACTCTGTCCTAGAAAACAACAGTTTTTTGATTTTGGCTAAAAACAGCAGAGTTATCCTTTAAAAGATCAATGGGAACGCTTTTAAAATACATCAAGTGATGATTAGAGAGGAACTTTAGCCTTTTTTTTATCATTTAGCTATAACCTCTTCCTATTTATTTTAAAATTTGTTATTTAAAAAAAATAAAGCAAACATTACAGAGATGGCTTTTGTGCTGTCACTTTAAACTTGCTGTACTTTGATACACTACAAAAATAAGTTCCCTTAGAGATAAGTACACATTCTTCAAATCTGAAAAACAAAAGTTAAAGTCTCAGTAGTTGTCATACATTAAATGTGTTATATTTGTTCTCTGTATTTGGCCCACCCTCTGGGGGAGCGGTGAGCTGCAGACACAAGCTCCTGGACCCATTTTTCTTTGGTATAACAGTCTGTATTTGAACTCACAACCCTCCAAATCTCAGGGCGGACACTCTACCACAAGGCCGCTGAACTGGTAAAAAAAAAAAAAAAAAATCTACCAATGGAGTAAAATAAAAACTGTCATATCAAGAATTCTTCTTAAAACTATTCACTAAGACATGAGCTCTTAAATTAAGATTATTTTCCTACAGAAAAACTTTCTTGATTTTCAAGACAGAAAATAAAATGTTTTCTCGTAAGCCTTTTTACTTTTTTAATTTTCAGTTTTTGCTGTGAAAATCCATCATTTTTAAAGACTTCACAGGACTTCTATACTCACGTTTCTTTTGAAGTATGAAGACATTTGAACAGAAAGACTACAGTTCCAGACTGAGCCCTGCAGGAGAGTCTTTATTTTTGCAGAATATGAACTGATTGTTCCAGAAAATCAGGAGAGGCTCATCCAACAACCAGTTATTATTTACTTACACACACATATACACACATATCTCAGAAGTGATTTGCACCACAAACAAACGTCCAGGTTCTATGTGTCATTAACCCACCTCCATCAGCATCACTCTGCTCAGCAATCTTTAAAGGAATCAAGGACAACTTTTATTTATTCCCCCTCTCCATATCTGGCTCCATGTTCCTCACACACTCACACACACTGCTTCAGTGGAAAATGAGCCTTACTGCCAATACCCACAGAACGGATGCATTTTGCCTTGGAGACTTTAGTAATTGAAGGATGCGACCTGGCAAAAGATTTGGATGAAAAATTTTGGTCCCAACCCGACCCACTTCCCTGAGTTTCACATATAAATGGAAACGGTTCAGATTGTGATGGTTTGACAAAACAAGGTCAATCTGTTCAGTCGGTCTGAAGCCTGAACACGAGGCGAGGTCAAGTTTTCAGGCCACACTGCATTAGTCCAGCCAGGTTTGAGGCTCTTTTTAGTGAAAAGAGGAATCACACAAAACTAGGATGCAGTTTGGATGCAGCCTGTTTGCTCTGTGTGTGTTATGGGATGCACAAAGTGAGAGTTTTTACACATGCCGACAGAGCACTTTCACCTTAACAGATGGGTTGGTTGCTGTGCATTTATAGTTGAAGGAATATCAGAAGAAAACAACTTTTTTTACTGTTAAAAACTAAATTAAAATGAATATTTTTTGCATTATTGAAAGCAAGAGTTGCATAGTAGATGATTTTATGTATTTTCCTAATCACTTCAGTTAATTAATTTGTAAGTAAATTATTATAATGGATAGTGTAGGCTTATTGAATCTTTAAACTAAAAAGAAAACTCCAGATCCTTCCATGTAAAGCTTGAGATGTTTCTGAGATGATTTGAGTTCATTTGGATGCATATGAAGGACCACAAACATTTTTTTGTACATAATGGGGACATTAAGAGGATTCCTCCAAGATAGCAGAGAAACAATCATGTTCCTTCATAAGTGTAGCTCATCCTTATGTGCAATTTCCAGATGCCTCGAGGTCCCTGGTCCGTGTTTGTGGACAATAATGCGCAAAAAGAAAAGAAAGAAAGAAATCATCATACTGCTCAGGAAGTAGATAGGTTTTAAGTCCCAAATAGAAATGTTTCTTGGTGCAAAATGTGAAACCCAGTCCCAGAATAACAGCTAAAGAGCATGTGAAAATGTTGGAAGACGGTGACCTTTTTTAAGTCCTGTTTCGCCTCAAGTTAAACCGTTGCTTTTGTAGCTGGAAGGGTTTAGTTTAAAACTGTCATAAAAACCCTTTTCAACTTTACATGAAGACAAAACTCTTGATTTGTGGAGACATTTCCTGAGGCTGATGAAATAAAAACAGAATTGTTCAGCCATGATGGTAAACAGTACGATTGGAGGAGGAAAAAGGGCAAATCTTTGAGACATCGGATCACTATCCCAAAGCTGTGGGGGGTGGTAGTGTCATGATTTGGGGCGTCTTTGCTGTGACTGCTGCAAAGTAACAAAGTTTTGGATCCATCAGCCAAGACAAGTCAGTGAAGACAAAACATCCCTTAAAAAAAAAGTTCAGCACGCTGTCTTGTGGGGTCCAGATGACCCCACTTTTAATGTAAACATGACTAGAGTAGCACAAGAGTTACAGCTTGAATCTTAAAGAGAGACAATTACTCAAAGAATTCCTCCAAAATATGTTGAGTGTGGCTTTAGAACTATAAAGGAAAGGTAATGGAGTGTCCATCACTACATATCTTCAACCCCAAGACTTTAGAAATAAGTGGGATCAAGAGACGCCACAACCTAACCTTACACCAGTTTTGCCAACGCATTGTTAACCCTTGTGCTATCCTGGGTATGTTGACCATCTGGACCCCACGAGACAGTGATTCCAGTGGTGTCCAAGGCAGGCATGAAATCCTGTCCACCTTCATCCACATTTGTCATGGGAGGAATAACACGTCAATGGAAGGTTTGGGTCATCTGGACCCCATAAGATAGAACAAGGGTTAAGGACCCAACCGTGTCACTTTTAGACGTTTTGGGTGTCCCCAACTCATCATTTTTTGACATGCTGCCTGTTCCCATTAAATCATGGGTCCCCAACCTCTGGACCGAGGGCCAGAACTGGTCCAGTAACCATCCGCGTCACTTTTTGACGTTTTGGGTGTCCCCAACTCATCATTTTTTGACGTGCCAACTGTTTCCATTAAATCACGGGTCCCCAACCTCTGGACCGAGGGCCAGAACTGGTACAGTAACCATCCTTTCCATCACTTTTTGACGTTTTGGGGATCCCCAACTAGTTGTTTATTGACGTGCCGACTGTTTCCATTAAATCACGGGTCCCCAACCTCTGGGCGGCAAACTGGAACGGGTCAGGACTAGGAAGCGGGGGACACTGGTACCCTATCCCTAACCCGGTACCGGTTCACATCCGGGCCCGTTTGCGTCCAGTATCTGGTGCTACGTCCGGTCCCAGGTGAGGGTACCGAAACCAGCCGCGTCTCGAGGACCAGTCCGCGTGTGGTACCGCGTACCAAAGGTTGTGTACCCTTGGTTTTACAAACAGTAAGCACATCAAAAAAAAAAAAAAAAAAAAAA
>NC_050515.1:13367628-13386529 GCF_002922805.2 Oryzias melastigma | reverse complement strand
CAAAACGTCAACATGTGACGAGTTGGGAGTAAGAATGTTTTGGTTCTAAATTCCAGCAGACCATTCTTAGAAGCTTGAGAGAAGAAAATCAAAACATTTAGCTCAAATAAAACACCTATGAGGCAAAACAATTAAAACATGTTTACACATTTGTGACCGATAAAAAAAAATGCAAAAATATTATTCTTAAATGACATTCAGGAAATGCAAAAAAAAGGATTATTATGCATGTAGGAGCAAACTCCTCCGCCTCCAGCATCTTTGCATGGGTCTCGATGAAAACAACCCGCTTCTTTGGTTGTTTCACTCATTCTTTTATTAGTGTTTGCAGCAAATATGTACATGTGATTTATAGGATAACAAAACATCAGACTGTCACTCTCAGATGGAAGGCTTTGCTTGATGCTTTAAAACTTTGCTTTAAATCACAATGCACAAACAAACAACACGCCCACCGTCACTGGGTCTATCAAACAAAGTAATGGATCCAAAGTTCCTCAAAAACTTTTGTGTGGAAATGTTAAGCAAATAACGTCAAAAATGGTTAAAATTTATCAAAGTTTTTTTTCGTACTTTTTATTTATGAAGTGTTTAACAGTAAAGAAAAACATATTTATGTTATTCTGGTATATTATGGTATTCTGATAAACTAAATATGAAAGATTGAGTGAATGAATGAAGATTGTAAAAAACATTTTATTTAAGTATTAATGATTGAAAAGCTCTAGCCTCCTTCTTCTCCTTTTTAAACACAATACATAGACACAATTCACAAAACTCCATAAACTTATTGTTAAATAAGCCCCGACGGTTTTGATATGACAATAGTAATGTTTATTGTTGATCAATTCTAAGATGAAAAAGGGATTTTTTTTTCTTGTTAAAGTTTTTTCACTGCCAGTTTGTGGCATTTCGTTGAGTTTGAGTGTGGGCATCAGCTGAGCGTCTGAAATGTAGATGAGCTTTGAGGGCCAGAGAGAGGCTTTCCTTACATGGCCAGCATCTCTTTTTTTGCTCTTTTAAATTGCCCTCAGCACTTTAACAGGCAATTTCGAAGTGCCGGCTTATAGATTCCACACCACGCTATGTTGCCGTCGTCCGAGCTGAAATTTAGACAACCACAACGGGTTCAAAGGGGGGGAGAGGCTTGAGCCTCTCTGTATTATCCACTGCGTGCATGCAAGTGTGACAGCCACTGTCCCCAGAGGCAGGAGCTCCATCTCTCTGAACCCCACACAAATATTCATGAGGAGCAAAAACTCTGCAAGTATGTGATGTTTTATCTATGTTTGGGGGCAAATTAATGGAAACAGGAAATACGAGATCTAAAAATCAATAAAAAAGAAGCAAACTTCAGGAAAGTCAAATCATCACGCCACCTCTGTAAGGTGTCATGTTGGGTTTGCGTGTGAAAGTGTGAGTGGATGCATGAGGACTGCTGAAATGCAAATGACTGTTAGTGAAAATACATATCCATCTGCGGCCTGAGATGATTCTTTTTATGCATAATTATTCACACATCAGCATATCTGGATGTCATTTCATGGGTCAACGAGTTGAACTGCTGTTCATAAACAGACTTTTGATTATTCTGATAAAAATATAGAACTTTACATTTAAAAATAAAACTTTAAGCAAATATTAAGTAATACTTTGATTTATTTGTTTTTTAAAGCATTCATTCTAGACAATACAACAACAACAAAATCACACAGCTCTAAATAATCCACATTGATTATAAAAAAAAGAAGAATTAGCAAAAATGTGGGAACAAAATCACTAATAATTACTCCTAATTATATTTAGAGATGTTGGCAGTAATGCACACGATAGATACAAGTGTTACATTAGATTTATTAAATAGATAATTAATCTATTATGTAGTCATTTTTAATGTCAATTAAAATCCCCAAATCCCCCCAAAATATTTACAAATAAGCCCCATTTTAATATCTTTCTTTATTTATTTTTTGCTTTCATGAAGCATCAGAAACACAAAATCGTGCACAGAACACAACACTGTCCTACAACTTCATGACATCTTAACAGGAAGTACTAAACAAAGTGAAGATGAAGGCAAAAAGTTGGGTTAGAAATGTTTACATTTTTATTTATTTAGATTAAAAATAATTTTAAACATATTCTAAACATTACGACAAATACTCTACATTTACTTATTGCAGCCCAAAAAAAACTAAACAAGTTATTGAAAATAAATGTTGTAAACAAAGCGTTAAAAGTCTTTGAGTGCCCCCAATTTTTTTAAAAATAGAAAACTAAATCATGATATTACTCTTCTTTTACACACACACATATATTTAAATAATATTTACATAAAGTACAACTAGCAAAAAGATTATATGTTACATACAGTGTGAGAAATTTAACCCCAATTCATTTTGTTGGTGCTTTTTGGTTAGAAATGAGTTTTTTTTTCCTTTCAAAAAGTGAATAAATTATTTATACATCAAAAACCCACTCTAGTGAAAATCGTGTTAACATGTTCTCATACAGTTTTTTTCTCACGACTGAATACTGATATTAGTAAAATTAATCTTAAAACTCAGTTTTTGAGTATTTCTTCATTCAAATCGTTTAGAAGCAAATGAATAAAATATTGTAGGAAAAAGCCTGTAGCTACAGTGTAGGTACCATCCACTCCACTCCATTTCCATGCACCCACTTACAGACAAATAGATCCATGTATGTCATGAACTACTGCTGCTCTGCAGAAACTATGTCCTAGAAAACTACCCAGTTTTTTTTTCTAATTTAGGCTAAAAATGTCAAAACTATAATCAAAAGACCATTCGGAATGCTTTGAAAATAGATCAAAAGATGATTGGATCTTAAATGAGTTGTATTATTGTTCGTTCTGTAGTTCTAGGTGTCAATAAAACTGACTGCCCCCCTTAAAAAATACTAAAGTTTAAAAACCCCGCAGCCTTTCAGATGTAGACGAACACAAATGTGGCACAAACAGAGTGATGGGGAACCAGAAGCCAGCCAGCCCCTCTCTTTTTCAGCTCCTCCAGTGATTTATCGCCTCCCTCTAACTGGGACAGAGGAGGGAGGAGGTGGGCAGTGTCCTGTCCCTAAAAAAACGAGAAAAAAAAACCCTCCAGCCCCCCTTCTTTCTTTCTTTCTACCCCATCGCCAAACCCTGGAGGCCTGCTCTACTTCCAGCCACCTGGTTGACTTTGCCGCAGCGCTGTGTGTGTCTGCTGCAAGTGTGTGTTTTGGGGGGGGTAACCTTCACCTGGACCCACGGTGATGGATGGAAAAGATTAAATCATAATTTGCGCTAAAGAATACAAAAAAAATGGACTTCTGTCAGAACTGATAAGGACCATCACTGCAGACCGCCTTAAAGCAGAACTTCCTTCTGTCCCTTCGAGAAGCTTTGTTAAGCTTGACCAGAGGCAGAATCTCCTTCCCTTAAATTAGAGTCGGAGCGTCTGCATACTGGCCCAGTGCTTATCAGAGACGCCTGTCAACAGATATGTCCCAGAGAGAGCGGGCTGGATGAAAAAAGAATCTGCAGTTTGAAGCTTCAACACTATAGGAGAAATGAAAAAAATCCGCATCACTTCAAGTTGCTGTATGCTCGCAAATTCCTGCATTTCTGCAGCAACAATTTAAAGAAATTCATTTCATTAGCTCCTCACATCACTTTAGAGATATTTTGATGCATCCATCTTCTTATTTTACTTCAATTTGAGGACATTCGGTTTTTTTTAAGACAAAAAAACTTCACAGATGGGTTTAAACTGGACCAAAACACCCTCCTGCTTTGGGTTTTTAGATATTCTGGTGTAAATTCGATTAGATCATTGCCCTGTTATTTGACCCAATTTCAACCAAGCTGCAGTTGGACAGATGGCCTCACATTTGTAAATACTCTGGCAAACAGAGCAGCTTCTGGTCGCCTCAGTGACTGCATGTCTCCAGGTCCTGCTCCGCCGCTTAAGCTGCATGCGTCTTCACACACGTTTTCTGCTTTTATCGTCAAGAGATGCAACATTTAGCGTTCACCTGTGGAGTCTGAATTCTTGTGTAGATTCAGGCGCGCTGAATCATTAAAAAAATCCATCTGTTTTTTAAGGGGGCTGTTTTTAAAGGACTTGAGGGTGAGGAAGTTCCTCTGTGCAGAGTTGATAAACTGCATCATTTTAGTCTGAAGCTACACACATAACACGGCACGCGCCTTTCTTTTTCCCCGCCTGTTTCAGTTCCCTGTGAGAGGCATTTGACATGTACTTCATGGACATTTTTAATTTTTCCAACTCCATTGATCCATATTTCACACAGTTGCCTTGGCAACCTCATTTGATGGATAATCACTCTTTCGATTTTTGTACATTATTCACCAAACTCAACATTTTGTGAGTCATAATTTATGCCAAGGGACTTTACTTTGTGGCTGTTTTGGAGAAACATAATAGCAGTAGCACACATCTGGGAAAAATTAAAAAACAATAATTTTTTGATGAATTTAGCACTCTCTTTTACAAGTGTCCACAAATCAGCAACCTCATTTGATTAAATCATCATTCTCTGAAATGTTTGTGGCTGGTTTGAATTATGTGATGAAGATTGCTTTGACTTTAAAGCTAGCAACCAAACGCTAGCTTCTGCTACCTTTAACTTTTAAGGTGTGATGGATAAATGAAGCAAAATAAAGAGACGCAAACATCATAAAACTGGTACATTCAAAATATAATAAAAGACGTGAATCCACCGTTTCTCCAACTTTATTATCTGCGTGTGTAACACTGTCGAGTCTGTCGCCTCATATTAGCCAGAGCTGCTTCTGCTACATGATAACAACTGTATCAATAATTCTGTATGTTGAGAAAGACTCCCTGTAAATAGTAGCTTATGTTTCTCTGAAGTCAAAGGCTCTTATTTGGTTTTCCCAATAACTCTTTTCTGCCCCAAAAAACTTTCCAAATACGTTTTATTGTTTGGTTTTTGTTAGCTTTTTAGCTAGCAATCCAGTTAGCCATGCAGGTAGCTGCTTTAAGTCATGTGAGCAAGATAGATGTTGTGAACATAAAATAAAGGTTTTTCAAAATAAAACTTCCTTTGGGATAAGAATGAAATGGAAATGTATGTTTTTCTTTTTCTTTTTCTGTCTACAGCCTGGTAACGGTTTGCAGCTCGGGAGTTGAGGGGGTTGGGGACCGTTGTTTAAAAGTGAGTTAGCACAAACATTACCTAAAGTTGGAATTCAAATATGGTCGTCAATTTCTGCAACAAACAATGAATTAGCACATTTTTGTAAGCATATAAATGAAAATAAAATTACTCTGGCCCATATTTTGCATTGCTTGATAATTTTCTTTAGACTTTTTTCATAAGTTTGTCAAAAATTATACATTTACTCTGTTAACTGCTGACAGATTTTCAGTAAGACCTTAAATTTGTTTAAATATGTCTAAAGTTTCTTTCATTGACAAACGAGCAACAGAAATTCAACATAAAAAAAAAAAAAATCGGGTAATGTAAAAAATTATAATTTTATTTAACAGTCAGTCATGCAAATAAGTCCAAATTGATGCTATTAAATATTGTTTAAAGTTACAGCACCTGTACCAAAAGTCTTACATTTTTTCAATGAAATATTTCTAACTGCACATCAGCAAAACCTTCTGAATGATAATCTACCCCCCTCTGCCCCCCACAGGCGCCCTCACCTGGTCTCTGAGGCGATCCGTCTCCTGCTCGTATTCAGCCAGCTGGTTCTTCCACTGCTCCACGCTGCTGTTGGCCTCCTGCAGCGCCGCCACCAGCTTGGCGTTGCTGTCCTGAAGGGTGAACAGCTCAGCCTCCATGTTTATCTCACACATCGACCTGAGGAGAAGTCAAACACACACAAAAATGCACAAAATAAAGTGGTAAATCCTTTAATAGTCAACTTTTACTTACATGCCAATATCAACAAGTTATTCCAAAAGTGTTTTGTTGGTTTATTTAGAACTATTTGATCCTAAAATCCCCATAAGGGAAGCAGTAGACTTATTCATCTTCTATAGTAAAAGAAATACACATGGATGGAAAACTGCAGGGCAAGAAAATGCCATCTTGCTCATTATTTAAGTGTGAGAATGATCACAACTCAGTAAGAATATTTAACAATCCACGAAGCTCACAGCTGAGAAGACGGAGTTTAAGAAGCAGAGTTTGCCATGGCAACCATACTAACAGCTCAGCATTCATAAAATCCCTCACCATAGCAACAGGCAAGCATAGGCTTATAAAAACCATAAAATGAAAACATTGGGATATATATCCTGCTACCACATAAATGGTTGACTGATCAATATTGGTGATTATGAAGGTGTTGTGGTGCTAAATTCAATGACCGGCAGACCAAGCAATAAACGCAAAGAGCGAGATTAAAAATAATACATCAGCCCGACCCCGCGGGCGACGAAACAAATACATGGAAGTGTTTGACCTCCTGTGCTCTTGAAACAAAAAGCACAATAATATGTGCACACGACATGATTGCAGGATGGCCATTGTGGCTGAAGTTTTTACTCCCTTTTAGATGAAGTTAGATCTAAATATTATGTGCTCTTTAAGTTTGTATCCTTAAAAATTAACCACTTTTAAATCATTTTTTGCCATAAATATAAATACCTCTTTTATGAGAACAATTAGTCAGAAGCTTTAAATGTGCGATGCAAACAGTAAAGTAGTTCTCTAATGGTGCCTGAGCCCACAAAATAGATCATTATATTATTATAGAGCATCTCTTAAGATGACCACAGACTAGAGGACACCATCCTACGACATTTTCTAACATCCATCTCTTCTGGCTGTCATGGCGTGAATCAAGCTGAGAACACCTTTTATGTAAGTCCCATTTGTGGCCACTCATGTGTCACAACACATGCAGCCGTGAAAGCTTGGAGAACAGCAGGAGAGTGGTCTTCAAATGCTGTCACTCCTCAGCGAATCCTGCTTCTGAACTCACACCAAGCAACCTACAGCATGGCCAGTAGGGGGCGATGAGAGGCATGACTTCTGTAGTTGATGACACAAATTTCTTGGGAGTTTCATGTCTGTTTTTAATTGTTGTCCAAAATCATCTGATAGTCTTTGCTTTCCAAGTGTAGTCTCGATAAAATCTTTGAGTTTGTTTGTGAAAATGCACGAGCAAAGGGGAATATTTACACTAATTTTCTAAATTTTTCTATTTAAGTCTTCCTTCTGTCATTTAATTTGACTGGTTGTGTGTTTTTGTCTAGTATTGTTGACACACTGTCCCCATAATGTAAGCTTAGCACACTCCTGCAGCTTCTTCATAATGCTCTTCTGGGTGTGAATTTATGTTGTTCGCTCCACTGGAGTTTTCACTTATGGAACATTTTATTCTTTTTTTTTTTACTTGTTAAAGGTCTGTCATAATTTTAAAAAAAAAATGTTTATTTTTTTTACCAAACTGTAAATAAAAGGGTTTTCTTCTACAGATCTCAAATGATAAACAGTTATGTTGTTTATCAAGATAAGCCATTCAAAACATGTTTTTTTTTTATTCTGGTGTGTGTCAGTGCGTGCGTGTATGTTATCTGTGTAGTGTAATGTGTATATGTCATATTTAATACTATGTTGTAATATCTTATAATGCTGTGCTGTTTGTGATGAATTTTGACATTTTTATGTTATATTATTTTATGTAGTGTAATATTGTGGTGTGTTGTTGGTTGCGTTTTGTTTCAAGTCGTGTTCTGCAGTTTCATATTGTGTTGTATTATGTTGTGATAAGCTGTGTTATGATGTCTTATGATATTATAGTGTGTTTATAGTGTGTTGTATTGCTTTATTTTATGTAAAGTTGTGTATTATTGTATTATGTTGTTTTATGTTTTGCTGTGTTACACTAATTTGTTTTTTCTTTTATATTCTGTTGTGTTATGCGTTTTAATGTTGTTTTGCTTTATTGTGTTATATGATGTTGTGTTATGCTGTTTTATTGTGTTATTTTGTTTTTTGTTAGGTTGTTATATTGTGAAATTTTGTCTCATTTTATGTTGTTTCATTGTATTATTTTGTTTTGTAATATGCTGTTTTATTGTGTTATTCTGCTGTGTGTTGTTACATTGTGTTATTTTGTGTTGCTTTATGGTTTTATATTGTTTTGTATTCTGTTGCTTTACTGTGTACAATTGTCTTGTTCTAGTTGTTATAGTGTGTATTTTTGTGTTATGTTATTTTATTGTGTAGTTTTGTATCGTGCAATGTTGCTTTATTGTGTAATTCTGTCTGCTGTTGTTGCATTGTGTTATTTTGTGTCGTGTTATTGTGTTGTATTATACTGTATTGCATTACGTTATTATATTATTGTACACTGCTTTGTGTTATGTTGTTTTGCAGTGTAATTTTGTCTTGTGTTATGTAGTTATATTGTGTATTTTTGTATTGAGTTATATTGTTTTATTGTGTAATTTTGTATTGTGTTATGATGATTTATTGTGTAGTTTTTTATTGTAATTTTGTTTTATTTTGTCATTTTGTATTGTGTTATTTTATTTAATTGTGTAATTTTGTGTTGTTTTGATGTTTTATTGTGTAGTTTTGTATTGTGTAATTTTGTAATGTTGTATCTGTGGTATTTTATATTGTGTAATTTTGTCTTGTGTTGTGTTGTTATATTGAGTAGTTTTGTATTGTGTTATTTTCTTTATTGTGTAATTTTGAATTGTGTTACGATGTTTTATTGTGTTATTCTGTTACATTCTGTGTTTTGCATTATATTGTTATATTGTGTTGTGATATTTTGTTATATTGTGTTGTATTATGTTGATATATTGTGTTATACTGTATTCTGTTATGTTATATCACGTTGTGTTATGTTGTGTAGTGATATGTATTGATGTCATCTCATATGTTATATTTTATTTTAAAAAAGGTGTTATTTTGTAGAAAAAAGAAAATAGAAAAAGATGATCCATCTCTTGTTTCAACAAGTCGGACAGGAAGAGAGAGAATCTGTCATTACCCCTCTGACAGCATCTTCTTAACCCTTTCCTTCTCAGCCGTCAATTCCACCTCAGCGCTCTTGCTGCGAAACAGCTTTTCCTCCCCAGGCCCGTTGACTGTCAGCAGTGGTGGAGAATGACGGTCTTCAGACAGCTCCTTCAGCACAAGGAAGAAAACACACAAACAAACACACAAATAAATCGTTTTTATGGCACAAACTCCATTTCTGATATTAAATCTGAAGCAATATTCCACCAGTTTCATTCTGATTCTTTCAGAAATTTGGATAACGACATAGGATGATGAGCTACAGTAAATTTTATTTTAACAAAAATAGTGTTTCTCCTAAAAACTAATTAAATATTTTTTATAGATCAAATTATTAAAAAAAACTATTTAATAGACAGCAGCTGACAACTCCACAGTTATCCTGGAGTAATGACTTTAATTAACTTTTACAGAAAATGTTCTAAAGCATAATTCTACAAAAACACAGAATTAAACCAGGTCTGTCATGAAGCGTCTTCACACTCATCACTGGAGCAAAACACACAAACAGCAGCACAGAACACAGCTCAGCCTGCAGGTGCTTCACATGTCTCGCCGGGACTTATGGGAAAAAAAACGATGAGTGCAGATGGAGCAGTGAAGCCCAGCTGTTCGTCTTCTACAGCCTGACAGGTTTGATTGGACTCAACAGGAAACGGACGAGTTTCAGGAGTTTGTGTTCATCAGACGATGCTGCATCATGCTGAGAAATTAGGTCTGTATCGTCTATACTTACAGCTGAAGATTGTTAACATTTTTGGAGAAATGTAAGTTTTTGATCATTTAACTTAAATTATTTATTAAATATGTACTTGATTAGAATCAATGTAAAACGTAGTGTGTTAATAACCACCAAACATCGCTTTCTTAGCTCTTTCTGCAGTGAAAGACCAACATATAAAGCTGAAAATGTAAAGCTGTGTTTTAGTTATTTTGAATTCGGCATTTCCCTTATCAGTCCTTTCCTACACTGCAACATATCACAAAGTATTTTTGTCTTATTCCTAATTTAAATACTTTTTTAAAACTTGATCCAGGACAAAACTACCTTACTAGCAACTTCGTTTTAAGATGTGACGACGTGTTTTTGTTCAAGCAGTCAAGGTATGGAATCAATCAATTGAAGAAACCAAATCACATTCAAAAAACGTGAACAAAAAGCTTAAAAAAATACAATAAATGACCAGTGTTGCTTAATTCCAGGTACAACTTAGAAACTTAAAAATAAAACTCAAAATTGCCATCCTGGGTGATATAATCAAAATATCTTAATGTGAACCACAAAAATACCTATATGCTATATTGCATAAATGTATATATACTGTTACTATACCTACTTTAAAGATATAAAACTGTTTATAAAGTCAATAAATACTCCAATTATCAGATTATTTGACCCAAATTTGAGTGTTTATAGCAGGATATCTTAACTTGTTTAAAAAAATCTTCCTAAACAAATTCTGGTGGTTATATAAAAAAACATCTGGTTATATATATATATATATATATATATATATATATATATATATTTTTTTTTTCCAACTTGTTTTGAGAAGGACATTTTTCCGATCTAACAGCAAAAGCCTAAATAAATAATATTTTAAACTATTTTTTAGCTTAAAATAATAGAAAAGAAGCAATAAATATGTGGGACTAAATGATGTCTCTTGGGGAAGTAAAACAGTATTAAATCAGCAGCCAACGGATTTCTTTTCCCGTTTTTCTTGGGGAATAACCTTCTCGAGATGTGAAGTTCAAACAGGCTGAACGGGGAAGACTCATTCACCTGCCTCACATCTGAACAGGTCGTTCACGCACACGGATGCCCTGACATCATCTCCAGATATTCTCCCTCCTCCCTGCTGTGTCGAACATTCTCCCATATTTCTGTTCAATTAAACTCTGTTGAAAACTGAAAGTACGCTCGCAAATTAGCCCATTTTTAAGCCAAACATTGCTTTCTTGGCTCTTCTTGCACTGAAAGGCTAATATATAAAGTTGAACTTGTCAACCGCAGCATCCCTCTCTGAACATTACAACCCTGCACTTACAAGAGAGAGCTTATATTATTAATTTGAGAAAGGCTGACTGCATTCCCTCTGGGTTAACTGTTAATCTATAGCTCCGCGGCTCTCGCTCTTGTAGATTTGTGCAGAAATAAAACAAAGTCGACTCGTGCAAATGAGCTGTGTGTCCAAAGGATTAAAGTAAAAAAAAAAATACTAAATAAGGAGAAACTCCAGTTCAGCCCCAAGAACACCAGATTAGCTATGTGTATTCCTGAATAATTCATGCAGCAGATCATGTTTAAGTCATAAGTTGGATTACACATTTACAGCCGTTCTTTCCATATGTTGCTGACTGGAAACGAGGCATTCAACCACAAAACTGAAAATAATCTATACCTATTGAGAAGTGAGCTTTAAAGACTCTAAAAACTGTGATTTCATCAGACCAAACCCTGTGGGGGTAATGGTTTCAGGAAAGTGTGATAATACTATTTTCAGTTCACGATAAATAAAATATGCAGGTGCATTTACAGTCGATATTGCTGTTGCCCCCCTCTGAGTTTTTGCTTTTTTTTATTGCTGCTGCGTTCAGGGGCTTCATTTGCTCTGAAGTTGACTTTAGATAAGAACTCTGATGAATTATTGAGCTTGATAGGCCATGAAACATTAAGATTACAAACATCCTTGTCCCTGAAACAAAAGGCGATGTGCGCGTTTGATGTTTGATGGGGGAGCGGAGTTTGTGCTTTTAACTCACCTGCGAGAGCTGGAATGGATGTCCCATGATGCACCACAGGGAGGGAAGGAAAAAAAAAGAAAAAAGTATTAATATGAAGTGATTAAAGACAAATGAGTTATTTTAAAGACCCAATTTGATCAAAATCATGTTTTTAAATTAAGAAAATAATCTTAAAATTGCTTTTCTGAGTATTTATTTATTCACATCCCTGTGGATCAGGAGCAGATGAAAAAATGTAGTTGAAAAAAGCTTGTAGCAGTGACATAGAAGTTTCTACGGCAAGCCAGAAGCTCCCTTCTCCATCCATCCTGATGTGGTGGCTTGCAGACAAATATGCTGTCAGAATTCTATGGAGAAAAATAAGTATCACCCCAATTTATGCGTATGTAATTCTTGACTTGTGCGTGCATAATTCTTGCGCTTAACTTTGGATTTGTGTGTGCATAATTCTTGATTTGTAACTCTTAATATATTTTGTGCATAAGTACAAAAATTACAAAATTAAAATATATTTAACACATGCACAAATTAAAGTTACAACAACATTAATTACACACAAATCACTTGTTACACAAAACCTCAGTTACACACAAATCTGTGGTGAGACTCTTCACGTCTCAGATTCGTCTGTAGGTGGTGCGTTTAAAAACTGCTAGAGTGCTGGGTCATCAGAGTTTTCACAAATCCTAAGTTACGCACAAATCAGGAATTACGCCTGCATAAACTGGGGTGATAGAATTCCTGCGTTAATCACTAACTACTAAAAAACAATATAGTGCGGGACTACCTAGTGCTAGATTCTAAAAGCAACTCGGACACCATGCTCACTACTTTTCTTTCGTTTTTTGCTTTACTCCTGATGAGACATCACCAATTTCACAAAGTGATAATTGAATCAATACGAAAATGTTACGTCTAATTATGAATTCACTGTGTTCTGATGAAGAAAATGTGAACGGTTTATTAAAAAATTACATTTAAACAAGTTTTTTTTATGCAAAAAATGTTTGACTGCAATGTATTGTTGTCTAAATTTGCTAATTTAGTGAGCATTGATGGATGCTAGTTTTTTGCAAAGACTTCTGGGAGATTTCTAGTGCGCTCAGTTTAGGAATTTTAGATTTAGACAGCACTAGAAAAGAGGAGAGGAGAAGGAATTCGGACGCGGAGATTGCCTTTGTTTTCCTCATCTGAGCTGCTATCTGGCTCAAAACTGTCTCGCTAGATAGCTTCAATATTGCTCGCCATTTTTGCTGCAGCGGTAATGCTAGGTTAAGGTTGTGGGGCTGTTAGCTAGCAGGAAGGCATGTAAACAGATGGATAATGGGAAGGGGACGGCCTTACCCTGCAACATTTCTGCCTGGAACTCAAAACTGCCCCTTTTCAGAAGTTATGTTCTTTTTTTCTATTTTTACAAAAGACTGCTAATTATATAAAAAAATAGATCAAAAGATGATCACAGAGGAACTTTAATGACTAAATCTCTTGAATCACACAACTTTTTTTCTTCTTTGTTTCTCAACACTCTGAAAATTGATTTGATTTCAAGGTGATTTTAGCAGAAAACATAAAAAAAAAAACTTTATGAATGTTTTTTTCTGTTAAACAACATAAATTGAACCCGTAACAATACAAGCGCTGCATCTCAACACCAAAAACGACATAAAAGCAGCTTTCAGACCTTATAGAGGCGAGAAACATCAGCTTTTAATCGATGGAATCCCTCCGATGTTAAATATTAATCCTCTTTGCTCTGAGCTTTCATCATGACGTTTCTGCCCTACTGTTTGTCTTTTAGTACATCTAGACTGTTTATTTATTTATCTCAGAATCGGTCCATTTTTTTGCCTCTCAGCTTTATGAAGCTCCTGTTTCTATGTGCTTACATTTCATTGAGACCCAACATTGTTTATTCATGTGGCCACGCATTTACTCCAGCTGACTGTGACCCACCTGTCCCACGCACTAAATAACACACAGTCCTGCATTTTCTTCAGCACTTTTTAGCTTTAACACCTGAGTTTTAAAATATTCATGCCGGGCATTCCTGTTTGGCCTTTTTTTTTGTCCGCTTTTGCAAAGGCATTACCCTGCACTGCAAACTATGTGGTATTTGCAAAGATGTAAAACCTTATTTTTAGACATTCAAGGTATTTTACAAATTTCTCTTTGCTCTACACCTTTCCAAGATTTTTTTAAAATCCGGAAAGTCGAGATTTTTTCTTGCCTCAATAATAGCAAGAATCTAGAAATAAGGAAATTATTATTGAAAATCGTTTTCTATACTCTTGACAATAGAAAAACGTGACTTAAGATTTAAAAAAAATATATATTTATAATGTTAATTTTAAGGATGATATTTTAAAGTTCAATCAATTTTGACAAGTTAGTCTTTGTTGTTACAAAAATGTTGATATGTGCACTAAGATTTAGTAAGGAACGAGATTTTATGAGGATTTGTTAAGATGGAAGAACTTGTGCTAAGATTGCAATCTCACTTTATGTTAAAAAAGAACCTTTTCCACTTGTTAAACTAGTTTTTCTAACTGTAATCATAAAGGTTTAGGTAATTGTAAACTCCGGAATTACAAACCATTGCTTATAACCAGCAACAAAACTGTAATTTTTGGGCTGTATAACATTCAATTTGAAGTTATTCTGTCTAATAGTTTGTTCAGTTTATTTTTTCATTTTTTAATGTTTGTGTGGAAGTCTCCGTTTCTAAATTTTGATTATTCCTATAAGATTTCTTAAGTAAAAAATACTTGCTTTATGGAAGGAAAATTTTACTACTTTCTAGAAATGTTCTTCTTAAGATTTGTGTTCTTTTTCTTTTTTAGGATAGCTTTTCTGCAGAAATATATATAAAAAATGCAGAAGAAAAATCAATGCGTGGGAAGATTTTATGCTTCCTTCTGTGAATAAGTTAATTATCTAAATTGAAGTCAAGTTATTTGCTTTTATCACATTTTGTATAACAAATATTGAGCATAATATGGTGTAATTTAATTTTTCTGCATCACTGATCTTCATAAAATGTACTTTTACAAACATTTGAAAATATTAAAAAGCAAAAAGTTGTTCTCAAAGAGTTCTATCTTTTCTGTTTACTTGGAGGTCCATTTGCAGGAGTTCTTATTGGATCTGCATGAATGTGGACAAAACCAGGTCATAGGAAATGCAACACTTTTTTAATCATCTAAATAGAACACCGCAGAGCTTTACATGAGTGCAAAGCCTAATACAAAAGCTATGTAAAGTAAAAAAAAAAAAAACAGCTATCATAACATGCATAATCATTGACTTAAGCCTGGATTAGCAGAAGAGTATTATTATTGACATAATGGTGGGTCAACTGTCTAAATCAATCACTGGTTAAAGCAAAGGATGTGAAAATGCAAATTCACAAAAAAATGATTAAAACAATTTATTTTTAGACTTTTAAAGGTGATAAATTAGTGTTTTTATTTTAAAATATGGTTTCACTGTTAATAAAGAATCCAAATTAAAAACTAAATACGTTTCAAGGAGAAATGTACTGAAATGGAGCCGTAAATTACCTCAACTAACACTTATGTTCACGTGTGGCATGTAACGACCTAGTGAACCGTCTTTGCTGCCTTTAATCCTCGCTGAAGCCGTGCTTGGCTGCATGCTTCATCAAGGGTTTACATCTAACAGTAATAAAAACTATCAGCCTCTACTTAGAACATTTTAACGATGGCAACTGGGTCTCTGCAAGAGCGCCATTTAGCCCTCCTCATTGTCATCTGGGTGAGTTGCCCGCCTCCTCCTCCACATCAGCTCTGAGCTCTGTCAACAACGCTGAAAGCTGAAGCTTTAGCGTGCACATCCCCTGCTGCTCCTCGTATATCAGAGACAGAACATGCACTCTGTGAAGCCCCAGGCTCCGCTCTGCTGTTACTGACCGGGGTTGTTACTGAGCAGCTGATAGTAATGCAATGCTAAAAACACAGATGGAGCAGCAAACTCTAACGCTAATGTGCTTTCCTGCAACATTTTGCAGCGAGAGGCGTTTTTATGCTGGACATGCAGCATTAAACTCTGTTATAACCGTTTGTACTGAGTAAATGTTATCTTGCATTAGTCATAAACACGATGTAAAGAATACTAGAAGGTTTCCACGTATCCGCAGCTGTTTAAACCGCTTTAATGGAGTTTTTAAATGGCATTACAGCCCCACTGAAGCATTCGTCGATATTTGGCAGCGCAGCTCTGACATTCTTCACCCTCGTGCGCTCGCAGTCCATGAAGGCATTGATTAGGTATTATTTCTTCATAACACAAGTTCAGACGGCCGAAGGTGAATTTACAGCAGTGAGCTACATGCCGTTTCCTGACATTTGCTTAAATTCGTCATTTCATTTGTTCTGTGTTGGGACGCTGCAGTGTTTGTGTGCTCAGAGGCAACATCTTTCAGCAGCGTCTGCCTGCCAGAAAGTAAACATGCCAAGGCAAGAAATCTATTTTATAAGAGAGATTGTGGGGGGTGCTAGAATATCAACACACGTGAAACTTTCAGTTTTCTTTCGTCTCCACACTTTTTAGCATTTTCTGCACATCCTTGAGGTTTTCTGGTAGTTGAAAAGTTCCAAATCCTGACCAGAGCTGCTCATCCACACACAAACTACAGTCACATATCCCCAAAATGCCCTCACGAAGTGACCTAAAAGCACATTTTTTCAGCAGATTTGACCAGTGGCCCCGTGGAATTTTTACACACCACATGGTGGCTGTTGAGAAAAAAGTTAACATTTTTCTCTAAAAGTCGACATCGGTCAGTGGCCACCCAGACAGACTTTAAGGTTGAACGGTGGTGGTCAAGTGACAGGCAGGGAGGACAAAATCGAGCGACAGCTGGGCGGCTGGCTGGCCAGCAGCAGCTCTGACTGGACGATGTGTAAATGTCTTCTTACCAAGTGGTAGCCTGGGGGTCATTCTGCACACCAGACTGCCATTGTTTATATTCATGGTCACGCAAACTATTAAAAATAAATGAATAATGGGCATATTAACATTTTCCTATGAAGGAGGACATGTGTATCCTCTTAAGACGTGGCGTTCACATATGTGGACAACAAATTCTGGGTTGTAATTCCACAGATCTACTTAATTGGGACACTTATCCAACCTTTAGTGGTGTCAGAAGAGTACCGCACACTACAGAAAAGTTCAAAATGGCAGAGAACAGACGAGAAAATCCAGTCAGCTGATTTCTGATAGCTCTAATGCCATGTCACAGTGATCAGTAGTGGGGACCTACTTATCACATGAGTAGATAAGGTATGTCATTTTTCTTTTTTGGTGTCTGTATTTTGATGCTGTTTCTTATGACCAAAAATAAGGAAGCACTGAGATTCACTGGCATCTTTGACATTTTCATACGGAACAGATTCCTGAAACTGAGTCAACCAGGAAAGAAAATTCCTGTCTTCAGAGGGGAAATAAACCGCAATGGTGACTTTGTGTTTTACAGAAATTCAGACCTGGTGTGTTCATACGTGCGCATCATTTTTCTCTACAATTACATAATTTTAAAAGATGATATTTAGTTTTGATACTAAACAGATAAAGTAAAATAAAGGTTAAATTTGCATTTCTGAGTGTTTCTTTATTCAAATTGTTGTGAATTGGTAGCGGATGAAAAAATTCTGTTTGAAAAAGCTTGGGTGCTGTAGTCGGTGGGCTACAAGCTCCGCTCCATTCCAGTAACATCCGCTTGCAGAGAAATAGATCCATGCAAGTCTTTGTTTTCCTTGTCCGAGCTGGCATCTGGCTCAAAACTGTACAACTGAATAGCTACAATATTGTTTGCCATTTTTGTTGCAACACTAAAAATCCTGCCCATAACTCAGAGGGTATTTCTAATAAACTCTTGCTGCTCTGCAGAAACTGTGTCTTAGAAAATGAAACACATTTTTAAAATTTTGCCTAAAAACAACATAATCATAACTAAAAGACCACGTTTAAAGTAGATCAAAAAATGACTGGAGTGAGACTTCATTCAGAAGTTATGTAAGAGGTAAAACTCAGCGGTGTCATTTGGCAAAAACTCCATCAGTGCGTTCCAGGTCGCATGATGGAATCCTTTTGTCGTGCCGTCATAAATCTACACTCTGGATAATTCAGGTCTATAAAAACACAATATCTGAAATTTTTATGAAACGAAAGTTCTTAGCCGAGCGTAAATGCAGTCACTTGCTTCCTTCAGAATCCCCCCTTCCACTCGTGTGTTTGCTCAGTGTGGAGCTTAATATCAGGCTGTGGGAGTCCTTACCCAGCCTGCTTGATATTTATATTTGCACTCTGACATCTTACCCCTCAGGAGAAGGTGAAGAAGGATTTAGAGCTTCAGCGCATTTGCGCAGACCGTCTTAGTCAAACAAGCCTTTCCTTAATAAGCCTAATTCATCACATTGAGAACTGTGCACTTGTTTAAAACACACAAAGTTATTCAGATGATTGATTATTATTTCAGCAGAAAACCACAACAAGAATCCTCATGAGAGGCAGAAATTCAGCAACACCATGAAGTGCTAAAAAACCTAAATATAGTAAAAATGAGATCATTTATCAATGAGAAATGAAGTGTTCTGTCTAAAAATATTCAAAGCTCTGTGATTGAAAGCCACATCACCTGGTTAGCTGGATAAAGCATATAAATATTAACTATGATGGAATGTAAAGAATCACTGAATGTGGTGTAAATACAGTCTGACAGCCAGCTGAGGCAATAAATGGCTTAGAGGTCATGCAGGCAGGCAGGGTGGCACAGTTTGCTGATAATAAAAGAGGCAGTCCACTCTCCTTACAAACTCTCAGATTGATTCATAAATTATCGAGAGCACTTCCTGCTGGATTGTATCGCTAAAAACCTAAAAAAATGCGTCTTTTAAAGCAATTTCTTAACATTTTCTTTTCTGAAAACATTTTCCACCTTAAATTTGTCATACTAGCGGGATAAAAGACGGCCACTGTCTCTTTAGCAGCTGCTAGATTCCCGTCAATTATAGATGATTCATCCCCCCCTTTCCTGTCCTCCCTTCTTTATTCTCCATCATCCTGATACCCCATTATTCTTACTTTCACTCCC
>NC_050515.1:13322316-13367509 GCF_002922805.2 Oryzias melastigma | reverse complement strand
CTGGTTCTATGTGTATATGTCTAAAATAGTGTAGAATAATGCATTTATGGTGACCATATTGTGTATTCATGGCGTCACTTCAGTCTGTCGCTTATTCAGACATGGAAAAAAATGTATCTTTGCTTGAAATGTCAGGAACATGGAGGGGTTCCCTGTGGGAAATCTCAGCACAGATGGCACATAAACATAAAATTAAGAGTTGTGTCATCAGGTAATTAAAACTCTTAACTTTGTAATTCTTCACACTTAATTATGATTTATTGTGTTGCAATTTATATATATTTTTTTTTTCAAGAATGTATTAAAAAAAGAGAATTTTTGGAAAATTGGCTAATATAAATGCACATTTTTTAGCATATATTTGTGTCTGAAAAGTTAATTTTGGTTGACAGAAAATTATAGTATAGAGCATATAATATAAAAATGTCATTTTTTTCCTAATTTTGGCTACATTTTGACTATTGCTTTATCAAATATAAGTGACAATTACATTTGAGCATCACTCCCATGGAAAATGAGAACATTTGCTTTTTTTTTTTTTTTTAAACTAGAGAGTACAACGGCACTACACCTGAGGAGCTGCGATGCTGAGCGCAGGGTTGGCTAGCTCAAACCTCTCTTGGGATTTCTCTCTGGCCAGACGGGCTGCTTCCTTTATCTCTTTAAACTGCTCTGCAAACTGCAGAGGAAGAGAGGGAAAAAAGGGAGAAGTCAATCAGAAACACCAGCCTTTTTAAAATATGATGCAGTTTTATTCCAAAAACCTTTCAGAAACATCTTCAAAGCTCTTTTTGTTAGAAGCTCAGGTTGAACGGAAAGCATCAATTCCTCCAGTCATTTCAGAGTCTCAAATGTCTGGAATTTTTTTTTTTTTTTTTAGAATAAATAGCAAAGTATCTCTACATACGGTGCCCTAGAAATTCAAATCACATTCACAAATAACTCAACACAAAAATACTCTAAAGATAAACAATTAATAAACACACCCACCAAAAAACATGACATTTTAGAAATCAAAACAAAATTCCAGAAAGAAATGAAATGAAAAAAAGGAAACTTTTTGGGAAAGATAACCAACTTCCAGAAGTTCAAATGAAATGTTAAAAAAAATACACAATACGAAACCAGAAAAAGTAAGTGTTATTGGACACAGCTGGTTGGATGATGACATTTGATTTTTGAACATTTTCAATTTCAATGTCCCCTTACTAATAAAGCCTTTTATGATTCACACCAAGCATGTCCAGTAACTTTTGATTGAAACTATGGACAAATGTCATCATCTAATGAGCGATGTCCTATTGTACCGGTTTCTTCTTTAGTTTCATTTTTTAACATTTCATTTTGATCTCTGGAAATTATTTTTGTTATCTGAAATTTTCATCTTTTTTTCACAAACCGTTTTAAAATTGTCGTGATCTTTAATATTTTTGTGCTTAGTGGTTTGTTGGTGTGATTTGCACTTTCAGGGCCACCGTACTTGCCTAATAAAGAAATGTTTTTTTTATTCTAATGGCTGCACAGTGAGATTTTTGCTGGAATGTTACCCATATGTGTGTGTGGGTGTGTGTGTTCACCTGCTGCAGCTGCTGCTCGGTGGAGAAACCCAGGCCGTAGACGGTGTTAGCCCGGCTGTCGGCCCACTGGCCAAACTTCTGGGAAGTTTTGGTGAAAGTCATGTTGGGGGTGATCGTGCTGTTGATGACGGCCTGACACCACAGATAATAAATAACATGAATGGAACGTAAAAAAGGATTTAATATTATCACCAAAAAAAATGATTCATAAGATAGTAAAAAGACCCTTCTTTCAAACAAAATATGTATTAAATGTAAAAGTATTTTATAGCTAAAGTTGATGTTAAAGTCCCATTAGTTGTCAAAAACCTGGATGTGTGAGATTTTTTTGTCCCCATTTGACCCATCCCCCGGGAGAGGGGTGAGCTGCAGACACAGTGGCGCACGTGAACCCTTTGGTGGTTTAACCCCCCCTTATTGCTGAGTGTCAAGCAGGGAGACAATAAGTCAAATTTTTAGGAGTCTTTGGTAAGACTCTGCTAAGGAATTGGACTTGCGACCATCAAGTCAAGGGTGGACACTCTACCACAAGGCCACTGGACTAGTTTTTCTAAAACTAACAATCTTGGTTTAAGAAAATATGTCTCTGTGGATAGAATTTCTTTTTTTTGCTTATTTAAAGATAACTTTAAATTGTAAGAATGTTGACTTATTTCTTGAGGGCTTGCTTTTGCAGTGTTCTCTGAAATGAAAGAGAAGTGCAAAGAAGAACCAACAAAGGAATGAAAAGGAAAAACTTTCTGTTCCGTTAAAAAAACTTTCTTGAAACAAAAATTTGAGATACTTGGAGCACCCTGGATAAAGGTCAACATCATTTATTTTTATGCATCTTGAAAATGACATTACTGATGTAAATCTTGTACTGTAAAAAGCTCAGCTTCAACAGTCAATTATTTGTACGGATAGAACAAACGGGGAATCTGTAGAGCGAAGCAGCAATATTGTGAATTATCTCTGTCACTTTTAAATGTCAAACTCATAAACAATGATTGGTATTTTCATATGAACCGTCTTAGCCAACAAATACTGTTGACTGCCCTTTGAACAACAAGAGGCCTGCTATTTACTGTGCAGCAGCTCATCACAATAAATAAGATTTTGCAGGAGAACGAGTATCCCTAAAGTGGAAAGCGGCACTAAAATCAAAGAAAGATTAAAGATTCAGATGTGGATCTATTACAATGACAATAAAAGAAGTAGACAAATTCTAGAACTGAAGATTTTGAGACAAAACCCCCAGTTGAGTGTTAAAGCTGTAGAAAACAAAATCACAATTGAAGCCAGAAAAGCTTTTTATTCCCCCTTTTTTGCGTCAAATGGTTCCTTTCATTTCCCCTCCAAAAGCGTCAACTCTCTGGGGAGCAAACTGGCACAAGTGACTGAATTGTTTCCAAGTTTCTCAAACTACAAAGTCCTCCTTGCAAGAGTTTTGACTCCCAGGTGCTCAAAGCATCACTTTGGCTGCTGTCAGACTGTTGTACAAATTCAGAGAACTTTGTGTGCTCTTGACTAATGCATTTCCACCCATCACTCTTTCATATGAACTAACATACTTCATAAGGTTGACCATATAAAAGATTAAAAAACACTAGCATTTGCAATATTTGCAACAGAAGTGCAATTAATACTATAAAAACAAATACAACCACACAGGGTGATGGGGAGGCATTGCATGAATCCTCCAGATTAGCTGCTGCTGCCGGATATTTTGAAAAATCGTTGGCGTGGTTATGAATGCAGAGGGCGGCAGTCAGGCAAGGATGACGCCAATATGAAAACAGGCCACAGCTTTGGGGTGGCAGCCAGACCGTCAGCCAGCAGCAACTCTGATTGGACGAGGTGTAAAGTCTCCGTATCTAACAGATTCTCACCTTTGGGAGTCCCCAACTCGTAGGTTTTTGCCGTGCAGGCTGTTCCCATTAAATCACGGGTCCCCAACCTCTGAGCTGAGAACCGAAACCATACCAGTACTGGGACGCAGAGCGCACCGGTACCGATTTGCATCTGGTACCGCATCCAGTGGTGCGTCCCAAGGGTGGTGAACCCCTAATTTTATGAACAGCCAGCACATTAAAAAAAAGACGAGTTGGGGACTCCCAAAACGCCAAAAAGTAATGGGTCCTTCACTAAATGTCAATGTGACGACTTGATGATGAGAATGTGTTGCCGTTTCAAATGCCACCGGGCAGCCCTTGAGGTTATATAAAATGCGGACCATTCTGTATCACTGGTAATTCGTAACTCAGATTTTGAACACACATCATAAACTTGTCAATTTACAAAGATTCATATTTTTAAGACAACATGCCTCCCAAGAAAGCACAATGTTCTGTCTTCTTCATATTCTTCTCAACATTAACCACAGTTCATGAAACGCAGGTCTCTGAGTTGCTGTGGTGCCATCAACGCCATGATGAGTGAACAGTGCCGTCTCCCCATTTGAACCCACAGTTTGACGTCTGGTCATCGCTATGTCAACAGCCCTCATTGAGTGTCCACACTGCTACCATACGTCTTCTAACAATCGAATGGTGGCAGTTGGACGGCAGCACAGCGGCAGGGGGGTGGCTGGAGGGTGGCAGTCTGAAATTGGCAGATTACCAGACTATTTTGGGGACTTTGGAGACTCTCCTACAAGCCAATTATCTCTGCTGACTTCCTTCCACCCGTCTGTCACTGGACTGCCACTGATTGACCTCTAACACACTGCGACCACTGATCGATGTAAAAAATCTTCCAGTCGCTGTTTGATTTTAACTTTTATTAAAACTTCGACTGCCAACTCCCGATGGCAAATGCTGCTGTGTGGCCACCTACTGACAAAAACTAGGATTTATGTCACCACATGGTTGCATTATGGAATACATGACTTAAGTCTCACAAACAAACACAATGATAAAATCCATCATGAGAGTGGATGGATGTGCGACGTGCTGAGGCTTCTACCTTAGTCCCGCCCACGCTGATGATGCGGTAGACGCTGCGGTTTGCATCATAGAAGAAGGACACGGTGACCGCATGTTTGCTAGCCGGCAGCCAGTTGCGTTTGGTGGCCGGGTCGATCTGAAAGACGTGAGCTCTGGCGCTGAAGATGGGCTGTTCCCTTCAAAGCAAAAAAAGCAGGAGAAGCAAATGAACCATTGTGAAGCTGCAGCAGACTCTGTCACATATAAAAATTAAAAACACTACAGTTATGACATGAAGGAACCAATGATCAAACTGAAGGGATTATCGGCTACGACTGCAACTGTTCAGTTAGATCATTGGTTTAATGTGTAACAAGCACGCTGGCAGTAATCCTCATTACATTTTAATTAGTATTTGCATAATAAATATGTGCAAAAGCTTAAGAAACGGCAACTTCAATATCTATGTTCAAGCAGCAAATTAAACTTGAAGGTTTTACCCTCAAAGAGAAGCTTGTTTTTAAAGATTAATTCAGTGACACCAAAGGTTATCAGTGGGTCAATGGAAACGTGGAAATGATTACATGTGAATATTTACACATAATTGGTTCTTTCAATCTTTGCAGCTCTAACATTTAAGACAGAATTATTTTTACTTTACTATAAATCTTAAACAAAAACAAAAAATAAACATTTGCCAAGTCCCATGCATACAGGTTTCTTCAAAATACTTTTTTTTCAAACACAAAATGAAGATAAACACACAAGTTATAGACAGACAAATAAAAAAACAAACAATGGGCTTGAAAAAGGAGCAGGTGGAAGAAATAATCGTATATGTCCCCACCCCCTTTTTACTACACCTTATACTGTACATGTCTGTTTACAGTTATATATTCTCATAACCTTCCATGTGCTCTATAAGACATTTGCTCATTCGTTCTTCTTGTTCATTTCCAACCATTTAAAGTTCCAGCAGTGTAATCTTGTATGCTTTTTTTTAATACATGTAAACTTTTGCTTTGTTTTTTTTAATAGTACAAAATGCACTGCTTTTTTTTTAAAGTTCAACTGTTTTCTTAAATGAAAACCCCCATCCCTGTCCTTGGACCTTTTTTTGTAAATTTTGTATTTTTTGTTTACTGGAAGTAAGTTATTTCTGGCTTTATGCATAATGACTGCTGTTTTAAGTTTAACTAGTTCCCACAATTTCAATAAACCCAACTTTAAAAACAGTGCATTTGTATGTGCCCACTGTGAACCTCTTAAAATAACTTTTTGTCTGTAAAATGAACAAAGACTATTTTAAAAGAATTTCCACAAACTTCTACACTGTACTGTAAATAAAGTAGTATTATCGATGAAAATATTAGAAAACGTAATTTGAGAGTGAGTATATTGCGAGTTTTTCCCCAGCACTGCTATGCCTTTAGCAAGTTTAGCTCTGACTTGCTTATTGTGGCTTCCAGCTTATTTTGTGGTCCCTAATTACTTACTGTCAGTGACTCTGTGGCACATGAGTATCAGGAGCAACTCTTATTTCTAAATCTGCAGGTACAGGTATACGGCGATTTCCAAAAATCATTAATTTGTTTTAACATTGAGTGAGAGTTTATTTACGTCAAACCTTTGTTTTAGTTCCCCTTACTCTGTATCAACTATTTTTACAACTTGCTCGAGATTCCCCTCTATGCATACTATACTTGTATCATCGGCATATACAAAGTATTCGAGTGTATTTGACACAAGGTGCATGTTAAATATAAGATAAAAAGTTTGGGGCCCAATATTGATCCTTGTGGTACTCCACAGCTTAAATTTAGCAGGGATGATTTACAATTCCCCAGTTGTACAAACTGCTTCCTGTAACTGATTAACCAATTTAATGCCAGTCTGTGTATTACATGATCAATAGTGTCAAAAGCCTTTTTCAGATCGATGAACACTCCTACTGCGAACTCAATATCGGTGCATTTATAATTTCTTTATTAATTGCATAATCTCCATGATCCATTTGTTCTGAAACCTTATTAGTTTATGTTTCTTTTGAAATCTTTATGTACTTAAATACATTTACTGGAAAAGCATTTCTCCATAATTTAGGTTTTTGCACAAAAATCCTGTTTTCATTCAATTTTGTATTTATTTGTTGTGCTCAACAATGATTTATTTAAACTCCCACTTGACCTGTCAACTCTTCTGAGTTAAACATTTGGTAAAAGTGTCTTTATTTAGGAACAACTATGTTTTTATCAGTTCAGTTCCTTAAAAAAGAGACAATTCCCAGCAAGGTTGTCTCAAGGAACGATGCAAAGAATTCAAGAAAAACATCCAACCAAGTCAAAAAAACTGAAGCTTTCAGTTGTAAATTCATTTTTTTGGTACAAAAAAGATAAAAGTTTGCTCAACACATGCTCTCTAATTAACCATCCTACTCTGATTGGACACAAACAACACAAGCTGGTTTCGGGGACATAGTACAGTGAAGCTCAGAGGACAGTGAAGGACTACAGAGCCTCTTTGCTTGAGTTCATGCAACATTACACAGCTAATAGAGTCTGCACAATGTTAATATATGCAATGAGGCGTGTCCTCTTATGTACAAACACTAATGAGGATAACGTGTGCCGGGAGGAAGCGCTGGTCTTTGTCTAAGTAAGAAAAGCAACGATTTATGTAGGTCAACACTGGGTATATGAAGGATTGTTCCAAGTGGTTGGTATTACTGATCATTTGCATAAAAACAATAGTAGTTATTGTTTCCTCACACAGTGCTGAAGCTACAATTGACAATAGACAAAAGAAATTGAGTCAGAGGCCGATTTAGTTATTCAGCAGCTGTTAGTTCCAGAAAATGTTTAAAACTTCCCATACAAGTTCATTTAAATGCCCATATAAGTGGATATTGTTGTAGAAAATTCTTTAAATTCTTTATTCTTTAAATTTTAGTATTACTTAGGTGATAATTGCAAATATATCTAATCCTGGTGCCAAATCCCCTCTTGTTGTAGCATTACTTTATCAATTAATTCCAAGTTTAACCCCTTGAATAAAGTGTGTGATGAGGTCAACTTTGATTCAAGAAGACAAGAAAATGTAGAAGTTCAGGCTTGAAATATCAATGCTGTTAATGCATGATTTCATTACTGGTTGATATTTGGAAACATCACATTTAAAGTAATATTTAATTTGTTCAAGTGTAACATCTGTTTTCTTAGTGTTCCCTTTAAACCTTTAACCATCATTTTTATAATCTGACATTTTCAAAATCTAAACACAAAACTGAAATAAAGAAAACAAAAAAGATATTGTGTTGCTAATTTGAAGGGAAAATGTATTGACCTTCACATTTAATCAAGAAATAAACACACATCTCTTCCTTTCAAACATCCAAGTCTGCGTCACTGCAGCACCCACTGTCTTCTCTCTCACTGAATCAATACACAATCAAGCACATGAGCATGCTCATTAGTGCAGCAACTAACAACTTTTAGACTTCTCTATTAACATTTATTTTAGAAAATTTGAAAAAAAAAGTTTATAACTGAGCCGAATACCGGTATCTGTCCTAAAAAGTCTCATACTGTCACTCAAGGTGCTTCTTGCTTTAGACAGAGATAAAGGATCTCTATCACAATAATACAGACATTCTATATAAAGTATAAAGTTTTAAAATGTCAGATTTGTGTCTGATTTCAAACTACTCATTTGGACATAAAGTCTTTTTTCATCTTTATGCTATATTTCTATTCAATTCAGTCAAATAAAGCCACAAATTGTAGAGCACTTATCACAAATTTTCATAGATGTCACAGAATCTTAAAAGCTTTGAGATCTTTATGAGAATTCACAAAAAGACACAAAGTGATAGAAAGAACACGAAGCCAGCAATTTTTACATCTGAATGACTCACAACGACAAATTGAGTTTTTGCTGAACTGTCTTGAAAAACATTCAGGTTTCTGTGAAAATGTACACAAACATGCTAAAAGGAATGGGCAAATGACACATTTTAAAACTTTTTTTATGTTTTTACTGCAGTGACATTTGGGTCAACAATCTGATTTATAAGCAAGGAAAATTGTCACTTTTTTTGCATTCTGAGAAAAAATGTCAAATAGTTGGAAAGCACAACACACACAATTAACACACTTTATTCAATTCGATAAGACTAATTATCCAGCAGAACCAATAACCAGAACATTAAAGCAATAAGCCAAAATAAATAAAGAAAAGGCATCAAAGCAAGCAGCTCCTGTCAAGAAGCCCCTTCTATCATTTCCTCATCTTAATGAGAAAAGATGACTGACTGCTCATCAGCTCTCAGCTCTCACAGCAGATCCGACAGATATTAGAGCTCGGTTATTAATTTGGCCCGTCTCGACGCTGCTGTGAAAAGACCATCAAGCTAATCAGCCCAGTCAGGAAGCATCACTTCAACGTTTGGTGAAATGAGCAGATTAAAACGGGATTAAAGCCCTCCAGAGGTGAGCGCCAACACTGCACAGCAGCCCGTCACAGACGCCGCGTCCAAAAGAATGCACTTCAGGGAAGACGAGCACAGTCTACATATGCAATACGTGTACTTCATCCAATTAGTGAGAGTCGAGGAAACGTTTAATTAAAGTAGACGCTGTGAGAGGTAAAGCATGAAGTGGGCAGGAGACAGCTGTTCATGTGTGACATACTGAGGAACAGGTGCAGCTTTAACCCAAGACTTTCTTCAGACTACAAAAAAAACACAACTAGATTATTTCTTTTCCAATAATCCTCACATGGCTTAAAACTGGGGACAAATCAGTTTATAAAACTACAAAATTTGAACAAAATTCTTCTCTGTGAGTCTCATAATAGCAGTTAAAAGTGGAGATTAGTGTCATTAGTTTGGCAAAAATTTGCTTCCATAGCAACTGGAGAGCAACCAGCATAAACACAGAGCGATAACAGCTAAAAATTACATTATACACCAGTCACACACAGACACAAGAATGTAATGAGCTGTTATGGAGCTAATCGCTATAACTTTTCTTGTGGCGGTGCAGCCTCCCTTATGACTTACCACTGACTCAAACTCAGAAACTACGACTTTTCCACAAATGGAAGACTGCAGATAAAAGTACACCACCGATCTCATATCAAATTACACTTTTATCTCCAAAAGAAAACAAGTCAAAACTTTCAAATATCCTGAGCAAACAGCAAAAAAGAAAGGTGAAGCCTTCAGATGAGGAAACCTTTTTCTCAATGAACATCAAAAGATCATAGTTCTCCTCATCATTCATGACTAGGAAGGAAGTCATGAATGATCCCATCAATATTGATGTAAATGAAGTCATCTTTTGATGGCATCATCCTAATATTAGCTGAGTAGAGGTCCTAAGAGAAGGGTCAGCAATCTTCAAGTCTCAAAGAGCCATTTAGATTGAATTGTCACCGACCACAAAGTTTCATTTCACCCTTTGGAAAGGCACCAAAACACAGTAATTCATTGTTTTTTCTTTATCGTAAAGAGAAAAATAGCTTCTTTTTTTTTCAAAATGTGAAATAATCAACATAAATTTGTATTTTCTAAAACTAATCAATCATCTCAGGGACCTGATCTGCAAATTAGCTTTTAGCTAGATGGCCTGTGGACATGGCGTTGGTTGCATTTGAAATTTTAACGTTTTTTTGGCACGTCCCTTTTAAAAAATAAATAATCTTTTGATCCAAATAGTATTTTAATTATGATTATATCATTTTAGCTACAATCATAAATCCTGTTTTTTCAGTAAACATTTTCCGCAGGACGGTAGTAGTTAATCAGAAAGTTGCCTTTGTTGTGGGCGGGACTATTGGCATGGAGTAAGCCTGCCTCCATTTCCTGTCATCCCTTTGTTCACATGCTCTCCCGCAAGATTACAGCCAATCACAAACCCAACATTAGCGCTGCAACAAAAATGGCGATCAATATTGGAGTTGAGGGTGCTACGGTTGGTCTAAAAGTAAGCCAGCACTCATTTCCCATCATCCATCTTTTTACATTCTCTCCTGCTAGCTTTCATCCGTTTACACCCTCAAGGTAACATTACTGATGAAATAAAAATGTTAATCGATGTTGGAGCTATCCAGCCGTACAGTTTTGTACCAGATGCTAGCTCAGACGAGGAAAAACAGACGTTCGTGGATCTATTTGACTGCAAGTGGATTCATCAGCATGGAGCGGAGCAGGGAACTAGTGGCTTGCCGTTTTAAGTCCTACGTCACAGCTATAAGCTTTTTTCAAACAGCATTTTTTCAACTGCTCCTAATTCTCAGCAACTTGAAAAAGAAATACTCAGTTTTCTTAATATAAGTACTCCATCATGAGAAACATTCAACATGTTAAAAACACAAAAAATACAATTTTCACCTAATAATCCTGCATCCTTAATGCATGGAATTTGTTTGCGCTTGAGCTAGAATGAGTTTTCTGTGGTACACGGCACTCAAAGATCTGTTGGTACGACTTTGATCAACTACAAAGCCACACTGCTTGACAGATTGTTGCGTCATTACACACTAAAAATGTAAAGAACGATTTGCTTACAGTGACTCATGTCGTGTGTCATTAAATCTTTTTAGTGTGAAAAACAACTCAAACATCAATTAAGCCGTTTTATTTTACAGGTGTAGTGCAGATGGGTCATTTCGACCCCCAGATCATAAAGTGTGTGTGTTAAGTTCTGACCACACATGGATTAACATTCACAATGTTTTCTCCTGCTGAGAGAAATCCAAGGGCAGCACAGTGGAATACATCAGTGATTGTGCAGCACTGTGAGAGGCCAAAAGCTTTAATGCAGAAACGAGTAATGTGGATCATTTATTGTTATCCCGTTCCAGGTCACACGTGTTCAGCTGCACCCCCCTACCCCCCCTCTCTTTCACAGAAGAGCAGATTTTGTTCACATTACACTTCAGTAATTAAAAGGGTCAAAAAGATGAACAGAGTGCCGTATCACAATGGGAAAATAGGAGCCTCTGGCAATGTTTAAGCTTCATTGCTTTTATAAGTTATATACAGTAAATATATATTTTTTAAAAACAGAATGAAGCCAACGTGCTTAGGGGGAGCCATAATATAAATTACTAAGAAATATGGTGAATTATTGTGATGTTTTCTCCATCAAGAACCTAATAAGAGTGATTTTTTTATCTTTTTGATCTTATCTATTTTGAGTCATGGTGGTGGTTTTTGTCAATACAAACCTCCTGAAAGGTTGAATGGTTGGATTTTATTTGAAATAAAACTCGTTACATAATTTTCCTTCTGTTAGCGAGCTTCCAAATGACGTGGCTTTTTACACCTCAGTGAAGAGAAGTGAAACATTTTCCTGATACTTTGCTCTTCTGTTTTACACACACTAGAGAAACATTTGACTTTATTTATTATTAAAGAGTTGCAGAGAGAAGCTAAAAATTCAAAATAAACCACAAGAACATTTAATGGATGTCTGGAAATAATCCAAAACTTGTTGAGGACTGAAAATAGGAGCTAATCTGGCTTTTATTGATATAAAAGCAGCACAACTATAGGATTTCTGTGTGAAAATGTTCCCATTAGTGTTGCCACAAACGATCATTTGAATAGTCGACTTATCCCTGATTATTTTTTCAGATTATTCGACTAATCGGGTCATGGGCAAACTGGATGTAAAGCAGACATCTTTACAATCATTAGCTTTAAACTATCTAAAAATTAGATATGTAGCATTACCTGCGATAATGCTAGTGTGTATGCTGTAGCTGAATTTGGCCACTGAAGATGCTGGTGCTGAAAGCTAAAGATGCTAAAATTGATAGCTGAAAACACTGAAGCTGAAAGCCAGCTAAAATATTGGTTAAACGCCAAATTAGCCTAAAAAAAGTTTTAAAAAAAGCCTAAATTAGCCAAAACAGCTAGCATGCCGCTGAAATATTAGCTAAACTCCAAAATAGCCTAAAAATAAAAAAAAGCCTAAATTAGCCAAAATAGCTAGCATGCAGCTAAAATGTTAGTTAAACTCCAAATTAGCCTAAAAAACTGAAAAAATTCTAAATTAGTCAAAATAGCTAGAATGTAAATATTAACTTAACTCCAAAATCCCCCCCCAAAAAACTGAAAAAGCCTAAAATAGCCAAAACAGCTAGCATGTAACTGAAATATTAGCTGAACTCCAATACAGCCTAAAACACTGTATTTAAGGAATTGCAAGAATATAATCCTTTAAGTCACATGTGTCATATATTACCCCGCGGGCCGTATCCGGCCCCCAGGTTTATATAACTACTATTAACGACCCGGTGCTATCTTGTGTAGTTGTGACGGAAGATATTTCATGGAGAGCAAAATATTTTGGTATATTAAGGTTTCAATTTTTTATACAAAATGGCACACAAGTAAAGACATTTTAAGGCTTTTTCTTTAAATGTTTACTTTGTTTCTAACTTGTATAATTTTGACAAATTAACCCCAACATACATGCATTCATTTCAGTTAAACTCCTGTTATTTTAGCAAGCTGGATTTACAGTTTGCAGCTAAGAAGTCCCCATTATCTCCAATGCTGCAAGTTTTTTTCTTTTTTAATGTTCAGTTTTCACTCAAATACTGAAAATATAACTAATCTTTGGTTTTGTTTGGAACAGTTCCTCGCTGTGCTTCATTTCATTTAAAGGAAAGCAACCAATTCCCCCTTTTTTATTTTAAAGAGTGGAATGGTCCAAATAAATAAATAAATAAACAAGAAAAGCCTTGGAGACACTGAATAAAAGGGGCTGCTGGGATCTGAGCCAAAGGGGGAACAGAGCAGAGTTCTGGAGTGTGGTTCAAACCTGAACTGACACCATCGCTATGAAAAATCACTCTGTAGTATTCCCCTTCACTTCTGCAAAACTTTGAGTTCATCCACTGCAGCAGTTTGCTGCAGCCTCTCTCTCCTCTGATGGGTCAGTTTCTTAACTTTGAAAGTTTTTCTAAAAACTTTTACCTTAAGCTACAAATTCTGCTCGACCAGGAACTGAAAACACCTCAGGAGGGACCTCCGTCCAGACATCATCAGCTACATTCCCTCCTTATGATTAATTGATCTCCTTGAAGCATTCAGATGAAGCTCAAGGACACGGCCAGACTCTCAGAATGAGCGACCCAAGCAGCCTTTCTCTGCAAACATTTCTTCACACAAATGGAACAATTCCTGTTTGCAGCAGGAGAAACGTGACAAAATGATTGAGCTGCTTACTACTGCTGAGCCCACAAACAGAAAACCTTTAGAAGATCGCTCCATCCGCTTCCAACAGGAAAACCTCACAGGGCAAGAGGACTTTGATGCTCTTCCCCTTCTTCAACTTTACTGTGTCATATAAAAACTCAAACATCCCAAGAATAATTTCAGAGCCTCCACTGGAATAAAAAGAACTTTATCCAGATTTAAACTGACACCAGTGGTGTAAAAGTGTGAGCTTTACAAAACCACAGTGGAAACAAGCTAAACACTAGACTGACACCTCCTATAAAAGTAAACATTTGTCTAATTTTTCTCTGTATTCATGCCAGTTTTTTATTTAATAAAAGCAAATGAGTCTCCTTTTGCTTGCAATAAGCTCTCCGTGTTTAAACAACATAAATAGGACTGTTCCTTCTGCTTCTCCTTCAGCTAAACTACAAACTTTTAATCATTTAAATTGAAAAACAACTCAACCATGAAAAAGATTTGCAGAGCGTAAGGAAGGCAGGAGATTCAGAGAAAAATCCTCTCCTATCTCGAGTTAAAAAATCTGCTTTTGGAGTAAAAGTGGGAAATACAATAGTAGATAAATGGTAAACAGTAAATGCAAAAAAACATTTTTTTCCAGTTTTGTTCATTCTCCTGTTCTAAATAAAGGTATAAATGATGATTAAATAAAAATAATTTCAATTTTCATCCATCTAGTAAATAGACATACACATAGCAATAAACATTATATTAAAAAGTAAGAATCGTGGTTCGATTCGTGAATCGTTGAGCTTGATTCGTGATCGCCACCTAAGCAATGATCCACAGCCCTAGTAGTTGGAGTCATCTGGACCCCAAAGGGAGCGGAAGGGTTAAGTGGGAGAACTTGCACAATTGGTGACTGACTAAATACTTTTTTGCCCCATTTGTCTGCAAGTGGATGCATCAGAATGAAACGGACCAGGGAACATGTGGCCCTTTTACATTTTTACTAAAAATTATTTCCTGTTTGAGTCTTGGAGTAAAAACAGGAAACATAACAGTATTTAACGATAAATATAATATATCCAGAGATTCAAGTTTTGTTGGATAATCAGACCCAGATTAAGGAAACCATTGCTTTAAAGTCCAAGTTTTTACAGTTTTGAACCAGATGCTAGCTCGGACAAGGAAAACAAGGACGTTCATGGAGGCATCGGAGTGAAGCAAAGCAGGGAGCTCTGGCCCGCCAATCGTAGCACCTAGCTAAAAGCTTTTTCATCTGCTCCTGATTCACAATAATTTAAATAAAGAAATAATCAGAAATGTTTAATTTTCTTTGTATATGTCCATGTCAAAAACAATTCTCATTGGAGTGGGTCTTTATAGTAGCTATTAACACATTTGTGATTTCCTACATCCTCAAAAAGCAAGTCTAGTTAAAGAAAAGTTAGCTTTAAAAAGCTAAATGGTTTGGGGACACTGTGGATATGAGAGCCGAATCCAATCAGAAAGCCATTAAACTCTCTCACCACACTTTTGAAACAATGCCCAAAAAACAAGCGAGCTGTGATTGCAGAACTCCACATGAGCATCTCACAAATCAAAGCACAGTTTATGAAGCACCATTGTGCCCGCAGCCTTTTTTTTTTATTGTCAGCTGACTGCAGACAAACTCAGCACTTGGCTCTGTTTTTCAGTGGGCACAGAAACTGTAGGATGTGATGGGCAGCTTTGGTCAGTCAAAGGCCCCTCATGCAACAAGAGCTTCTCTTAAAAGCATTAGAACAACTAACAATACAAGTTTAATCGTCAAAATGTGCTGCAGAATAGCTGGACTTTTCTCTAAAAGGTACACAACCTCACTTGGTAGAGTATGGAGAGAGCAGAGGGTGTTTTTTTTTTGCCAAAACTTAAATTTTTTTGTTTTACATAGTTATATAAATCTCAGTTTCACTTTAATTTTTAGTAGAGTATAAAAAATGCAATCAATAACTGATTTGAGAGAAGAAAAAAATATTGTGAAATAAAATCACATATCTGAATTTGTTTTTCTTCACAAAAAGAAAAAAAAAGCTTACACTGCAACACAAAAAAGAAGATAATAAAGACATTTAACAGAGGTTCTAAAATCAATAAGGAGGAAAGTGATAAAAATCCTTCATTTTCTGTCAGAGACTGAAGTTGTAGTGCCCCAGAACCTGTATAAAGATGAGCAGGAGTCTGTGTAAGCATGGGTTACTATGGTAATGATACAGCGTTTCCCTGTTGCTCGGAAACAGCATCACCTTTTCGCTCAATTCACATCAACTCGTGACCTTTTCTTGCTGGTTTTCACAGACGCCGACTGTAAGCTGAAGTGTGTAATCAAACTTATTGACTTGTTCCATGGGGACTCCCTTCTAAAAGGATTTCGTGGTTGTAAAATGATCATCGTACTTCCCATTAAGTTTTGCATCTGCAGAATTGTACGTGCATTTACAAAACCTGTTTGTCTGTGTGTAAAAATAAAAAATAAATAAAAATGCATGTTTGAGAAAATGCAAAAAAGTTTTACAGCTGCAGAAATGTTTATAACACAGTTTTCAGTAGGGGTGTAACACTTCATTTTACTAACGATTAGATTCCTGTCATCATTTGTGGTTGCTGATACGTTCACAGTCAATGTTGGGTCATTTTGAATTATCCAATTCACTGATTTAAGATTGATGCAGGACATCTTTAGTCAAAATTTTGACCCGTGTGACCCAAATTGTGTATTCAGACTGGACACAGTTGGTTCGGTTAATGTGAACTACAGTTTGTTTCCTCAGATGATCCGGAACAAAGTTTCGGTCCCTGGTTTAGAAACAGGAACCGCTCTCAGATCCATCTTTCAAAGTGGTCTTGGTTCATTTCCAATCAGACTGACATGCTTTGCCCCACCCTCGGCCAATGACCAAGAGATCTGTAGTCACATGGTTTTGTTCATAACAGAAATCTCCAGACAAACCAACGTTTCCAGTCTTGATACACCCAGAGATAAATATCTAGGTGTTAATTAGTCCAGGTGAAGTTTTCCAGATTCTTTGTATTTCTAAGTGCAAATTAAATGTGCATACAAACAAACAAGAATTATTGTCAAATCCATTCAGATTTTAGTTTAATAAAGTTCAGCCCACTTTTGTTTTTCCACATAAGATAATTCAAAGTGAGCATTACTAGAACGTTCGTATGGTTACATGACTTTGCTAAAGCGTTTTCAGACATTGGACTGTATTGATGACTTGATCATTTTTTGCTGCCATCATATATCTGTTGTCTGCTGTGATGGTAATTTTTATGTTATAGTAAAGAGACAAGAAGATGAATGAATGAATATTTCTCCAAACATGCATATAGACTGTCATGAATATTTTGTCTGAACTGATCAATCAATTAGCACTTTTCTTCTGTTACAGGCTAATCACAATGCTGCCAAAAGCTAGCAAATCTGGATCCAAAATGTTTGATTAATGGACTTTTTGGTTTCTAGTAGTTAATTTTCCTGTTAACTAGCGAATGTATCTCATCACATTTTTTAATCAACTTTTTATTACTCTTTCAACATTACAACTAAAACATATCAGTAAATCTAGTTAACATATCTAATTAATTAACAAACTACTGTAGTAACAAAAGCCATTGTTTAAAAAAATGAGTTAAAACATAAAGTGGTTAGGTGTAAACTTTATATTCTCAGTTTCCTCCAGAAATGGTGCTAGATCTTATTAAAGTGTGTCTTTGTTCTTTCCTTATAAACTTAATCAGTTTCATCTCTGTGTTTAAGATCATCTCACTGAGCTGCCTTTAAAAAAAACTGTGTTGTCAAAAATTGCAACCAAACAAAAATAATGTAGCATTAAATAAAACTGCATAAAAATGATTGCTTTATCATTATATTTGGACAGTTGAGTGGCACAAATTACAGATGATTTTGAGCAGGAATTTCTCAAAACTGAACATTTCTCCGTGTTATTCTGCTGGCAGGAAGGATATTAACATTTATTAATAAATAACAAAACATATTTATGTCACCAGACAGAGATATTTGATCATTTTGCAAATATAACTGCATAATTGGGAAGAAAATACTAAAATAAAAATGAGAACAGAACCATTCAACATTAAAATAATTATACTGAATTACATGTACTGCATTTGACAGCAATTTTATTTATTATATTAGGTGGCAAGTGTTTGTTTTCCAGAATTTAGTGGCAAAGTTAACTACTTGGAGGAATCCTGTAATTATCTGTTTGCAGTAATCAGTGCAGCATTTTGATGTCAGATTTTCCAGTCAGACAAGGAACGCCATTTAGCTGCTGATTGGTTGATCAATTCAAAGACACGTTCATGTCAAAATTCACAGATTGTAATTTGAGTTTGTCTGCAGAAAGTTGTTGTTGTGCGTGTATATGTGCCGTTTTACACTTCTAAAGACTCAAAATACCTACGGAAATGTGAAAAGCATTTTTACACACTCAAATATTTTTTAAGAGACATATATATTTTTTTCTAACATGGAAAATATTGCAAATGCACAAAAAATCTACACTTGCAACAATTTTTGATGATTAAAAATGTGTTTAAATATGTAAATCTTGAATGAATGTGTGTATATTATTCTATACCTGCAATATATATTTGTAGGGATTATCGTACCATAGTTTAGTTTAAGCATTTTTCTAATATTTTAACATTATGCTAATTATAAGTTGATAACCAAACAAACAAGAAACCTCACCTCTTTCTGTAGGAATCCTGCTTTTCTTGGCATCATAAAATGATGTGTCAGTTTCTTAACCTTATTCAACAAGTCCAAGTGTTTCACAACTTAGCTTAAACTTGTTTGGTTGGGTTTTGCTGCCAAGTTCAAACTTCCTTTTGGTTTCTGATTTTACGTGGTTGGATTTAGCATTTTTTTTCCCCCAAAAATTTCTCTTTCTGCAATTACTTTAGTGGAGTACAATAATCTGTTTTCACATGAATGTTGTATAAAAAAATGGTAAAATAGAATTATTATACAAGAAAATCCATAGAAATAAATACATTGATTTATCATTTTTGTATTTTCCAAGTTAAGATTAATGTGAATTGATTCATAATTTTTTCAAGCAGCCCTACAGACAACCTTGTTCCATAACTTGGGAAAAAGTACAACTTTTCTGAACTTTTTAAATTATTTATCTTTCCAAGTGTGCTTCCATGTTCTAAAAACAGACAAAAATACTGAGCTGAAGTCAGATATGACAGCACTGGTGTAGAATGTTTAAAAACATGGTTTAATGTCTAGCTGCTACACAGACACTGTAGCTGTGCCTGCCGAGTTCCCCCAGCCTTTCACTTTTCTAATCCTCTCAGACTGCTCTTCATCTGTCCTGTTAATCTTGATACCCAAGCAGCAGCCTGAGCCTTTGATCAGAAAAACACAAGCCAAGCCTTCCTGTCTTGCCTTCTGGTCAGAAACAACCAGCCGCTCATTAGGAAAGTACACCTCAAACTTAAAGGACCTGGAGCCTCTGAGCCGTGTGCGATCTGGAAAGCTGTGAGGGAGATCCAACTTTTACGGATTATATTATAAAGTTTAGGCTCACCAGAAAGAAAAGCTCGGTTTTTCGGAGGATCAGGAGACAAAGCAGAAAAGAAATTGTGCCAAAAGGCACAGCCGGAATGAGAATGCAGGTAAAGAAGAAAGTTTTCTTTACAAAGATATTTTATGATTTAGATTTTTATCTTAATCTTGAAAATATATTTTTTCAAATTCCTTTTATTATCCCAAAATCGTTCGCTTTCTTTACACCTCCACCAGGAAATCGGTTTGCTCTTTTTCTGCAGCCATCTTCTCACTATCACACATCTGCTTGCGCCATCCTCTGATTCGTTTGGGATCTATTCTAAATGTCGTGCAGATTCCTCACCAGAATGTTCCTTGCAGTGTGCCACCACACGAAGTTTAAACACTAAACTCGAATGAGCGTTTCTTACCCATCGCTGATATTCTCATTTTATTTCACCGTCCTCCGCCTTTTTAGTTGCTATCTGCCATTAATATTTTATCATTTTCCTGTATTTATTTATATGTAAAGTTTTTATTGATTTTTCCTGTATTGTGACTTTTTGTGAAGCACTTTATGAAAAGTGCTATGAGAATAAAGATTTACTTACTTACTTACTTACATCGCTACGCAATACCCAGGATCAGTGTTGCCAGATTGGGTAGTTTTCCGCTCAAATTGGGTGTTTTTTCACACAATCTGGCAACACTGCCAGCATCTGCACCATTATGTCTATGATCTGCACGCTTGTGCATTTGGGGAGGGGGAGTGTATAAAGAAATCCGTCCACAGTTATAGACTGAACATCAGTTAGAGCCGGCGTTTAATGGAGACCGGTGTCTATTAGACTCTGCCACTATTGGAAGATATACAGTATGTAAACTTCACGCATGATAAGACATACTTTGTGTTTTTGATTAATTATAAGCTTATTCCCGCTACCAGTTATGCAATGTGATTATACATTACCTGTTCTGCTAATGCTTGTTTGAATCTTAAAAATACTAATTAGGGTCAAGACTATGTTAAAATATTGTGTTTTAATGTGTTCTTGTAGCACATTTCTTATAACGGAAGACATATATAAAGAAAATCCAGATTAATTATTTTAATTATGTTTTAGTTATTTTTTTTATCAAATTGTTGTGTATCAGGAGCAGACAAAAAATACAGTTTGTAGTTGTTATGTCGGCTACGAACTACAATCGGCTGAGTTTGTATGGGGCAGTAAGCTAGTGGGAGAGAGTGTAAACAAAGGGATGATGGTAAATGAGGGCAGGCTTACTCTATGCCAACTCAGACGTGAACTCCTGATGACCTACTACCGCTCTGCAGAAACTATGTCCTAGAAAATTACAGTTTTTTTATTATTATTTTGCCGAAAAACAGTATAATTTTAAATAAAAGACCACCGGGAACACTTTTAAAATAGATCAAAATAGGACTTCAAAGGTTTCAAAACTGATAACTCAAAGACAAACTTATTTAAGTCTCTTAATGTGTCATTTAGATCTTAAATTTTGTTCCGCTCTGTATTTTGTAGCCTACAGCAGAAAAAAACAGTTTTAAATCAGACAAACCCCACCAAAAAAGCACAAAAGCAAAGACTCCAATTCCACCCATAAACCAGTTGCTATGGGCACAGATGTAAAGGCCGTGTTCAAAGTGGCTCTTTTTTAGGGTCCGTTGTTAATTAACATCTCGGAAAATTTGTATTACCTTCTGCAAAAGTGCATTTTAATGATGTGTGACCTTTCATTTATAACTGTGCACCTTGCAAAGTCACACAATAATTTCTGCACAAGACCTCATTCTCTTTCACAGTAAAAGCATATGCTCCTTTTTTATCTATTATTTTTTTCTATCCAGACTCACTAAGACGTCCATTTACCGGTTTAGGGGGCGAGAAAAAGGTCCTCCTGTGAGGCTGTGTTTTCTGTCTCTTTATTAATCACAGTTAATCAGTATGCTTTGACCCACATAAAACAAAGACGAGTCCTACTTTCTGCTTCCATCTGGAAAAGTTCATCGCATGTAAAACTGAATCTGCAAGGCTGGGTGTCATTTTTCACCATCTGAGAGTAACATTACATCCTCTGAGGGCCTCAGGCATCCCAGAGAAGTCAAGCTTTCTTTTCCTGTTGTCCCGTTTTCTTTGTTCTTCTTAAAGAACTTCTCCTTTAAGGGTTTACTTCCTCTGACCGCTGAGAGCTCGCCTCCATGCTCCCAGCTCTGTTGGGCAACATGACCCGCTACAACTCTGAACAAAAATAGCCCAGCAAAGGGGAAACGCCAAGTCACACTACAGCCGCTCAACAAGTCACCATCTGCAACACACAGCGAGACGCGTTTCCTTCTCTGGTGTGGAGAGTGGGGAGGGCTCTGAAGGACTGCAGGTTTTCTTTGATAGGAACAAGAACAAAAAAAAGCTCTCATTATCCTGCACCAGAGCGCTGCTGCTGCTGCACTAATGTGAAGGTCAGCTCCACTTGCAGGAGTTGGGAAGATAACTTGCTGCTGTCATGAATAGTGAAGTTGACACAAAGGCAATGTGTTGTCTGCATTCAGGATGAAGGTCAGAAAAAGAGAAAGAGCAGATCTCTCCATTCATGCTTCTGTAAATTGAAGTAAAGTAAAGCAAACAGGCACATAAAAAGATGACTCCGTATTCATGCAACTGCAAATCATTCCGAAGCAGCAATTAAGGAGCCGAGCAGCTGGTTTCTCCTTGACCAGCAGGAGGACGCGCTTGACAGTTTCTAGAAAGCACAGTGACGCACATAAAGTGATTAAGTCAGATCTGCCGCGGACTACAAAAACTCTAGAATAGTGTCAACTTCTTGTGTGAATAGCTAATTAAGTAAAACATGCAGAGACATGTTCTTAAAAAAAAAAGCAACAGTAACTGCAGAAAGAAAACAGGTTTAAAATGATCCTGAGTTTTAAGTAAAGCTTTATTTAAACTGCTGCTGAAAATGATATCCTCTTTTTTCAGTGTTTTCACCGTTCTTCTGAGGCAGTCTCTGCAGTAAATCTGCTCCTTTTGTGTCCCCGAGTTGTGAGTCATTGGTTTGTGCAGTGCAGCGAGCTGAACATATAATGCACTTTATGTGACCCTTACGCAGAAAACATAAACCCATATTCAGGGGTCCAGGCTTCAGCCAAAACACTGTAAATTAATCTTATTGCAGAATCTGAAAATAAGAAATAGTAGCCAGGGAGAAGTGAACAAACAGACCCCGATCACTTGAGAAAAACAAACAGAAACCCAGAAATGATCCTGAAGAAACACAGCATGGTTTTTAAACTGCTGGATTCCAAGCAGAAGCTTTGCTCTTGTGTGAGAAATTAATTACAATAAATAAATCATGGGCTTTCAAATCAAGTAATATGGTTAATTAATTCAGATTATTACCTCTAAATCAAAAATATTTCCATAATGAGTTCACCAAGCACATAGATGAGTGCATCTATTGAAAGGTGAACATTTTACTGCAGTAGTTTAAATGAAATCTGAGTAATATCAAAGCTTTCAATGGAACATAAAGTGGCATTAAAGCATAAAAGAGTCCACCAAAGCTGAATATTCTAGTCTCAGAACATCAGAGGGAAATGTTCTCTTACAGTAAGAGAAAAACAGTTTTTTGATCTCCCCGCTGATTTTTTAATGTTTGCCCACTGGCAAAGAAATGATCAGTCTGTAATTTCAGTGGCAGGTTTACTTGAATATTGAGAGAGAGATTCAAAAAAAGAAAGAAAAAAAATCTAGAAAACAAATTTTAAGATAAAGGGATTCACATTCTTGAGTTTTCTGGCTCCAATGTGTCTCAGACACAGATAATGATCTGAAATAAGAAGCAATATCTTCATATGAGTCTAAACTTATTTGTTTAAAATTCACTTGCTAAGATAAGTAATCTATCATAACTCAAACCCTCCATCATGGTCAACAATGTTGGGAATGTGGTCTTGTAGAGTTTTGGCATCTATGGACAGAGATAAGAAATCAGGCCAGAAGTCCATGAAAGGATTCTGTCAATGATCTCAAGGCAGCTCCACCACCTCCCCTTAAGAGCACATGTGCATGTAAAGTTTGCCAATTTACATAATGATTCAGAGGAGAACTGGGGGGAAATGGTGAGGTTGAATGAGACTAAAATAAAGGCTCTTCTTGAGCTTCAGCTGAACTCGTCGTATTTGGGGAAGGAACGAGCTCAAGAACTAGGAATTGGCGTTCTGTTCTGATGCATCCACTTACAGACAAATAGATCCATGTACGTCTAACGCCTGAGGGCGTGATGGGTTGTAAGCTACCAGAGAATGTCAACAAAAACTTTATTTCCACTGAGCTGTCTAGTCTGGTTTGGTCCGGTATAGTAAGGTACGGTTCAGTTCATTCTCATTTCCACTCAGTAAAGCCTCCGTCGCGTCCATGGTGTAGACCGCTACCGTGTCATCGCATCATTGTGATGCAACATATTTCATGTTTGAAAGAAGACTGCAGGCAGCTACGATGAATACCGCCGTTAGAAACGTTAGCTAACGGGTGGCTACAACGGTTCCGCCCTAACTGTTCTGTTCCAGTTTTCTATGGACCTATAACTGATGGGGGGGGGCCCCTCTAAGAGGTTTAGTACTTTTTAATTGGTCAATTTTACAATAGAAACGCTCAAAATATCATACCGGACCGCTCAGTAGAAACAAGACTAAAGAGATGATGGGAAATGAGTGCTGGCTTACTTTTGGGCCAACTGTAACACCCTCAACTCAGAGGTGAATTGCTAATGAACAATAGATTAAAAGAAGTGGAACTTTAAATCTTTAGTGAAGAATATTCTTCCATCTGCCAGGATGTGGGAAAAAAAAGAGTTACGGATGGATATTTCTGCATAAAATTGAGCTTAAGCACAGCCATAGCAACAAAAGCTCAAGAAGAAGTACAGAGTGGTCAAGCCAGTCTCCAGACCTCAATCTGTGGAGGAAGTGAAGGTTCAAGTTCCCAAATGTCAGCAGAAAAAAAACTAACACAAAAAGGAACTGAAAAGTGGAGTGACAAAAAATACATCACGAGGTGGGAGAAAATCTGGAGACAAATTACAAAAAAATACCTTCACACAAAGTACAAACTAGTGTTTTGTCACCATGTATTCCATTTTATACACTGGAACTTTTTGTTGATGATATTTTGTTTCTGTTCAAATAAACCATTTTAAAATTATAAATAGTTGTCCAAAATCAGTAAGGATTCAAAAGATCATTTCCCGGTGAAAAACAACACGAAACGCAGAAGATCTCTCATGATTTCAAACTTTTTATTTAGGCATGCAAAGCATGCTGGGAGCACGCAGCTCCTATAAGCAACAGTTTATGCAGCACCCGAGCTGCAGGGGAACAAGTGACAGGAGGGTGACATGATGAAAGGGACAGCAGGCGATGACAGCGGGAGCCGTGCAGCGTGCTCACATCAAGACAAACACGGAGCCCGCGATCCGCTAACATCCGCCGTTTGATGCCGTTTCCACAAAGTACGGAGACAAAGTTTAACATCCCGGGTCTGACGTGATGATGGATGTATAAAAAGTGAGGATGTAGAGACAGGTGGATCAATCCCAACAAATGCCTGATTCTGTTGCAAATAGAGACTAATAGTTAATGCTCTCCATTCCAAGATACAACCTTTTCCATTAATAGCTGCCCTCATTTAAAAGTTTCAGCAAGAAACTCATTAATATTAAGATACTTTTACACTTGTCAAATTTATTTACTTATTTATTTGGGGCCAAATGTCTACATTCATTACACTTTCTAATAAATTATGCATGAATGGCAACGCTGTTCGCATTCAGGCAGTTTTTTGCTGAGGGAAGATTCTGTTGCAGTGATCTGAGGCTCAGCATCACCTCTGAGGAAACCAGAGCTTGCGGGATCGCCCATCTCTGTCATGCAGAGCCACAACACAGAGGTGACGGTGCGTTCATACCTCTCACGGTGTATCGGGTACATTTTACAGCCCGCAGGTTACTCCTCTGAAGCAGAACCGCAGAAGAAAGAAGGTCCAGGTTAGACATTGCAGCTGCAGAGCGTGTCAGGTAATGCAGTCCAGTCACTCCTGATGATGCAACACTTCCTAATATTGATCCAAAATGGGATTTTTTTTCAATGCAGTTTGAATACAAAGTTGGTTAAAAAATACTTTTTGGATTAAGGTCAAATGAGTTTCAGAACTGTAAAAGCCTGAAGTGAGAAATAACACAATCACAACTTTACTTTGATGTATTTCTCAACCAAAGCGAAGTAAATAAGAGAAATTAAATGAACTTCAGTAAGGAGCTTTTGCTTGTGGCACACTTTTATCATAAAACAGAGCATAAAATGATGGCTGTCAACGTGAACATCCATTTAATACTTGGTTATTTGACACAAGATGCATTTTATTTTGAAAGGACCTTGCATGAGCTGCTGTATACAGTAAAATTCAATTAATTAATCAATTATTTTAATTATTTAAAAGTTACATTTTGTGGATGAATGACTTAATAGCCTTAAAAACATAAATTAAAGTGTATTTTTATTATTATTCGTGTGGGACTTTTGACAAAAACGAAGAAATGGCTGTTTTAGTGTTAACCCTTTAACACCTGAGCTCCAGTGTTTTTGTTCTTTGATTTACTGTAACTTTTCAAGTGGTAACACGATCAACGTCATTCCAGTAAATTTCCTCCAAAATTTACTGGAATGACACTGATCGTGTTAACGGTGGAAAAGTTACAGTATGTTAACGATTTTGTGTTTAAGCGTCAGGGTTAAAGGTTACAGACCCCTGCTCTAAATCCTCCAGAGAAATCAGCAGAATTCAAACAAATGTTTGTTTTTTTCAGTGCTGGTGCATTCAGGTGCTTTTCTCTAACTCATGTATATTCATTGCATTGCTTTAACCACTCAGCGAGAAATGATAACACCTTAAAAGCATGCAAAGTCTGTGTTTTTTTCCCATGTTTTGAGCCTGAAATTAAGTACATTTTCCCCAAAAGTTAGATAAGAAAAGCAACAACTTGCACACACACACATGCTTAAAAGAAGAGCATTTTTTATGTCTCTGTTTAGAAAACAACATTCATTAGATGAAGCTATAAGCATTCCTAACATTATCTTATGTGAGGTTTACTTAAATCCCTCTTGTTTTAAGCTTCCTCCTGTGAAATGACTGAAAATTTATCTGCGTCTTTCAGCTCCCTAACACTGCTTTCCCTGCAGTGCTTGCTGCTGATTACCTGAGAGAGGTGTGTTCAGTCAGTCAGAATATGGAATCACAGTCAGCTAATCAGCAGCAAGCAGAGCAGGGAGACCTGGTAGAGAGTGGCATCTGGAGGACCAGAGGTCGGGCATCCCTGCTCTATGAACAAAGACTAAGTTCTTCTCTATAAGGGTTTTTTTTAAACATTTTCTTTCTGGAGCTTAAATTGTAGTAAATTATATGACAAAAAACTTGCATTTTAACTAAAGACGATTTTTAAAAAGCATCACCTGCAGAGAGCAGAGATTAAAAGAGCATTCAAACACAGTTAGATGTGGATTTTGGCTTTTTCAACAAAAGAAGCCTTTTGATTGCTTCCCATCTGGAGTGCGATGACACTGTCATGAAAGCAGGGCTGGAAAATCTCTCTTGAGGGGGTAGTGTGTGCAGCGAGGAGGTCTCCTGCACAGCAACCTCTCCTGGAAGTGCTCCAAGCTCGTGTTCTCTCACCAGTGCGCGTGAGGATGCAGCACCAAGACGCATCTGCAGACGTGCCAGCTCAATCAGAGTTGAACAAGACGCCGCCTGTGCATCAGTTCACTATCATAAAGTTAAAAAAAAACGTCCTGGCGGTCCCTGACAGCGAGGCTGCAACGAACAGGAGACTTTTGTGGAAAGTGGGTCAGGAATCTGCAGCTTCACGCAGAAAGGATATCTTTATTTGGCATGGATTTAGGGACGTAAACACAGAGCGGCGTCATGTGTGAACTGATTGCAATCATATGTGCGTCTTCTTTAAATAGAAACGCGCGGTGGTTCCGTGGATCAAACACATGCTCGGAAGTCATTGCAAAGTTAACTGTTTTCTCCCCGACAGCTAGAGAGATATTTCTGCTTTCCAACTTACCCCATGCTCCGAGGGTCTGCTGGTGTTGGGACTAAATCCACACACGAACTCTTTCTGGATTCCTTCCTGAATCACACAAGTTCCTCTCGGAAAATCCTTTTTACATTTCTAAAAGGAAAAGGGAGGAAAAAAATCACTTCCGACTCCGGAATCCCGTTTCCCCTCCAGTATTCCTCTTCTCTCAAGTCAGTTGTTGCACTCCAGACAGCCCGCCGTCCTTTGTCCGCGGGTTTCCTCGCCGAGTAACGCCGCGGATCTGCCGTCTCCGTGCGTAATTACGCACAGCGAACGTTTGGCTCAGATCTGCGTGCTGGACAGACGGGGGACTGTCGATGAAATAAAGAAAGAAAGAAAAAAACGAGCAGCACACAGCTCCCGGCTCAGACCTCCTCCAGAACTTAGGCGCTGTGTTCCCCTCCCACCTCTGAGCCAGATCGCTCTGGGATCCCATTCAAGCATTCTCACGGGGGCCAGGGCGCCCTTTGGCGCCCCCGGTGGACTTAATGCGAATGGCATGTCAACATTTTCGGATTTCAGAAAAATTCCGGATTACATGGAAAAATTCTTCAGACATACATGTAAGTTTAATAATAAAACACAATATCTTCCACAACTCATACAATATTTAAATTCTATTTAAAAAATAGTATAAAATTCCACCAACAAAAAGGTTCTCAAGGCTATTGAAATCTGTCATTTAAAATCAACCCCCCCCTGGCTGTTACATATTGTCTCTGTAAAGTACATTGTTTCTCATGTTGCGCACTTGCATTTTGTTCAATTAAGTTATTATTATTTTTTTTTAATCACTAAGACGACAACGATAAAACGATAAAAAACAGCCATTTGGGTTTGTTTCTTACTGAAAAAAAAGTGGAAGCCACAAATTCCCACTTTCCTGTTTAGAAAAACAAATTTTAATTGGTTTTGTAATAAAACATCTATAAAATCAGCATTTTAATTTTTTTACAATAATTATGTTATATTTTTCTATGTACAACTTATTTGACTTTAATTGCAGTACCTACAAGTTATTTTTAAAATAAACATACCCTAATAAGTTTGTCAAATACGATCCTCCTGCTACAGCCGATTTACTTGAGATAAAAATGTAAGAAAGTCGATCAATTCTCTATCATTGGGACTTTGGTGCACCTTCATCCTTTTTCTCCTGTCACTATTGAATGTAAACATGACAATATTGATTTAAAACCCACAAGGGGTGTAACAGTTAATCAATTAATCGATTTATATTCCTACAGTCCGACCAGATTTATCTGTCTGGAGAAAGTTACAAACAGAATTGAATCAATCAATTGTTTCAAAATGAGATAAATTGATAATCGTTATTGGAAAATACCATTTGGATTGAAGCATGGTAAGTTTATTTATGTGTTTGTACACATATTTAATATAACTTGATATTCTTGAAAGGAATCTGGAAAACTTCACCTGATCTGTTCAGCAGCAGGTATTTATCTCTGAGTCACACTGGCTGAACTTTTGGCTAAAGATGTCCTGGGTCGATTTTAGGTCAGTGAATCAGATTGTTCAAAATGAATCAATATTGACTATGAATTGCAACGGCAACTAAAAATTATAATATTAACAAACCATTGTTAAAATAAGTCGTTGAACCACTAGAATCCACCATTTTTATCTATACATGTAAATGCAAATGTTTCGCTTTAGAACTTCAGCTACATATTGTTGTTCAGCAATAGATCGAAAAAATGTTTAAACTTTATAAAAAATTAAACTACAGTGACAGTAGATTAACCTTCACTTTGTTCAGTTATCTGATATTTTTAAAATACAAACATGAATGACGAAACTGAAACAAATAAACAGCAAAACTACACATGAATTATTTATTTAAATATTTAACTTATTTTTTCAAAGCCAAAGAGACTCAATACAGAGATAAAAGAGCCTCAGGTTGACCTTGTTCAAGACAGTGTCTGTGCAAATCTGAGACTTTAACAGTAATAACAATTCTAAACCATCTGTAAAACAAAGTTTGAGTCAGGCAATGATCAACACAAACGTTTGTTACATTTATTTTATTCAAACAAAATATTGGTAAAAAAAAAATATTGGAAGACTTTTTAAAAAAATCACAACTTAAATACTTATTTATGTATCCTAGCAAGTATCCGTTTAACAAAATGACATTAAAAGATCACACATTCCTGCACAAAGCCTGCTTTGAAGCATGTCTCTTTTATAATGAAGAAAGCGTCAGTTTTGTTTGAAATGTTCATCAAGGACTGTCAGTAAACTGTAAAGATGAAGCATCTTTCAGTAGAACTTTCTTGCAGGTTTCTGTTGTTTTTTTGGGTCCTTATTTTCTTAAATATCATCATATTTATGTGAAATACGGTTGTGGTTTTGTACATATGTTGAGTCTTTTGAAGCACAAAAACGTCACTTTTCTTAATGTTTTTCACTCTTGCACAGATGAGATTTCAGAAATGTTAAAAAATAAAAACCTAAACAGACATTAGTTAGACTTTACTTCTAATTTAAAATTTCTATTTATTTGCTGCAAAACAAGCTGAAGACGTGGTGGAAGAGCACTGACGGTCACTGGTCTGCTACGGCGATGCAGCTGACTGCTCCTCTGTGCTGCAGAGAGGCAGCAGGGAACATTGGATCTCTGTCTCGCATGCAAACAACCTCTGTGCTTATTGGAAACAACACTTCACAGTCTGAGGTAATTTCTAGCACAGCTGGACAGAACGGACTGAATCTTCAGCCACACGGGGCCTTAATCAGCTCTGGCACACCGGTGTCCAGACACAGACGGCTTCTCTTGGAAGACTTTCCCTGCTCCGAACTCATACATCACGGGTTTAATCTCATTATTTCATTATTTTATTTTCATTTCAAGATGCAGATGTGACTACAAAAGCTGAGCACAAATTGAGTTTTTGTTTATAACAAAGCCAGATTTTAAGCAAAAATGAAAGATTAGATTTTCAAGCTGCAAATCTTTGGTAGATCATTTCCTGAAGCCTGAAATCCATAAATGTCAAAAAAGCATCTTCTAATCTTCTCTGAGGATGTCATCCGTTTTTCTTTTCTGTCTTTAAATTTTGCCTTTAGCGTGTAAAGGTGTTGTTTTTTTTAAATTATCTTTTTGTTGTTTTCTGCCTGTCGCGCCTGTTTGAAAAGCCTTGGAGCTTTGTCTGGCGCAGAGGTTTCCACACAACCCTGTGATAAACAAGAGTGACACTTCACTGAAAACCATTTTTGACTGATAATATTAGTTGTAAAGTTTTTCATAAAACAAAATTCTGCAGTTGCTCCCTGATATTGATGCCCTGCTAAATCCAAAAAGGCTGAAATACAACTATTACAGAATGTCTTTGTCTACCAAATCATAAACCTGACTTTCAGTTATCTGAAGCTCTTTGAAACTTCTTTTTCAAATAATCTGCTTTTTAAAAACTTCTGACATCCAAGCATGATTCTCACTTGTGCTGTAATTTTTTTGTCAAATCCAAGACGGTAATTTCCTCATACTCGTCTTTGTGTTTGCAGAACACGGATTTAACACCTCCTTTCAAAGACAGCAAAATCTGACGAGAACACTGGAGGGACTGGCTTAAAAGGATTCCTTTTTTAATGGAAGGAGGCAGAAGTAGAGAAAAGAAAAGAAAGTTCCTCTGATGTTTCAATAATGCATCTGCCAAGTTTAAAAAAGGTCAGCTGAAAGAGACTTTTTGATTTGTTGGTGAATTTCAGAGTGAACCTGCGCTGAGACATCAGAGCATCTCTTTCCACAGCTTTCCATCTGGATTTGTCCGTTTGTTAAGGAATCCTAAAGCCAGACTTTTATTCTCTGGTAGTTTAGAAATCTGGTTGATGTCCATTAGCTCGTTACTTGAGTGTTAATCATCAGGAAAATACTGTCAGGCAAAAAACTATTTAATCAGCCACCAATTGTGCAAGTTCTTTAAGAAGAGGGGGGAGGTCTGTAATTTTCATTATAGGCATAACTATGAGAGACAAAGTGAGAAAAAAAATCTAGAAAATCACACCGTCTTATTTTAAAATAATTTATTTATAAATTAGGGTGGAAAATAAGTATTTGAAATCTTGCTTGTTTGTAGGTGACCAAATACTTATTTTCCTCCATTCGCAAATAAAGTATTTAAAAATCAGTCAATAGAGTTTTCTGGATTTTTCCTCATTTTTTCTGTCATAGTTGAGGTATGTCTATGATGAAAATTACAGACCTCTCTCATCTTTTTAAGTGGGAGAACTTGCAAAATTGGTGGTTGACTAAATACTTTCATGCCCCAATGTACAAACACTTTGGTTTAATTTATTTTCTATACTGTTAAAAGACAATTCATGTTTCCATCCATTCATTTGCGGGTTGCTGGAGCCTATCCTAGCTATTGAGCAAAAGTCGAGGACAGCTTGGATGGGTCAAAATTTGTCACAGGATGAATGACTCTTCCTGTCAAATGTAACCTAATGGATTCTTTATTTTAATTTTTAATTATCTTAATGGACAATACCATTGTCTATGTTGTTTATCACACAACTTAATCACTAAAATGACTTAAAAATGTCTGAAATAATAAATGACATTTCCATAGCATTAGGAGACATTGGAGTTTAGCCTTAAACATTATCACACAATGACCAACCAGAAAAAGAAGTCACAGATTGTTCATTCTTTGTAAATCCAAACAAACTAGAGAGAAAAAAGTTTTTCATCAAGCAAAAAGCTACTATAAGTCTCTTTGTGGCCACTTTGACTGTTCTGTCTTTTTTCTTTTCTTTTTGGTCAAAATGAGCAATGAAAAATGTCCAGACTGAGACTGAGACCTGAGCTTTAAATCCATGCAGAACAGCTGGGAATGAACAGAAGGCGGCAAATCCCTGACAGTGAGTGAGCGCATCAGTCACCATCTGAATACAGAATGATGACAGAAGATCAGAAATCACTCGCTGTATGACTTAGAAACTTACCAGAAAAATGAAACCGTTTCAGTTGATTTCTGTTTGCAGCATTGTTGTGCACAAACCACAGAGTGAAACAGACCGTAAAATAGGAAAATAGGACTTCTTATTTGTCCGCCACATTGATAAAATTAAATATTTTTATTGATCTGAAACTCTGTGTCACCGTTTCACTTATCTTTGAGAGGCGGAATTTCACACTTGATGTTGTCTAAATTGAATAAAAAACACTCTTGGGGTTAAAACATAGAAAAAAATAAAACAAATTAAAAAAACTGATGGAAAATTTGCAACAGAAAACAGTCAGATGTCAAAAAGATCTGAGCTTCCACAAACAGACACATCTGTTCTATTAAATTAATTATTCTTTGTGCATTAAATGGGGCTAATTTTGTTTTTAAAAAAATAAAAAATAGATAAAATGAGCAAATATCTTCACTTCACTGTTAGAATTCACTTAAAGCCTAGAAAGACAACAAAGATGATAAGAAAAGTGACATGGAAACGAGCATGGCCTCCAGTCCAAACCTGACTTACAACTATTATACAAAAAAAAAACATTAAATCTTAAAAAAAAAAAAGTAATAATGGTTTGTGCAAAAGAAGCATTTTGTTATTTACTTGTTCAAAAACATTATCTGAACTACCTCTCAGTGACTGTCACATCCGGTTTAATTTTCACTGAACTTCATAAAAAGTTAGAAACTAAGTTTTGAGCTTTAGGATAAATTTGTCATTTAAAAAAAACTGCTGTTGGTGACGCTTTGTGGTTTATTTTAAACTCAGGCAGAAGAGCATTAGACTCACTTTTGACTAGGGATAAAAATAAAACAGAGAAATGTTAAATGCTTACCTTACCGATGTCACCTTCCATTGTTGCTTCAGACAAAGTTGCTATGGAGTGGCTGGGATTGTTTTGCTTTACTGGGAGACCCATCTTTGAATACTAAATCCCGAGGAGTAAAAACTGCTGAAAACAAAATATCCAATGTATTTCATTAGAATAAAGTGACTAAAATAAGACAAAGATAGGAAGGTTGCTTATATGAAAGAAGGAGTTACTCTATCACAGCACACCAAGGCCCAACATTCAGAAAAGCATCAGAAAGTCGACTTCAAAGCAAAATAGTGAATACAGTTGTATCGCTGAGTATCTACTGCATTATTGAATGCAGGAGAAAGAAAAGGAATGGAAGAAAAAGAATATAACTAACCAGCAAATATACAGTAATTTCCGGTGTATGTTTTTTCCCCTTTATAATACATGTTTTGGCTCCTGTGAATTATACTCCAAAATATTCGGTAAACAGTGGCTGGAAGAGTAGGCTACTCAGAAACATGGTGCCCAAAGATGGAAACACCTCCTAAAGTAGTTGACCGTGACTCAGCTACAGATACCGACAGACAAAACAGCGATGACTGATAACAAGTTTGTCTAAAAGAAAAGCTGGAAGAAATTTGGGAGTTGAAGGCAACACGGGTTCTCGTGGTAGTTGGGGGCTGTGACTTCTAAAATGGGGCTTCAGCAGATTCCAAAACATGCAGATAATTTCCAAATAATTAGAATATCATGGAAAAGTTTCCAATTAATCTTTATTTTTACATAAATTGCAGTTCAGGCTCATAAAACGCTTAAAACTCTTGCCCCATTTTACCCGTTCATTAGACTTTCCGCTAATCTGCTTGGACACAGCGCCCTGTGAACAACCAGCCTCCTTAGCTAAGAACATCTTTGTGGCTTTACCCAGACTATAGAGGGGATCAATGATGGTCTGCTGGCTAGTTTTCAAGTCGGAAGTCTTCCTCATATTGAACCAAACTGAGACAAACCTAACAGAACCAATTTAATGACATGTGAGAAATCTGTGTCGGCGCTTTGAGTTTTGTAGATGATTAGTTGATGAAACTCAGCTTTAAAATATTCATGTCCTGCTAAATTTGGTCATATTTCTCTATAGTATTCTAATTTTTTTGAAATTATGTTTTTGTGTTTTATGAGCTGGAATATGTTAAAATAAACAAAATAATACTTAAAATCAAATAAACAGTGGGATCTGAATTTATTTTCTATGGAAGCTCATTTTTTTAATGGTACTATGGAAGTAAATCTGCAGTTTGCCATGCTATTAACACTTTTTGGAAAGGGTCTTTTATATCTGTCTTGAATATATAGTTCCAGAACAGTTTGGATCTCCATGGTTCTGGAAGAAGACTGTCTATGATTCTCTTATTATGCTGTCAATGAAACTCCAGGGAAAACTGAAACATGGCCGGAAGAAAATTTTATCAACATCAATACCACATAAAGTCTATTATGTAAGTTTAACTGCCCAAAATTGCTGTTTTTTTAGTAAAGGAGTTGTCCTTTTTTATCTGTCTCCTTCCATTTCAGGCCTAAAACCCAGTTCTTACCTTAATTCTTTGTCATTCGTCATTATCTTTCTGTAATAACAACAATACTTGTTCGTTAGTTGTGTCTATAGTACTTTTGAAGTTCTTAAATTTGAACCAGCAGGGAGCAGTCGAGCATCTCCGGAATGACGTACGTCATTACGTCATCAATCAGCGACGGTAGAATTTACGTTCACGCACGAGGATGAGAAAAGTTCTTTAACAAATGTGATTTCTGGGCTGTTTTGGCGTTATTTTGTTGAACTAGGTACACCAAGAAGCATCAGAAATGGGAGACTTTCAGTCTTTGGGGTTGTCGAACTGGTTGGTGAAACAATGCAAACATCTGGGGATCGATAAACCCACTCCTGTGCAGGAAAACTGCGTCCCAGCCATCCTCGAAGGTGAGAACACGTCTAATAAAAACTTAGTTGAAAAAACGTTTCTTTGGATATAAGGAAAGCTTAAAAGTAGTCATGTCGTGATTTATTGAGTTGTTAATTAGTCGGTGTTTAATCAGAACGACTATTTTGAGCTCGTGTACTTTGTTTTCAACAGTTAGCTTACACTAACAGGTGTGTTAAAGTTACTTCCTCCATGATGTGAACAAATGCAGATGAAGCAGCTGTGTGTGTCCTCCACACAGGTCGGGACTGTCTGGGCTGTGCCAAGACTGGAAGTGGGAAAACTGCAGCCTTTGTGTTGCCAGTTCTGCAGAAACTGTCAGAAGATCCATATGGAATCTTCTGCTTGGTGCTCACTCCTACCAGGTCAGTGGACAAAGAATAAATGAAAAAAAAAAAAGAATAAACTGTATTATGGGTTTAGGTTCCTATACACAAATCCAATAAAATGAGACAAAAAGAGAAAACAATCAGAAAAATACTAAATAATGATGGCTCGTTTTTTACATTATACTAAAATAAACCTACCATGTCTCAATCCAAATGTTATTTTCCAATTATAATCAATTTATGTCATTTTGAAATGATTTTATTATGATATAGGTCAATTTTATGAACAACTTGCTTCAGACAGATCGATTTGGTTGGATTATTGGAAGATCTCACTTTAAAGCAGATTCACAAACACTAATCAAATAGATTTTTTTAAAGCAGATTAAATAATTCATAATTTCCTAGGACAACTTTGTTCATCATCATTGAAAGACGTGTTGCTTACTCGTATCCGCATTGAATAATTCAACAAGATGAGACATAAAGAGCAGAGAACAATTTACCTTACTTTTTAAAATCAAAATGTTTTAACATTTCAACAGTTTTTCCTCGTCTTGTTCAGCTGTCTTAATTGCTTTAATTAAATGTCTTTCAGGGAGCTGGCCTATCAGATAGCAGAGCAGTTCCGAGTTCTGGGGAAGCCTCTTGGTCTGAAGGAGTGCATAGTTGTTGGTGGAATGGGTAAATATATATATCATTATCAGTTAGAGAGGCCAGTAGGATATCTGAAAGGATGTTTTTTGCATCCTAAAAATCCTTACTGTAGAAATTATTGCTATGAAACTCTGTACATTCAATGAAAAGTTCATTTTAAATTTGTTAATGCTTGGGATTACTTATCTAAATCTATTTATTTTGTGTGACCATCTTGCTCCTCATTGAGGATCACATCTACCTTAAACCAATGCGTTCAAACCCCATAATCCTCTCTGTGTTGTGGACAGACATGGTGACCCAGGCCCTGGAGCTGTCCAACCAGCCGCATGTGGTGGTAGCAACACCGGGCCGACTGGCTGATCACGTCCGCAGCTCCAACACCTTCAGCATGAGCAAGATCAAGTTCCTGGTGAGCTCTGAAAGCAAACTAAAATGGGATCTTTTCTCATCAGTGTGTGAAACGGCCTCTTGTTAAGACGTTTAACTCTATGTTTGTCTTGTAGAAGCAGCAATTTGATCATTTCTGTTCATAATTGCCCTCAAAAACAGATCAAAAACATCAGAGGACTAAGAAGTGAAATATTTCATTTAGTTTTTAAGAAATTCCCAATATGGCGTACAAATTTTAGCTAGATCGTTGACTTAACACCAATTTTCCATCATACTGCATTTTTCCTGAAACATTGAAGGAATATGTTGTTAACTTAAACCTCAAAAGTCAGTCTGTCATTCATCTTAACTCTTTTCATGTGTTTATTTGTCAGATTTTGGACGAGGCCGACCGACTACTGGAACAAGGTTGCACCGACTTCACCAAAGACCTGGAGGAGATCCTCGGGATCCTTCCAGCCAAACGCCAGACGCTGCTGTTCAGCGCCACGCTAACCGACACCCTGCAAGAGCTGAAGAGCATCGCCATGAATAAACCTTTCTTCTGGGAGAGCACCTCAGAGTGAGTGATGGAATTCCTGACACCCATTGTAGTTGGATAATTGTGGATAAGCATGTCATTGAAGCTGTTTAGATTTCTGGAATGAAGATAAACTCTCCTTCATCGCTGTTTTCAGAACACGAACGGTGGAAGAGCTGGACCAGAGATACATCTTGACTCCAGAGAAGGTGAAGGACGCGTACCTGGTTCATCTGATCCAGACTTTCACTGATGAACACGATGACTGGTCCGTCATCATCTTCACCAACACGTGCAAGTGAGATGCTCAAACTCTGCACACATTCAGAGTCAACAACAAAAGAACTTTCAATCCTTCTTAAGTCTGCAGTGTTTTCATTTGTCCGTGGATCGTCCAACATCGGACTAAAACTTTGTTTTTATACTTATACATTTGAATAGTGCACACATTTGTTTAAAAAATATATTTTTTAATTTTCAGTGATGAGAAATGCTCACCTGTTCTTAACCGTTTTGCAGGAACTGTCAGATTCTCACAATGATGCTGCGGGAATTTAACTTCCCCACCATCTCCCTGCACTCCATGATGAAACAGGTAAGTCTGGATTAAAGCACAGTGATGCTGTAGCCATGGCAACCACAGTCACAGGTCAAAGCCAGATCTTAAGGAGCAACTCAGAGAAACTGCTGGGATGAGATTTTTTGAAGAGATAAAGATGAAAGTTTGCTCTTTGTGCTTTCCAGAGACAGCGCTTTGCCAATCTCGCCAAGTTCAAGGCCAGTGTTTATAAAATCCTGATTGCAACAGATGTTGCAGCCAGGTAGGAAAACCCAAAGAGCTTCCATGTTCATCACTTATATTGATTTTTTTTTTCATTAAATGTTCTTCTGTTAACAGTTACTTACTGTTCTGATTTTTAGGGGTTTGGACATCCCTACGGTCCAGGTTGTTATCAACCACAACACCCCAGGTCTTCCCAAAATCTACATCCACAGAGTCGGACGAACAGCGAGAGCGGGTAAGGTCTTACTTTACCCCAGTGTTTTTCAACCTGTGTGCCATTAGAGATCGCCAGGTGTGCCGTGGAAAAGTAATCATTTTCACTGATCTAAAAGCATTTAGTATCACTAGAATATCATTAAAAAAGGCTCAGGTTTCACACAGAGTAGTTTCTGACGCCTTTGTGGAGCTCTTCAAAATAAAAGCACCAGATTTCTCAACATCTTTCGTGTTTTTCAGAAGGAGAGCGAGAAAAACTTTGGACGGTAGCTCCTCCCACACAGAGGGGGAGCATCAGGTCTCCATACACACTTTTGTGGAAGTGTTGAGCGGCGAATTTGATGCTTAAATCGGGTTAGATGTGATGATGTGCTCAGAAGGAGGGGATCTGTGGGACACCTAGTAGATTCCCGCATAAAAAGTGAATGAAATAATGAAGCTCGTAAGTCTGTCTGACATCAGCGTCACTGCTTTTCACTACATCTCCCATGGTTGACGTGTCTTCTGTTAACGGTCATGAAGCACAACAAACGCAAACATCTGTTTAAAAGTTTTCGAATCTTCTGGCTAGATTGAGGGAAAAATTCAATTTCACTCACTGTAGTCATTTTTGAACAAAGTTTAAATATAAGAAATAACAAAAAAAAGAAACAGAATTACAGTTAAATGGTCAATAGACATGTTTCAGCGAAATTTTGAAAATGTAATCTCCCAAAAATAAATAAAACGTTTTTGTTTTGATTTAGAAAAAAAAAAGAAACTTCCCCCTGTTCACAATTTTTGTAGTTACAATTAAACTTTTGAACATGAAGATAATGTAGGTTATGACTAGTATTTTTCAAACATGCTGTGATCATATTTTCATTAAAATTATTTTGCGCAAACAAGAAAAATATAGAAAAAATAAATTACCATTTAGAAAGAATGTCTTTTTATTCGTTTTTGTGAGGTTACATGAAATTGCATTTTAATAAACTGGAGGAAAAAACAACTATCTGGGCAAATTTTCAGTGTGGGAAATTATTGGATAACTTAACTAAATGTTTTGATTTAGTTGAAAAATACACTTGAAAACTATCACAACTTTTAGGAAAAACAGCTGCAATTTCATCTTTTTGTGGCTGAGTTATTACATAAAATGCACACAACATTGTGGAGGGACTACACATCAATACAAACTAGAGTTTTGTTTCTTGTATTTTTGTTTGCTGGTGTGTCTTGTGATTTTTGTTTGAAAAACACTGATTTAACTACATTTTATTTGTTTTTCTTGTTCAAAATCATATGCAATTGTCAAAGTGTTTCCCTCTGTCTGTTCACAGTTGAGCATAGGCAGCGTGTTTCCTGTAAAGTCATTTAAAACATGTTTCACATACTGTGTGCAGAACAATTCAGATTCATATGCAGCACAAAGATGGGATTATTTTATCTTCTGCAGGGAGAAACGGAATATCCATCACCCTGGTGACGCAGTACGACATCCATCTGGTTCATTCCATCGAAGAACAGACAAGTACGTCTGAATGTTTTTACGCCTTAAGCTCGTTAGCAATGGAGTATTGGCTCATATATTACAGGTTAAACTAAACGATAAATTACATTTTTTAATAATAAAAAAAGAAAAAGCATCAAACTGTCTTCATGAAAGCTGGAGTATCCTTGGAATAGTTTATCATTTGCATAGAAGATCAAGCTGTCATTTAAAACCCTTTTTTTCCTGCAGAGACAAAGCTGACAGAATACCCTGTGAAGGAGAAAGAGGTCCACAAGATCCTCACCCAAGTCAACGTCACGCGGCGGGAGTGTGAGATTGTAAGGCTGTTTGTCCTCAATTAATTAATCATCTCGTCTAATATTTAGTCGCTAATTATGATTATTCTTCAAAATAAATGTATTCAAAGTTTTAAACCATTTCTGAGAGAATTCTGTTGTCATTGTGTTGCAGAGACTCGAATCCACAGATTTTGACGAGAAAAAAGAAATTAACAAGAGGAAACAGCTGATTCTGGAGGGAAAGGCAAGTTCACTATTTTAAATGCATCTATTTACTCTGATTAAAGTGAACTTTCTGCTGGCTGCAGCAGAGTCATCAAAAACATGAGGAATGTCATGTAGAGTTCAGATTCATGTCAAAATGCTGCATTTATTACACTCAGTTTTTGAGCTGGAACTCGTTTTTTTATGTTTAACTTCAGTTTTATTTCAAATTTAAATTTTGTGTCACACATATACCGGGCATACTGTATATGGTATAATATGCAGTGAAATTAATTGCACGACTGTCTGACAGTATGAGGATAAAATGGAGTTATCCGACAGTAATTTACAATAAATACTATAGAATTTGAAGAAGTTGGGGTTGTTAACTTTGAACGGAAATCATGCGAGCAAATTTAAAGTGCATAACGTACATTTTTTAAAATAAAATCTGTTTTTCGCCAAACTCGTTTTCATTGTTGTAAACATTACGACATTGAGACAACAAACCCGGCTCACCTCTACTTGTTACAAAAGACGTGTAACAGTCAAATATTTACATTTACACCGATATAAGACAAAAGCATGAATAAAATTATATGAAAACAAGTCATGCAGAAAAAGTCGTTTTGAATAGAATTCAAAATCACGTTGGAATGACGGAAGTACAAATTGATTTTGATCTGCCTACTCCTTTATAAATTGTGAGTTTTTGATTAAACTTTTTTTTTGGTTTGACAGGATCCAGAGTTGGAGGCCAAGAGGAAAGCAGAGCTAGAGAAGATCAGGAAGCAGAAGAAGAAATTTAAGCAGAAAATCCAGGAGACCATTCAAAAGAAACACAAACAGACACAGAAGAAGAAGACGACAGAGCCGACACCACCCTAAAAGTTTTACTTTTGTAAATATATTCATACCTGCAAATAAACATCTCATAAGAGCAAATGAAATTGAAAACTTTTTATTGATTTGGTTTACCGAGGGAATCATCACTGATGATGTTTCACTGCAAATAAGACTTGTTGCAAATATGTATTCACATCACACTGACATTTCTAATCCATCAATTTAATCTTGTTGGATGACAGAATTAGTAATTGGTAATGCAAACCTGAACAACAAATCAACAACGGAATTACTTCTATAATAATCACCGCACAATGCAATCAATTGTGGCTCAGAAGATGGGAACACGTCAAAGCAATGTGATGGGGGGGGTCTTTAAAGCTAGAACATTAGTTTAGTGGAGCAGGCCGATACATTAAAACACAAATGAGATTTCCACAATGTCAACCGAACAAGTCAATTAAAGGTGGAGTCATCTATGTGAAACAGGATTGTCACAAATCTGCAGAAATGAGAAGCAGGTGAGACACATGGAGGACTTACATTCGTACTGTGTTCAGAAAGCGTCTCTCCTTTAAGAGTTACAAAACTACAATCCCTCGGACAGTTTGAGGAAGGTACAAAAGTCTTGGTTGAAGACAGGAAATGGCCCGCGCCGCTTTCCCGTGTTATCGGCAAGTTGCTACAAAAAAGACGGGTTATAGGAAAATGACACAAATGTTCCAAACCCCCACACTGGTTTGCAAACGTGACAGAAGCTAAATCTATTGGGGTTCTGGTTCACAGTTGTCCAAGAAATGTTAGCATCATAGATCTCAAGAGGAACTGAAACAATGCAGGCAAACCGTTATGCACGAGCAGAAACGTCCACCGTCACACCAGCCGGTCTTCACTCCACAGAGAAGGAAGGTGGCTCCGCCTCTCATCCCAGCTCTTAAATAATCGGATCTTTTATGGAAAAGTCCTTTGTCGTCACTATTTGCTGGTTCCAACTACATTCATGCTTGTGCTGCAGCTGTTTCTCTGAAGGTTATAGGCACTAATTCTGGTCATTCATCGCCGCCGCCTGTTGACGGCACCATCTCACATCTTTGATGATTCACTAATTTTCCTTCTGCCTGGTTGTTTGACTGATCAACGACGACTTATAGAAAAACAAAAAAAGACAAAAATAAAGGACTGTTAGGTCCAAACGCCACGCCCTTCACTCTGCCCCAGCCACCTTCCTTTTCCACTTCTTTGTGAATCGACTGCCACATTTTCATCCTCATCCCCCATAATCCTTTGCGTTCCCTGCATGCAGGGACTCGCTCGACAGTCAAGGTGCAAAACATTTAAGCATCCGCCTAAAAGCATACAGCGTGCTACGAAAAAAAAAAGTAAAATAAAAACGACTGAAGCAGAGAATTTACCAGTTTCTGACAGACTGCAATAAGAAAAAAAAAAGGCTAAGCAGAAACATCAAATGACACTTGGATGTTCTCCGCTGGTCATGTTGAGTTCCCCCAACTTGTTTTTTTTTTTGTAGTTTTTTGCAATTTTGTGCTCTGTGATAAGAAAGGTACTCCAGAGAAGAAAAACTGTCCCATGAGGATTGCGATATTGCGGATTCTCATGCCTTGAAAAGGAAAAAAAAAAGTCTGAAATCCACACACCTTTCCACCTCTGACGTGGCCGAAACCACCCCATTGAAGACCTTGTGAATGAGCCAGTGGTTCTCAAGGCAAGTGAAAGGTATTTCAACATCAGACTCAAGCACAGAAACCAGCGTTTTTATTTCCTCTCTCAGAAGGTTTGTCGACCGCTGCTTCCTTCGTAGGCTGCCGAGGAGTCTGGGCCCATTTGAAGATTACTTCCCATGGTTAACCTAATTTTTTTAAAAGTCTTGGATGTCACACGGGCTGATCAGACAACCCACATCCAGCATGGGGATTCCTATTTTTGTCTGTGCTGAATGTTAGAAAGCTTTCCGCAAACGTTTCTGTCCAGGTTTGGAGAAAGAATTCTTCAAATTCCACCTTGATCCTCGTCGGGAGACGAGGAAACTTGACTGAAGCCTTCGCAGAGACTCTGTGTTGGGGGGCATTGTAGCATGGATCATTTTCTTTGGGACTGAACCTCTTTTGGATTCTCAGAGACTTGTTGATCTCTCACGTTTCCCCTCAGCAGCCCGACCAGACGCCGCCATCCTCTCGACCTCCTTCCATCAGTACGCACGGGCATCGGTTCCTGCCTTTCGCTTGTTCACGCGGCCTCTCCTTCCATCTCCCTGCGCATCGGTTAGTGCTCTCTTCTTCTACCCTCTCATTTCGCTCGCTGGTCATTGGTTTGGTTTCGCTATCCCGTCGCTTTCACTTGGTGGTGCTTCGGATGTAGCAGAGGAAAACAGGTATCCATTTTATGTTTTTATTTTTTCCCAGATTTAAAAGCTGATGAACTAAGCTCAGCTCCAGCCTAGCTCCCTTCTTCAGGCAACCTGCCAGATGTAAGACACAGTTTCTTTTGTTTTTTTTTTAAGTTTTAACTAAACATTTATAACAAAAAATTCTTACAATTTAAATATAAATCTATAAATTGTTTAGTCTTTTTCTAAAATCCACTCAGAATCAAATGTGTCACATGACGGTTTGTGACTTACGCTTTAGTACTGTGACAGTCCGGTCACTCCGCCATGCTGGTACGCACGTTCGCCCTGATAGGTCGAGTCCTGGGACAGAGCCACGTCGATTTGAGACTTGAACTCATCACCCAGGTAGCTGTCCTGTACAGGAGAAAACCAACTCCATCATCAATCTGTTTTTTTTTCCCTCTACAAGCATTTAAAACAGATTAAAAATAGAAAAACTGCTTTAAGCACGCGGGTTACCTGAGACAGCTCAGGCTGGGACAGGCCGGGCTGGCTCATCTGAGAGGGCTGGCTCATAGAGATGTAGCCCTGAGTCAGCGGCCCCTGAGAGAAAGACTGGGAGGCCCCATCCTGGCTGGCCTGGCTGTTTGGTCCGTTGACCTGACCGGGACCCTGGTTCCCGATGCCGCGGACCCTCTGCCGCCCGCTGCGCCCGGGCTTTCCTTTCATACCACCACGGCCTTGATGAAAATAGAATATTTGTAACCGTTAGGCAAAACACAAGAATCGGAATGAAGGAATTTTGGTAAATGGCAACAATTAAAAACAGGAAGAAACTTAAGGAACCTTCATAATGGATCTGACACCTTTCCATGTATAAAATGACAAAAACCCTGCCCCCCCTTCTCGATTGCTGAGGGATCAGATCAGGGAGCGGGTGGAACTCCCATCACATTTTCTACGTCACAAATACACTTTTTCCAACAGCATTTTTCTGTTTGCTCACAATTCACAACAATCTGGACAGAAATGCAACTTAAACCTTAATATTTTTTTAATGTAATAAAAATGCAACAAGAGCGTGTTAAAAACCATTTTTCATCTGAGTGGGTCTCTTAAAATTTAGGGCTGGTGTCGCCAATAATTAAGAATCGATTTGATTCAATTTTTTTCTATTCCTTCGATCAACTGAATTAAATTTTATTCAATTCAATTTTGAGTTTACATGGTTTACACATTTGTTTAGAAATGAATTAGTAATCTATATATGTTTTGAAGATTTTCATAATCATACGGTATAGTTCACATACTGTAAAATGTATTAGTGAAATAATAATGAGATTGTTTATAGTTACATGTATTCTCAAAAGGAGAGGCAACAATTGTTCTGCTTCTCCTGGTGGGCGTTTCAGATTAGCCTCTAGGTGGCAATGGCGCTGTAGCTTTACACCTTACTCCAGAAGAAGAAGAAAGTATGAGGGAAAAAAACTGTTTTCAGACCGCAAATAGTTACTTAAAAAACTATTTCCGAAAGAGTTTAGGAATTCACGCCTGTGATTATATAAAGCTGTTCATTTAGTCAGCAATGTATGTTTAGGTCAACAGAGCATTAGCAGTAGTCATCTTATAGGAAATCCCATTAAACGTTAGCATCAAGCTAGTGAACTTTTGTGTTAGATCAATTGATTATTAATCTATTAAGCTTAGATCGATTTTTTCAACCCAGCCCTACTTAAAAAAAAAAAAAACAACAACAAACTGTAGTGTGGAGAAATTTGGAGATTAGCTATTATTTTAGCAACATGCTAACGTTTTTGGCTAATTTGTTATTTACTGGGGTTTTAGGCTAATTCAGAATTCAGTTTCTATTTTAGAAACAGGCTAACTTTTTTGACTAATTTATTTTATTGAGGGATTTTGGCTATTTAGTAATTAAACATTGAGCTAGCTTTTTC
>NC_050515.1:13265910-13322217 GCF_002922805.2 Oryzias melastigma | reverse complement strand
GCCCAAATGGCTCTTTTACTGTAAAAGGTTGCCGACCCCTGATCTAACCTTTACAGAGGTGATTTACCTGCAGCGGGGCCGTTGGCCTGACCCAAGTAGCTGGGAGGAGGCATTGGGGGCATCACCAGGTTGAACGGTATGGGGATGTTCATTGCGGCCATGTGACCCGGGCCCGCCCCAATCATTCCAATCTGGTCGTGTGTTTGAAAGTACATGTTGGACGGTCGTCCAGCTGAAAGAGCATTTGAAGACACAGCTGAAACAAACTATATGTTCAGATCATTTTTGAATGTTTACAAATGTGGATAAATGTAGAAATACCAGTGCTGCTTCGATCATATGCAGATCCGGGGATGAGGGCCTCTCGAGCATCATACATGGCAGTGCTCATGAAACGGCCCCCCTGAAGAAACAGAGTCCATTAAAGCCTAAACAAACTGGCTATGTTTATTCAAAATATATATAAAAAAATGTAGAAAATAATTTTGCTGCACTTCAGCAAAATAAATATCTTTAGAAATGTGTAAAAGTGAAAATAAAGCTTGAAAATCCATCATATATAAGAGTTTTGTTTTTCTGATAAAAAGTTTGAATAAAATATCAAATTACTTTTTAGATTTTCATGTTGAGAGACGTCTGATCTGCTTCAGAATTAGTGGTGCAGGAGGTGGAACTCACCGGGTTGATGGTGTTGACGAGTTTTCGAGGTTTGCTGAACTGCATGAGGCTCTCTCTGAGGTTGTTGAGCGGTCCCTCCACCAGAACCTTCTGCTCCTTGTAGTTGTTCAGCAGGTTGTTCCACAGAGGCTGCTTAGAGAGCGCCTTGGGGTTCCCCACGATTATCACGCCGTACCTTCGCACAAGCACACACAGATCGGGTTAGAACCTCTAATAAAAAGTGGGATGTTTGGCATCTGGTTGCTCGTGATCTCACTTGGCTCTGGTCAGCGCCACGTTGAGACGACGAGGGTCGTTCAGGAAACCGATGCCCTGGTGCTCGTTTGCACGAACACAAGACAGGATGATGAAGTCCTTCTCTCTGCCCTGGAAGGCATCCACGCTGGCAATCTCCACTTGCTATGATGGATCATGAGACACAGAGGTATGTCTTAGTAAAAGCAACAACATTTTGGATGAGTTTAGAAATCTTCTATTGCACGTGTGTCAAAGTCAAGACCCGGGTAATTCTATCCGGCCCCCCAAAACATTTTACTTTATCGTTATTGATGACCCGATGTTATCTTGCGATTGTTTTTAATTTGTATAATTTTGACAAAATATATTTTTATGGAGTGTAAAATATTGAAATTTATTCAAGGTTTAACTTGATTTATTCAGGAATAACATTCCTGCCTTTTATTTATTCATAATTATGTTAAAAACAGTTTTGAAGTCTTAAAAATTGGCATTCTGCTAGCTAATTGGACTATTTTGGCATTTACTAAGATTTTATTAAAGCTATTTTGGAGTTTAGCTAATATTTTAGCTACATGCTAGCTGTTTTGGCTAATTTAGGCTTTTTTCAGTTGTTTAGGCTATTAGGAAGTTTAGCTAATATTTACATGCTAGCTGTTTTGACTAACCCAAGTTTTTTTTTTGTTTGTTTTGTTTTTTTTAGGTTAATTTGTCATTAAGCTAATATTTTAGCTGGCTATCAGTTTCAGCATGTTTAGCTATTAGCTTCAGTGATTTCAGCTATCAGTAACTACGTTTACATGGCCCCAAGTAATCGGAATAAACGCCTGATCAGAACGGAAATGAGTCATGTAAACACGCCGTTCGGAATACTATACATATTTCTTTCCAATCAAGACAGATGGGTTATACCAATTGTTGATCTGATCAAGCTGCATGAAAACACACGTTCCGATCGTGTGTCAATACTGCGCTGGATTTTACGTCATGCATAGAGGGTACAGCAGTCTTAGGAGCACGAACACAACAGATCGGCTGCTCTCTGCGAGCGAACTCTTTTTGGACCGCAGTCCGTCCGGCTGATCTGCGCAAGAGACCCGCTGGATTCAGGAGAACCATGTCTCCCGGGAGAACTGTCTCTCCGAGTGGCGTCAGGATGGTAAGAGCCAGCGGAGGCAGCTTTTGAATGCGGAAATGCTGCTCCACTCACCAAAAGGTCCTGAGAAACCGTGTAAAAAAAGTCCCAAATTTATATTTCCAATCACATCCAAACAGGATAAAGACTGATCTTATTCCCACATATTTACGTGCAGACAATATGCACATTTCCCGTATGGATTTAGAAAATTATGGGCGAACAGACTCTTAAAAATATTATTAATAATAATGAAAGCACGTTCAGAGTATCATCTTACTCTATACATGATCTTTGTTTGTTTACAACGGAACTCATTTCTTCTTCTACGACTATTTCCGTTATTTTAGACAGTTCTGTGCATGTCAACATGATTTATTCTGATCAACCGTGTGGCACATGGAAACATTTGTCACAATCAGATGAAGTTTTTCAGGGTCCATGTGCACAGTTCTATTCTAATCTGATCTTTGATCTGATCAAGGACATTTTGCACATGTAAACACAGCTAACTTCAGCATTTTCAGCTGTCAGCATTAGCATCTTCAGCAGCCAAATTTAGCTTACAGCATTCACACGGGAATTATCACAGGTAACCCTATATATCTAGCTCATAATTATGTTAAAAGGTTACAGTTTTAAATTTTCAAAAATGTAGATTTAATGTGTTCATAGATGTTTATCCTGTTCGGCCCGTGACCTCTTAAGGTGTTTTGGATTGGCCCCTTGTGTTACTGAGTTTGACGCCCCTGTTCTATTGTAATTTGACATTTTTTCAAAGGATAAAAACTCTACAAAGGTGGTCATCAAACGGTTGGTACCTGATAAAGTTTGGTGTGCAGGGAGCCGCTGAACTGCATGTACTGGACCAGGTAGGAGCGCTGACCCTCGTAGGGGGTGATGATGCCGATCTGATCCGGTTTGGCTCCTGCCTTCAGCAGCCTGGTGGTGATCTTCTCGACGTTGGCAGCCTCAGTCCTTAAGAGAAGGAACAAAATCGTCATTAAAACGTCTCTTAACGAGGTCTGGACTTTTTCCTCACTTTTTGCCTCTGTTTGAAATGTTTCAACACTGTTTTGTTAAAAAGAGAATCTTTTTTTGTGTTTGTTATACACTAGAATTTTTTTACATGAGCAGCTCAAACTTTTGACAACTGTAACTCTAACCATTTATGTAAATTCCAGAGGATTCTGAAGCGGAGAAAAGTAGGCTTTCACTATGCAGCAAGTAAATGGTTAAAGCTTTATGGTATGCCAAAAAGCTTGTGCTATTTATCTCTGGTCTTAAAGGGTTGAGTGACTGTACCTGTTAAGGTACGAGGTTCCAGAGCTGGCGATTTCCTCCTGACCCTGAGTCACATAGAAGAACATGGGCTTGTCTGGCTGAGGCCACTGGAAGTCGAAGCCTTTCTTGATGCGATCAGCTGGAGACGAGATAAAGATCTCATTATTGCTTTCCTCACATTGTTTCTCAGTCGGCAGGAATAAAAGCGTCCTTTAGACAAACCTGCTGTGACCCCGTTCTGCAGCGAGCCCTCATAGAAGATGTTGGAGGGGAAGGCGCTCAGAGCCGGGTGCATGCGGTACTGGACCTGCAGGCGGATTGGCCGGATTCCCAGAACCACCAATCTTTCAAACAGAGACTGAGACAGGCCCGCCTTCGCTGCCTTCTTGCACATCACCACAGGGCCCAGCTGGCAGTGGTCACCGACCAGAATGAGCTGGGAGGAAGAGCAAACGTCATACATGCAGACTCTTCATCACAAACGTCCTAAATCGTTGTTGCAACACAGCAGCGGATCGTCCGTTAGCAGTCCTCTGAACAGACGTAAGATTTATTTACCTGTTTGGCTCCCAGCACCACCGGCACCATGCACTCCGGCTCGGTGGCCTGGGTGCTCTCATCGATCAAGATGGAGCGGAACTGCATCTTGGCCAAACGGGGATCCCCAGCCCCGACACAGGTGCAGCAAATCACATCAGCGTTCTGCACAACAAAAAGTTTCCTTTACAGTTAGTAGGATTCTCAAGAGTCGAGCAAAACAACAAAAAAAAAGGTCACTACTTATTTATTTTTGATTTTCATTTGGTTTTTTTTCCAGCTGAAGTAATGCAGGAAATTGATCTATAAATAGGAAGTCAAAGATGTCTTTAAGGTTTTGTTTTTACAGGCCTAATATGAGCAAATATTTTGGTGTGATATAAATGTAGGTGAGTTCTGCAGCTTCTAGTTGTTGCACATAAACAATTAAAAGAGAAAAAATATTACACAAGCTCAGATTCTTTATGGAAAACATGTCTCAATAGAACAAAATGGATCACAAAAAACTTTTTTTTTCAGATTTTGGGACTGCTTAGATTTTCACTGCTAAAAATAAAAAAAAAGCTCTACATAGATGTACGTTTTGCGTCTTTTTTAATAGACAAAATTAAGAGTATATAATGTTCTGTCTGCTATCAATCAGAGTAAAAATGCTGAGCGGTCTCACCATGAGCAGCTCCCTTTCAGCGGTGCGCTTCAGGGCTCTGTAACGTTTCTCATCTGCAGACGACAGCTCTCCAGTCTCATCCTTCAGCTGCTGCAGTTTCTGAAGCTCTGGCATACTGTGGAGGCAAGTGACACAATGAAGGTCCTGGAATTCATCTATAGTGGCAGGCACACACTGTAGCAGTAACATAAGATGATCAGAGCAAATGAATGGATTTGACTAGCAAACTAAAACTGTAATCCAACCGCCTGCTCTCCAGAGAAAACAAGGATTTGCACATTAGAAAGTCTCTCAAAATTCAACTCAATTTGGGGAAGATAGGTTTAGTAAATTTAAAAAAAAAAGTTGTAAAAAGAAAATAATCAGGTATGTAAAAAAGCATTTTTCATATTGAATCCTCTCACCTGTCCATGTTGCTGATCTGGTTGTGGAGTGCCAGGAAAGACACCGGCGACTCGATGGCTTCTCTGCTCTTAGCACACAGCCGGACAACCTTCAGGCCAGTCTTATCAATCTTTTCAGTGAGCTGATCTACAGCAATGTTACTTGGAGCACACACCAGGACAGGCCTAGAAGGACACACGGACCAAACCACAATGAGGAATATTTTTTATGATTTTTTTTTTAGCATGTCCATGCTTGAAGAAAAGCTTCTTGATCCTGGTGCTCCTACCCATTGCCCTGGCGGGACAGGTGGTACACGATTGTGGCAGACGTGACAGTCTTCCCAGTGCCAGGAGGGCCCTGGATTAAACTCAGAGGCCTTTGCAGCACCGTCTTCACTGCGTAGACCTGTTAGGGAGGACGAGGAAGTTGAACTTACTGCACCACAGAAATAAGTTTACAATATTTACAAACTATTTAGAGAGAAAAGTTTCAAACTACACAAAATTTCCAAAGAAACTAAATAAAAAGGGAAATGGCCGCTCTTGAAGGACATATCAAACAAAAATGGCAGTGAATGGGAGGATTGCCCTGAAATGAGTTAAAATTTAACAGCAAGAATCACAGTGTCAGCAAAAAAAAAAAAAAAAGCCAGACTGACCTGTGAGTGATTGAGGTCAGGAAGGCCCTGAGCGGTGAAGCGCTTCGGCAGTTGGCACTTGATGGTCACGTCCTCCACCTCGTGGCCCAAAAGTTTGTGGTAAATGTAGCCGGAGACCGACGTCTCGTCAACAGCAAAGGTCTTCAGGGCGCTCTGCATCCTAAAGGAGTTGAAAAAAAAAAAGATACTTTTAGTAAATATTTGTACTGGATGCAAAAAAACAACAACAACAAAAAAACACTAGAGCTTAATAAAAGTCACAACCTGTAACTAAACTTTTAAGCGTTTCAGCGTACCTGTCAAATGAGGTGGATTTCCACACAAAATCCACCTGGAAGTTATGTGGGATTTCCACAGGAGCTCCAACGCTGCTCCTCAGTTCAATGGCAATTTCATCCCCGTAGTCTTTAGGCACACGATGTTAAAGAAACTTGCTTATTCTAAGCTATAATGCAGATTTTTTACGAGGGAAATCATGATAGAAGTCTGTGATTCAGCAGATATCATGCGGCAGTGTAAAGGATACTGTCAGGGACTTTGATGACATGGCCAATGCCCTTCCACAGAGGGGCAAGGTCTCCCTTGTAACGCAGGCAGATCTCATCACCTTGCATGAGGCGCATGTCTACAAATGAAACCAATGAGGTGAACACGTTTTTTTAAATAAACTAGAAGAAAGCCAGACGCAAATAATCAAAAAAACACAGCAGATAAATTATAAAAACACCACACAAAAACCCACCTGAGTCTGTCTTGGGCAGTGTGAAATAAGCAATGCGCTTCTTGTTCAGCCCCAGGTCCCACCTGACTGTTATGTTGTCTTGAGTCTATAAAGAAAAAAACAAAGAAACAAGTAAAGATAATGAGTCACCTCTAACACATTTAGCTGAAGTTTGTATAATGAAGTGCCAGATTCCAACTCCAATGCAGAATTGCTTCCAAATCAGCTGTTTTTCAAGAGAAACAGGAAGTCTAAACTGTCCCCGAACAGTCAGCTCTGTTTTAATACAAAAACAGCATTTTAAAGGGTAACCAAACACTAAATCCACTTTTATTGTCTGTTGACCTCTATAAATGGGACTTTAAACGTGCTGTCTGTTGGTTCTTGCCACATTTATGACAAATTAAAATAAACTTGATTAATTCCTGAAATTGGTCTCAACCCGTCTGTGTGCTGCCCCCTACAAGTTGAAACGAGGTATTACAGTTGAATTTTGTGATTGGTCAACTGGTCAGTTCTGTAGCGTGTTAGCTTTAGCATGGCTTGTAGGTGTTTATCAAAAATCTACTGGCTTAAATAACTTTCCAGTAGACTTGGAAGTTAGGCAACAGTAGTTGAGTGCAATTGGCATTGAATCCAGAGAACTCAGTCCTGATGATGGATTTGCAATGAATGTTTCATTCAGGATTGTTTGCTAAATACGTTAGCCTTTATTAGCTTGTGATGCTAGTGTCATTTTACCGCTCAGATACTGATCCTCTTTGGTCTGGACCATGAGCGCCTGCGCCAGGAGAGGGTGGAAGAGAAAAATCCTCAACCTCCACATAAAGTTCCGTTAAGAAACTAGCATCAATTTGCTCGGATCCAAACCCCACCTCCCCCTTTTTTTGCATTTTTCCACTCTGGGCTAAGAGTGGATCAGCCTCCAACTGTCTTGTTGTGTTTCCCTTTAAAAAACTAATCATTATTGAGCAACCCTTCAACACTGAAACAGTTACCTGTGACTCCTTAAGCTTCTTGTCATAGTCAGCCTCCAGTTTGACCAAAGGACCAAAGATGTTTTGGTATTGGTAAGCATCCTCATAACGCAGCAACACGTGCTGAGGCTCCTCGTCCACGCCAGGCTTCTCCAAGTCTTCCAGCGCGGCGGTGGGATTATCCTGTTACCATAGAAACGAAATTAGAGACCGAGTTCATTCTGATCTAATGAAGTTGCTTTAGGTCTGAACTTTTAATCAAATCCCCAAAAACCTGCACACCTTCCAGAGTTCCTCCAGCTTATTGATCTGCTGAGCCGTGATCTGACGAGCTCGCAGTTGCTCCTGCTCCGACGGGATCTTCACCAGCCAGGACAGAAAGCAGCGGTCCTGAATCAGTGGTTGCCACTGGGAGCTGTCCCAGTTGATGTCCTTTAGGCTACTCTGGCTGGCACAGGGCTGCCTGCAGGGACACACAAGATTCAGACAAAGTTAAAAAAAAAAGCACCAGATCTATATCAATGTTCTACTCAAGATTCACAGCATCTTTCTAGACATATATATTCTTTAATACCCACATTTTTAATGTCTCTCTCTTTCTCCTAATGTAATATAAAACAACTTTATCCCTTTTAGACGAATTCATTTATTCTTCATGCATTATAGATCTAAAAATAATTTAATAAATCATTAACAACATCTGTGACTTCAAATGTTGAACAAATAACAAGGTCTTTAGGCATTAATGTTAAAAGCACGTGTAACGAGTGTGACCTTTTAAAATAAAAGCTGAATTTCACAGCAACTCAAAGCAAGAGTTCTTATTCATAGATTAGAACGTTTACTTTTGTCTTTGGGAAAGTGTTGTAAAAAAAAAATGCAAGTGCACATTACCACAGCGGCCTGTCAGTAAACAAAGACACACCCAAAGTGCCGCTCACCTGCAGAGGAGAACCACCACGGAATCGGCTTTGGCAGGGATGAAGCCCAGAAGGAAGACGTTGCGGCAGCCACAGTTGTAGCACTCCAGCACCGTTTCGCCCAGCGGCCCGTCTTTATGCAGGGTCACTTCTTTGCATTTGGCCCTCACCATGTGATTCACAATGTGGCTAAAAAGAAAAATGAGAGAAAAAAAAGCAGCACACCAGTCAAGTTTTGATATATGTTAAAAACTGCTCCGAATTCACAATGATTTGAATAAAGAAATACTCAGAAATGCAATTTTAAGCTTAATTTTCTTTTTATTTGTCTTCCATCATGAGAAAAATCCCACGAGAATGTGTTCAAAATACCATTTTCATCGGCGTGGGTTTTAAAAAAAAACTATAAGAAACGTATTAATAATTTCAATGACAGACTGAGTTAAAAGACTACATTGAACATTTTAGAGTGAGGAGCAAGCGAAGTGAATTGGGTCATAATGGATTTCCTATTGTTTGTTGTGTGGCAATGTCAACAGAAAAGGCAGTAAACCATTAGCGTTATTTTTTTTATTAAAATGCTGGTTTTCAATGTCAAATGTGAAAACTACAGATTAGACTTAAAGGTCAAAGCAGTGACTTTTTGCAGATTCTTTTTGTGTTTACTTAGGTCATGTGATGATTACATTTGATTTAAGAGACTTAAAAAAAACACTCACCTGCCAGATGTGTTCCCACGTCCATTACAGAACCACTTCTTACTGGTGTTGCAGTACACCACACATGCTGGGTCATGAATACCACAGTAGCTGCAAAATCAAATAACATTTCTTAAAATTTTAGTTTTTGCAATGCAGAAATCAGTAAAATGATGCAACATATTTCAGAGATCTGGGAATATTAAAAAGCCACATATGTTAGACTGAATTTTATTTCGTTCTTTAGATATTCATTTTGCTTCAAACTTTTTTTTTTAAATATATGAATAAACTAAAACACATTGAATCAAACCTGATTAAAATCATAGAACACAATATTCAATTGTTTTGACTTTAAAAGTTTTCATTTTAAAAAAGAAAACACCTTTGTGCATTAAATGGCTTTTTTAATTGTTATTTTTTTCTGTTGTAATTCAAACAATATGAAAGATTGCAAACATGATATTTAAAGCTGGAAATCACTTCATCATCATCATATATGATGTGCATGTGACAGGTTGAGGGTCGCATTACCTGCAAGCGTGCACAGGTAGGTCTTTGGTGTAGTACGCATCTTCCTCATCCTCCTCAAAGTTCAGTTCGCCCAAGAACTGACTGGTCTTGGCCACAGAATCATCCAGTCCCCCGTTGTGCAGCCCCTCGTCCGGTCCATTCACCTGCAGAACGGTGCCGCCGTTACAAAACAAACTAGATGCTAACCGATAGCAGCTAGCGGATAGGGCACGCTGCGGAATTTTTACATGTTGACATTTTGTCACTGCATGGCAGACATCATCCGTGTTCATTATTTATATGCATTTGAGCCCAATTTGTTTAGTAAATGTTGAAAATAATCGTTCCGAAATACACAGAAACGTTAGAAGTTTTGATAAAAGCCTTAATAACGCGCTAACCGTGCTAACTTAAAGCTAAGTCAAGCTAAATCTAAGAATAGCAGGTTAGCTAAAAGACTGGATGAGCTAGCTAGCTAGCTAGCTGCCGCTAGCATCTGTAAACCGCGCCTTCCTGGATGACTGAATGTGTCAACCTGGCCGTCCAGTTGGCTCTGAGTCTGGCCTTGCGTCTGCGTCTGGCTGGGGAGAGTGAAGTCAGTGAAGTCGAACTCGGAGCCTTGTGTGTCCGCTCCAAGCAGCTCCGCTTCCTCGGTGTCCAGGAAGGTGAGGGTCTGAGAGCTCGGCCCGTACGCCTCCACACTCATCTCGACCCGAAACTTTACTTTTGCTTAGTAATTTCCGACAATCGTATAAAGACGATTACAACCGGCGCACTGGTAGTTTGCCGCTAAATGTTTCGGAAGCGTTGCTCAGATTCTGGATTCAAATCCAAACAAAAACTGAACCGATCAGAACCGATAGCTTCGCAGATCCAGGTAGGAGAGCTTCGGTGGTGACGGACTTCCTTGCGCCGCGCAACGTGTGACGTTAACTGGAGGCTGGGCAACGAAGAGTGGTTGTGCAGAAAGATGTATCACACTCATTTTTTTCCCCCGGATCACAACACAGAAATATATAAAAAATAAAAATAAAAAATGTAGTAGTCAGTTTTTCTAAGATATGCTGATTCATTATTTCAAATTTAAAACAATGTACTTTTTTTTTTTTACAGATGTTTTAGTTTCAATCAAGAGAGAAATAAAAAAAAAGGTAAAAACAACAATCACCCATTGAACCAATGTTTTTTGTTCGGGTAACTCAATATTTTTTTCATATGTAAATACATTTTACACTAAATACCACTTAGGTTCAGACTGTTGCTGAGTACTTTCGTCACTCACACTCATTTTGAAGAAACACTACTTGTACTTAAATACCATTTATGGATGATCTATCTGCCTCTTCTGGTGCCACTGGTTATAACAGAGAGCATCAAGGCACAATACATTACTAACATTTCAGCAAAGCTATTCAATTCAATTTTATTTATATACAACGCGATTGTCTCAACAGGTTTCACACAGGTAATTCTCCAAAAACATAAAATCAATCATAAAATATAAACAATAGCTGATTGCTAAACTAAACAGATTGAACTAAAATGGGCATCTCTACCCTTAAACTCTCCTTCTTGGGAAGGAAAAATTCATCCTTTTATTGAGGCATCCAATTTGCCAGTTTATAATTTATAAGTCAAGCCAGAGGCGAGGTCCTTGGTCAAGGACAGGAGAACAGACGAGCCACCTGGAATCTCTCCTGCACCCCGGAGTGGAGTGGGAAAGAGGAACAACACATGAATTGCACTTCACCAAAAAGTGTATTCTCCAAATTCTGGCAACCTTCTTTAGTTTTATGAAGAAATCATTTATTAATAATTATCCCACCTTGTCAAACATTCCAATTTTCTAAATCCGCTTTATCCCTTTTTGGGGTTGCCAGACCCTGTCCCGACAACTGTTGGGCAAAGGGAGGGTACACCTGGACAGGCCGCTAGTCTGTTAAGGGGCACACAATCATTACCACCCGCACTCATATCTAGGGGTGCATGGTGCATGTTTTTGGATGGTGGGAGGAGAAAACCCACACATTCCAAATCCTATCTAGGATTCAGGATTTTGATTTGAACCAGTTCCTTTTTGCTGTGAGGCGAGAGTGCTAACCACTGCTCCACCGTGCAGCCCATAAAACAATCATCAAAAACAAACACCACAATGATGTTATATTAAATAAAATTTGTGAATTGTTTAATTATTCAGGCAGTGGTGAAGAAGTAGAGCAGTCGATTGTATCACTCTTGGTGGTTGAAGCCAGCTTAAGGCAGCATGTGTTTATGGATGAATGGCTGTAAAGGACTTTGGGCCGTCAAAGAAAGTATTACAGTGCTATAAAAGTATACAGTACACCATTTACACTACGCAATTCCACGTTTATATGGTCATAACGGTGGCATGTTTAGACATGAGAGATTCTTTCAAGAACAGACACAACAGTCGGATACAATTCCTTAATTATCTTTACTTCAAAGCCTTTCTTTTTCAAAGTGATATTACCAACAGTGCTCTGTTTTGGACGCAAAAGAAAACCTGGAGAGAATTCCCGTAACACAGGAACTTGGAATACACATCACATAGTCAAACCCTTAGTGTACAACAAAGCACACACAAAACAAAACGACATTTTGTTTCTGTTGAGGTAGCCACACATCTGGCTGGACAGCATCTGCAACACATCTCTCGACTACTGAAAATCACTGAGAACTTATTATGACACATGAATAACAGCAAGGCACAGGAGAGTTGGGGGTCGGGGGGGCACCTCATGGGTAAACTTGAGGCAGAATTTCTGCAGATTGCATCTAAGCACTAAACCAAGCCCCTACCACCTCACTTGCCCTGCAGTCAAAACCCGGTACAGAGGTTTCGAGACCAGAAAACAAAGACACATGCTAGAAGGTACAAACCATTTGGTAACATTAAAACATTTAGAGTTCCAGAATTCTATTTTGGAGTAAAAATTACTTTATACATAAAAAAAAAGCAAAATCGGTTTACTCAAAATCAATAGGAAAATATACCATACAAATGATGCAATATATTGGGGAAGTCTATAGGATAAGCTACATTTGCGTCCCCTCAAAGGGCAGTGATCAATTCGGAGCTTTTTAAAAATAATTTTCAACCAAAGTAAAGCATTGGAAAGTGGCAACATTGCCCCAAAAATTAAGGTAGATTTAACGAGAAAATGAAATAATTCAACAGCAGATTCAGACTTTAACTGAGATGAAACTTTCTGCTAATTGTGATTAAAGTGGAACCAAAAAAAAAAACATATTTCACACTCACTAATGAAGCACATTTACTACATACATTATTGTAATCCATGTAGAAAGAAAAAAAAGAGAAAACAATGATGTGTGTGAGTGTTTGAAAAGCTACATTTTTTTAGATTAAAGTGACAGGAAAAAAAAAAACATTTTTATTTTATGTACAAAACTTCAGTCTTTCACATTGTTTGAGATATTCTGTCCAAATTCCAGATTAGGTAAAACAGACACACAAAACAGAAAGTGCAACAGAAATAATTCAAGGCCCAATTATGACTGAATGAACTTGGAGTCCATCTTTATTAAATCTGAACGATCTTATTTAATTAATTTTTTAAAAGCTTTTATCAAGGAGTAGCAATTACAGCTGCACAAAAGTGAGGGGAAAATAATTGAAATGTACTTATTTGCATATTTCTGCAACTTTAATGCAGGTTTTAATGTACACAAGAGTTCACTAGAACATTTTTAAACAGAAGACTGAAAAGTTTGATTTTTTTAACAGTTGTGCAGCCAGAAAAAAAGTCATATGTTTGTTTTTGAGCAGATTCATTCGACGAGACCTGTGAAATAACATTGCACAGCCCAGAGACAGGTCTCAAAAGAGTTTGATTTGGGTTTTCTTGTGTCAAAATTGGGCCAAGAAACTGGGGAAGTATGAGCTGGAACCAACCCGTTCCCTGATTTAAATAACCTTTGTTAGAGAAGGCAAATTTACAACTTCTTATAAAGAAAAATTACCAGAGAAACAAACACGAACAAGTCAACAGAACTGTAAGGAGCAAAAAATAAAAAGAAAGTGTTAAATTGCTTACTTAAAATCTTTCTAAATACTCCACAATGCATTATGTGCACAGACAAATTATACATGTGTTATTGAATTAAAATACCTTAAATGAAACTAATTGGAGAAAATAAAAGCTGAAAGGAGGAGGAATCGGAGATGGATAATACAGTACACCCAAATGTGCCTTCTATAACTATTCCATTAACCCTAACCCTATAAGGTGCATCAATAGAAGCCATGTTTGGGGTTACAGCCCTCCATCTCTATCTGTGGACTGCATATGAACACATTTAAGAAGCACTTTTCAAAAACGGTTTGTGTTTTTCACAAAGGAACCAACGGTTGAGTGGATTTTCTCCTCCTGGGATATTAACCAATCAAATGTGGGAAAAGGAAAAGAAACGACACGCAAACAAAGAGGTATATGCTTAAAACAGCCTAATAAGTTGGAGTATATCCAAGTAAAGAAAACGATCAACATATAAAAGAAGTTTGGCTACTTGTGGTCAAGTGCAATTTTTCTTGTGTGACAAGGGCAGGAGAGGCTGGTTAGAATTTGGAGGTCACTTAGTGGATGTGCTGCTGGGAGTTGATCTTGCCCTCCGCCTCGTCCAGAAGCGTCAGCATCTCCCGGATGATGGCCTGCAGCGCCCGGCCCAGGTCTTCCCCGCTGTAAGGCTTTCCGAGAGGAGGCACATGGATGAAGGCAGAACGGCCGTGGCTCAGGTACAGGGATGTGTAGTAGGTATAATCACAGAGATACCTGAACGGGACGGGAAGGTTTAGTTGAAGTGGATTGGAATAGATTTGAAATTGGAAAAAAAAATAATAGCAACAGTGTACAAAATTATTAGGAAAAGTAAAAACTGCAACACAATTAGACGTCTTATTTTTTTAGAATTGGGAGTTACAAGCTAGAAAGTTGCTAAATTAGGGCTAGGTTAAAAAAAAAATCTATTAATCAATATGAATCAATCGAAGCTTAGTGATCAATCCGTAAAGCTAAAGTCCGCTAGCTTGATGCTAACATATAATGGGATTTCCCATGGACAGCTAATGCTAACGCTCAGTCGACCTCATGCATTCCTGACTAAATTCGCCTCTTTGTATTCTCACAGGCATGACATTTCCACACTCTGTTAAGAAAACCTTTGTTTTTTATTTTATTTTTGCCTTAAATAACCATTTGTGGTCTAATATATATATATATTTTTTTTATCATTTTTGTTCATACTTTCTTCTTCTTTTGGAATAAGGTGTAATGCTTTAGCGTGATCGCCACCTAGTGGCCAAACTGAAATGTTCTTCAGAAGAGGTGGAACAATTGTTGGAGCTTCTCTGTGAGAATCTATGGAATGATATTAGCAATCTTATTATAATTTCACTAATACGTTCTACAGTATGTGAACTGTATCAGATTAATATGAATATCTTCAATACATATTTATAGACTAATAATGTATTTCCAAACAAATGTGTCTAAGTGTGTAAACTCAAAATTTAATTGATTAGTGGATCTAAAGAATCGAGAAAAGAAAACGGAAGTGAATCTGGAAATTATTGACAATACCCCGCTCCAAATACTAAATGATTTGTTTATTTGACCATTACAGTACTACAAAGAAGAATTTGAATATTTAGCTGCCAGCCAATAAAATCTCTTAAATGAACATGTCACTAGGCCTGCACAATAATTTGCAAATGTATCCTTAATTGTGATATCAGCCTGTGTGTTACTTCTATCACAATATATAAACTGCAATAATTAGCTACTTTAAATGTTAACACGAAACAATCTTGTTGCATCTTAAAGTGTTTAACGATTCAAATGTAGTTTTTTATGTGCCTGACCAATCAGATCGAACCCTTTTATGGTAGATGCTCAACTCTTGTGTGGACGAAGTTTTGTTACATTTTATTTAAATTAAATTATTGCTGTGAAATGGAAAGTAAGTATTACTGGATCAAGAATATCGCACATTACATTTTTTTTTGTCTTAACATGCACAAGTGACTAGTATCCTTTTTGTACCCTCACGGAGTACAAATAATATCTGAATGTTACTACTACTTTACAGCTACAAGGAAATAAAACAAAAATGACCTTCCGGCATCTTTGGAAACAGAGACGGTTACTCCCAGTCCTGACGCGGTCACTCTCTTGCAGACGGACTCCATGTCAATAACTGACTTGATACAGTCTGGGCCTCCCACAATGCAACATTGTGAATCAGGACAGAAGCTGCTGTTGTCCAGTCCCTTGTAGCCATGATTTCTGCCACACTTCTCCAGCGTGACAGTGGTGGCCATCCCCGAGACTCCGACATGAACTACCAACTGCACAGAAACGGAAAAGGGAAGAAACATCAGAGAAAATCATTTTAAAAAACAGTTTTGAGCATGTTCTTGTTGCAGTTTTCTCATGATGGAGGACAAGTATAAAGAAAATTAGGCTTTAAAATGCATTTCTGAGTATTTATTTATTTAAATTCTTGTGAATCAGGAGCAGAAGAAAAAAAAATGTTGAAAAAAGCTTTTAGGTGTGATGTAGAAAATACTACGGCAAGCCATGAGCAGCATACTCCATTTCATTCTGATGCATCCACTTGAAAACAAATAGATCCATGTACGTCTTTGTTTTCCTCGTCTGAACTGACATCTGGCTCAAAACTGTACGGCTGGATAGCGGCAATATTGCTCACCATTTTTGTTGCACCAGTAATGTCAGTGTGAGGGGCTGTAAGCTAGCAGAACAGTGTGTAAGTAAATGAATGTTGGGAAATAGGGGCAGGCTTACTTCCCGCCCACAATTCAGAGACAAATATCTGTTAAAATAGTCTCTCTGCAGAAACTATGTCCAAGAAAACTTTGAAGGTTTTCTGATTTGACCTAAAAACGACATAAATAAAAAAACTAAGGGAACGACTTTAAAATAGCTCAAAAGATGATCGAAGTGGGCCTTTAAACAGAACTAAATAAGCTTTGCTTCATTACTGAGGCCTGTGTGGAAAAAAATACTGCATACTTTAACAAACAGAATGGAGAAAAGATCTAATTTTTAAGTTCAAGAGATTAAACCAAGAAGAACCGTCAAGTTTCTTTAGTAATAAACGGAAGGCTATTCCAGCCACAAGCGCACTTCATCTGAACTTTTTCTCATTGACACAATTAATAATTTTATGAATCCACTGCCGCTTCCATTTAGACATTAACATAAAAAATAAATAAAATAGATATACAGCGCTCCTTCATTTATCACCAGAATTATGTTCTAATAATAGCCCGCAACAGGCAAAATCCGAAAAGTAGTACGGTAATTTTATTTTTATTTTATTTTTTCAATTTTAGATGTTTTAAGGCTGTAAAACCCATCACTAAATACTTTATTTGTCTCAGACATACATGAACATTTTTAAACACTTTTCTCTCATTTTTAAACTCTCATAATTCAAACCTTAGTAGAAAAATTAAGTTAAATATTAGAGAATAAAAACAAAAAATCTGCTCAAAATAAAAAATGTATGTAGATTTGGCAAACTGAACACATTCTGTACAAGAAACACGGCACAGAGATGAAATGGTGAACAGCCAACCAATGCAGAACACAATTTGCTGTAAAACAAACCTTTTAAAAAAATGGTACAAAAAAAAATTTATAACCGTCCCTTTGGATCATTTTAATTTATTGCTATTATTGGCCTGATGTTATCTTGTGCTCATTTCTAACTTTTTGAATTTTGATAAAATATATATTTTATGGTGAGTAAAATATTTAAAGTTATTTAAGGTTTATTTTTTCTGGAATAAGATTCCTGCCTTTTTAATTTTTCATAATTATGTTAAAAATCTTTTGGACTTTTTTTTTAATTTACTAAGATTTTTTAGGCTATTTGAGAGTTTAGCTAATATTACAGATACATGCTAGCTGTTTTGGCTAATTTAGATTTTTTGTTTGTTTGTTTGGAGTTAGGCTAATATTTACACGCTAGTTGTTTTGACAAATTTATTCTTTTTTTATCCGTTTTTTTAAGGAAATTTTGAAGTTCAGCTATTTTTTTTTGTTACATGCTAGCTTTTTTTGGCTAACCTACGTTTTTTTTTCTAGTTGTTTAGGCTAATTTAGCATTTAGCTAATATTTTAGCTGACTATCAGCTTCTGCGTTTTCAGCTATCAATTTCAGCATCTTCAGCTATCAGCACTAGCATCTTCAATGATCCAAATTCAGCTTACAGTATTCACACTAGCATTATCGCAGGTAATGCTATATAACTAGCTCATAATTATGTTAAAAAGTTACGGTTTTAAAGTTGTAAAAATTTTGTTTTTAAAGTTTTCAACAAATGTTTATCCTGTTCAGCCCACGATCTAAGGTGTTTTTTTGGATTTTGGCCCCTTGTGAGTTTGACAGCCCTAGTGTAAGGTGAACCATGTTATACCAAGGGACGACTCTCGACCATAACAAAAAATAACTTAAATTCAACTTCAATATAAAATGTTAAAAAAACATTTTTTTCTAACAGACTGAAAACTATAGAATCAGTTTAGTTTTTACCTGTGGGTGATACTGCTTCCACAATGATGGAACCAAACTTTGTACCGTCTGGTACTCTACAGGAACCTCATATACATGTAAGTCCACATTGCTGCCAAGTCCCAGTTTCTTCAGTTCCTGTCAGAACAGAACACACAGGCTGGAGCAGTCTTTATACGTTTAAAGCACCAGCAACAGTTTATTTACATGAACAAAATCAAGCAGATAATGTTTTTTTAATTTTTTATTTTTTGGGGTAAAATATAGTGTTTTTTTGTATCTCCCATGTAGTGGTTGTGTGGTTTAGTGCAGAACTGCTTTCTGTGTTTGCTTTAAGACCTTTAAGACCTTTAAACCCATAAAACACAAACACTGTCAGCAGTTTTTTGATTGTTTGGGCACTGGAGGCTCTTCTTTGACAGGAGGACAACAGGAAAACATATGGGAAAGCAGCGTGTCAGGGTGGGACTTAAACAGAAGGCGACTGCAGCAAAACAAACAAAAAAAAAACTATTTCAGCTGTTCAACCAGCTGATCCAAACAATACTAAATAACATATTTTTTACATAGAAAACAAAAATCAAGGATTTGTTTGTATCCATTTTTGCCAACACAGTCCTATCAAAGATTTAACAGAAGCATTCATTTGTCATAAACAAGACAAATATACGTCAAATTCACAGCCAGTAGTACCACCTCCCCCAGACTCCCGTAGCCCCCAGTGACCCACCCCACCCACTGGTATTGAAAAGAGACCAGTTTGACCATGTCTGCGACCCCAACACAATGTGTCCTATTGTTTGGCCCTAATATCCTTATCAAGTCCGTCTAGACACCCTCACAACCACTGTCACCCCCACAAAAAACCCTCCACTGTCGAGGATGCTGAAGCCAGCCGGCCGGACAGCAGTTATTGAACCATCGCATCACAGCTTTAAGAGCTGTCAACACCATGATACCAGAATGAGCACCATTTTAGTCCTATAATTTATAATTTATTTTTAATCATACCAGCACAAAAATAAGATCTAGTCACGAAAAAATAATAATAGTAAAGAGTGTAATTGATTGAGGATTTGTTATAGTAGGATACCTGAACTGCTACCCAGCTGGGATTGATGGTGTGTTCTCCAAATGGCCCAAAACCTGAAAGAAATGTCCACATTTTCAGCAGATTTGCAAAAATAAATAAATAAAAATTAAAAAAAAGCAAGTAACTTCCTTTATTTATTCCTGGTATATCAAGCCTACAAATGTTCATAATTTAACGCACTAAAATATTACAAATAATATAGCTTAATATGTAAATAATTACAGTTTGTTAAACAATTTGTTTAAAAGACCATATCTATCAGACAACTTTAAATTCATTCAATATTTTATCTATTAACTTAGTAGCATAAACAAAAATAATCTGATATAATCCATTTGTGGTTGTTCATTATTCCAGAAAATAAAACAACTAAAATGTCATCTGAAACATATCTAAGGAGCGACTGGATGTTCACTCAGACTTGTTTATATGAGGATCTATGGCTGAGCTCCGTCTTTGGGTCAGCGGGTCCCTGGGGGTTGGGTGGAGAAAGGATCAGTCTGTCTGACAAGCTGGAAAGGAGGGGAGCAAAAGGCCAGCAGCTGCCAGCCGACCTGCTATTGTGGAGGAGCCGTTCCCAGGAAATCTACAAGTCTTCTATGAAAAGGCCCGGCAAGTTTCAGCACTCCTTTTGTGCACCACAAACAAATCACTGCCTCCACAACTCGGCTTAAAACATGAGCATCCACGACTGTAGATTTCTGCGGTTTAAGATAAAGCATCTCGATGACAGACAGGGCAAGAGTCAACTTGAGCTGGGATTAAACATTTTTTTAGACATATTTTTTAATGAACAGTGTAATAATGACGTTTTAAAAATCACAAAAAGCAAATATATGTTTATGCTTTTAATGAAGCAATGTAGAATAAGAAAACAGGCCAACATGCAAAAAAATAAAAGCTAAAGTTAAGTTTAAAAAAAGCACAAAAGTAGGAACAAAAGAGTGACTCGCCAAAATGTTATAAACTGCAAGTGTTTGAGAAATAAACAACAAACAAATAGAGATAACATCATATTTAATTTGGTTTCTCTTTTTTAAATTTTATTTTTCAGTTTTACTTCTAATTATTAACAGTTAGCATAAAAGTTAGCACAGAAATCTGCAGCTAAGCTAGCTAAAGCTTTTGTTTACTTTGAATTGTGGTTGAAGTGACGTATTCCGTTACGTTTTTTGAGACGTTTTTTATTAATTCGGTTTAAGTACACAGCGAATTTAATCGATTTCGACCCAATGTTATTTTAAGTCGCCCCTTTGTGTCATGGCTGAAAAATACCAAAAGCTGAGCCGATCGTTTCCCCCAAAAGGTAACAAACCTCGAATTGCAAACTGTTAGAGTACAAAACAGAAACTGTTCTTCCTGTTCACAACAACAGCGCACAGCAGACTGACGCCATTAACGACCAAGCAGCTGTCATCTCTGCAACTTTTCCTTCACTTCAGCCGCTCTTTAGACTCCCACCAAACATGGCAACAAGAGCGCTAAAAGAGAGCAAAGACAAACCTGTCACGACCACATTCCGTTTACTGTTATCCATTTTCCAGTTTGAAGACGAGAATCTGTTTTCCTTCTTTTGGTCTGCGTGCTGAAACAGATCCGCTTAAACAGTCGGAGACCCTCACAGCTGACGACTCCTTCTCCCACAATCAAAAGAAACCTGCCGTTCTCTTTCATCCTGTACGCTGCGTGAAGCCCGACGTCATGACGTCATCAACGCGCCGACGGCTACGGTGGCTGAGAGATGTCAACTGGGGAGACAAAAACATTACAAATATACATATTTTGTGCAATTTTCTTGTCTATAGTTTATCTTAATATAAGATTTGAATTAAAAACGAAGCTATTAAAAAGTTTATATAAAAATACAATATGAATACATTGCTCAAATTATTTAGGCAAGTAGTTATTTTAGTGAAACTAAAATCAGTTATAAGCATTCAATTTGTAATGAAAGAACATACTATTCTAGAAACTAACAATTTAAATTTTAATTTATATGAATTTGCATTTATTTAAAAATTACCCAAAAAATGAAGGAAATGACAGCAAGTGTTAATTATTATTTATATCCTCAAAAATAAGATCAATGCAAATATATATAATATAATATAACAATGCTAGCTCCATATTTAACTTACTTTAACTTACTTTGTATATGTATTTTTGTTTTACTTACATGGTGCTCCAAGGTACTTCTCTTGGCTACCCATGCCCTTTTATCACTGCGGTGAAGACTAACTAAAGCGATCATTGTAAAACTGACTGTTGCTCCCACTAAATTGCGACATTGAGAATACAAACACACTATGCAGCTAGTTGTCCTAGTCTTGCAGTCACACAAGCAAAAGGCATCTCTCAGTGATATCAGGTGATATTTAACATCTCAAGTCTTTTCCAACCTGAACTAGACAAAGCATAATCATATGAATAGTTTTGGGTGTGATCTATTAATTAGTTAATTTGCCTTAATTTTTGGCTATTATTATCATTATTATTATCATTATTATTGTTGTTGTTGTCGTTGTTGTTGTTAAGTGCTAATTTTAGGAATAAAAATTCGCTTCACTGAAATAAAGAATAAATTACTGTTTTATGGTTTGTCTGTACCCCAAGATATAACCTTGAATGGTCTATTCTCATACCTAATGCAAGATAATTAGCAATGATGCAATCTGAAATTTGAGATTCAACTATAATCTACAAAACAATTGTCTCGCCCGGTAGTTTTTCTATGTGTGAATTTGTTTTTAAACACTGTGTTTTTGCATTTTTACTCTGTATTTTATTTGATCTATGTTAAGTGTTTTGTGCTTCAGTCGACTAAAAGGCGCTATACATAAAGTTTAATTTTAAAGCAAATACCAAAAGCCCATTATTTTTGCAATAAGATGTTACTTTTTTATTTATTTACTTGAAAATATTAGGGTATAAAAGTATATTACACTTGGTATACTGTTATTTGTATTTGTCAAAAAAAAACTCTTGCGCTTGCTTATGCCTTGCACTAGGGGGCAGCACACATTTTAAAGAGCCGTGGTGCTGAGGCCTAAAGACACGAAGAAGAACCGTCTGCTAGCAAAAATCGTGTTGCTAAACTGGAGATACACAAAATATAACTTACCAGAATGGTAAGTAGAAACCGATTGCTTTGTAAAATATGTATTATTTTGAAAACTGACCTGAATGTTGGCTTTAAAAACTTTGTTCAACTGGTTTAGACTTCGCAAATAGTTTAAATCAATGCTAAGTTACGCTAGCAAAAAAATGCTAAATGGTTGTCTGCTCGAAAATGGAACATACTGGCGGTTCTTTTTAAAAAATATTCACTTAGGAAAAATTTATGTATAATGAGTGTTCTAATATAGGCACACTTTGTAGTTACTTGTTTTTGTCCTAAATCAAACACAAAATAATCTTAAAGAGTTCGGAAGACACCAAGAAATAAAATGAAAATAGGATCTTTCTTTATAACGCAGTTTCACTTTCACACTGCGTATATCCGAATCCTTTAATTTGTAACCAAAAATCTGAAGATATCATAAGTTGGATCTTTTTCTACTATTTTGCAGCTTCCCTTGTCCTTGTTGAAGACGGCCCAGAACCATCCTATGGTGAGAAACAGCTTTTCATTCCTTATGCTCCTGCTATTGCATCTATTGCATACTTCTTTAAAAAATTAACTCAGTTATTTGTTTATTTTTGCTATTATATACTTTGTTGTTTTGTTTTTAAAATCAGTTTTGCGCTTTTCTTCTTGACCAAAGTACTTATGAACCTTAAAAAAAACACAGCGTACAACTAACTTTTTTTTCAATGAACTTTGATTCTTAAGCTGGTGGAGCTGAAGAATGGAGAAACCTACAACGGTCATCTGGTTAGCTGCGACAACTGGATGAACATCAACTTGAGAGAAGTCATCTGCACGTCCAGGGTAACAGAGATCTGCTTTCATGTTCTCAGTGGAGAACAATCCATTAACAGACAAATTCACACTTGGCACCCATTTTACATTCTTATTTGAGATTAAAAAAAGAGATAAACATTAGTTTTACTTGAGCAATCTTTTACCTGTTCTCTCCAATTTTCTTTCTGACTATATTTATAGTTTAAAGTATAAAGAATCAAAAATTTTAGTGAAGCATCTTTAGATCCATGTCACACAAAAGTGTATGTGGGATCATTTTATAAACAGAAAAATGGGTGAACTATGCAAACTTTTAAAAGTATGCAAAATAGAACAACTGACAGCAAAGTTCAATGAATGCTTTTTTAATTAAAGAAATTAATTTGTGTGATTATTAAGTGTTAAAGCTGGCTGTTTACACTCATTGTTTCCCCCATTTCCCACAGGATGGTGATAAGTTTTGGAGGATGCCAGAGTGCTACATCAGAGGAAGCACCATCAAGTATCTGCGAATCCCAGATGAGATTATCGACATGGTGAAGGAGGACGTGGTTTCCAAGGGTCGTGGACGTGGAGGTGCCCAGCAGAATAAGCAGCAGGGTAAAGGAAGAGGCGGACCTGGCAGAGGTGAGAGGAAGCAACTGTTTTAATTATTCTAAAACCCGGTTAAATAAGCTAAAAAATATCTCTGTTAAAGCTTTTGAACTCAACATCTGGGGAACACTGTCTTTATTTGTTGGGAATTAAACAGTCTTAACATTTCCTTAAATGATTGACATTTTTTTTGTGCCTTCTGATACAAATGACGCTCTTTTTGTGTCCCGTTCTGTGTGTAGGTGTGTTTGGCAGCCGCGGCAGAGGGATGTCCGGTCCTGGTCGAGGCCAGCAGCAGCAGATGCCCGATAAAAAAACAAGCAAACAGCAGGGAATGAAGAACCAGCACTGATATGATGTTATGGATCTTCCACATCATGTTATTTTTGTTTCAGTTCTTTAGGTTAATTTAACTCTCAGCTTCTTCTTTCTGTTCTAAAGTGTGTAAGAGAACCAATTACTGCAAAAAGTCACTGAGATGTTCAAAAGAGGCTGTGGTTTTGCACTGTTTTCTTTTTAAGTTTTTTTTAATGATAAGCATATGTTTGTGTAAAACCCAAGAGCTGATAGGATAATCTTTTTCTTTCAGTGAGAATATTTTTATGTCGTGGAAAATTCTTTTTTAGGTGCAAAATAAATCTGTTGGTTCAATTTGAAGCTTGAAATTTGTTATATTTTGATCTCTTGGTTTAGGGGTAGATTTCATGATATTAAATATTAAATTCTCTTCATTTCTGTTCTAGTTGTTGAGTGAAGTGATTTTTAAGTTTCTTTTTCTGTCTTTCACTCTTCATTGGCCAATCTCAGCTGATAAACAGTCACCTGACAATATCCAGTTACAAAAAAGCGATTATAAGATGATTTGATGATTTTTTTTGACAAAAATGGTCACTTATTTTATTTTTTTAGGGATAAATATTGTAATTACATGAGAAACAATAAAGCAGTTTTTTGTTAAAGATCATGTATTTGTCATCATAGTTTGTTACAACTGAAACTTTTGCCTAAATTATTGAAAATCCAGGAACATTATTTTGGTAAAATGTGTTCTTAAATTGAAGACTTTTAAAGACTTCTGTTCCTGTTTGTCATCTCTTGTACCTTATTAAAAATTATTGAAATTCAGTCGCACAAAATGAAAATCTTTTAAATATAATTGTTTTCACCTGCTGCTGTCTTGCTTAATTTTCAGGAAAAAAATTAAAGGGATATTCCTGTTTTTTATTAACATTTTACCTTGGAGAATTTGAAAAGTTAAGACTGTATGTCAAGACAAATTTGATAAATCAAAATATTTTGTTACAAACCTTTTATGATACATTTGATTTGATTACATGATTAGATTAATACAATTTATTATAGTGTCTTATTTCTTGCATTTGAAAACATTTTGTGGGATATCCATTCAAATTCAACCCATTTCAAGTGTGAAAATTAGTCAATTTTGACCTAAACACAATTAAGTTGATCCTCCTTTTTTCTATTTTCCTTGTAAAAAAATAACACTGAAATGTATGTATGATCATATTGAAAAAATACTATTATTAAGATCTATATTCTGTTAAGCTGTCTAAATCTACCAATAGTGACATTTTTAAGGTGGAGAATTATCTCGAGACTTGGAGGTTAACTCTGGACAGAAAAAGAACTGATTAGAAACCACTCTAATGTCTAATGAGGATGCTGAGGACATTAGATGGAAGTTGGAGCTGTGAGACTGTAGCTCCCATTGTGGCCACTAGGTGGCACCATAAGCTGGTGCTCAGTTCATTTTTCTTTTTCATTTTGTCTAATAAATAAAATGCTTTAATAAAGCTTTTGCACGGCAGACATTTTGATATGCAACATCTGAAAACCCGTGTTTAGTGAGGATTGCACCCATATAATCTATTCTATTTAAAATTATTGCAATTTAGATTTTTGTGGAAACAGAGATGTCCTTTTTTTTGGATAAATCACCACATATAGAAGTAAACAGATGCACACGTACCTCTTTAGTCATTAAAAGGGAGTTAGGAACTTAAAAGCCACATTGGCAAAAACTTCTTAAAGTAATCACTTAAAAATAAATGGAAACAACAGCTTTCTTTTGTAATCCACAGAATATTGGATTTAAGGACAAATCCCTAAAACTACACAAATAATGACATAGAAAAACACCAAAATGAGATGTTTGAATTGAAGTAAAATGTTCAATAAATATACTCAATAATTATCTCTCACAAGGCATACATACAAATTCAAGTTGGCTATCAAATAGGGCTAGATTGTTACAAAAGAGGTGTAAATCAGGACTGCTGCATGCTCTTCATTAACTATGCAAACTGAATGAGAGTCTTTATGTGATGCAGTGTGGTGGATAATCTCAGCGCCGAGTTTTCCTTCTCTTTACCGCCCACTCTATGTGAACAGGCTACTGCTGCTGGCAGCCAATCGCCACCTATCTTCCTTTCTGCTGCTCCTACCTGCGTCACTCTGCTTGTGTTGCCACGGTGATCGCTGATGCTCCCCCATCCGCACACTTTTTGTCTCCTCTCTAGCGAGGTACGGGGATAAAGCCGACTCTTGGCCGGTGATGCAGGCAGGCTGCAGACGTCATCACTTCCCTTTGGAAGAAGGCCTATTTTTACCAGAGGACACAAAGTGTAGCAAGCTGCTCAACATATTTATGGAAGCTCCTTTAATCCCTGCCTGACAGGAAACATCTCTTCCAATGCCGTGTGCTTTGTTTCCTCGCTTATTTGGGCAGAAATTTCCATCATTTGAGGAATTTTCCAACTGTTTGATCCTCTTAGACACCAATCACCGTCATCAATGAATAAGGCTCACATTTTCCTGTGAATCAGATTATATTATTGCTGTAATTGAGTTAAGTTCTCTCCAGATTGTTGTGCCAGGAAATTTGTCTGGGCAGGAGGTCAGATTGACCTGATTGAATCCGATTACTGAAGAGTCCTTCAGCAGACGACCAGGAGAATTATTTATGAATTTTGGGGACTCCTATAAAACGTGATGTGCTGTGCCACACAGTGCATTAAATCACTAATTCATGAGATAATTTTACAGAGGACAGCTGACGTTTGTCACTCTTGTGGAGCTTTTTTGAGATAATGAAAACATCTGAAACTAAAGAGAAAAAAAACAAATGCTGCACACTTTGTTATTGGACTACATGGGTGCAACAAAAATATGTATTTACTTTATACCTTTCAAAAGTATCGATATTGCAGTTCTTTCATGATATCTCCTCAAATCTTGTAGCCAATATTCAAGTAAGACAAAACAGTTAGCATGTTGAAGCTGCAGCTGCTAAAGCTATTAGCTAAAACATAAACACAAGTACAACAGATATTTTAAACCTCACAAATAATAATACTGTAAGTAAGAAATTTCAATTACTAATCAACAATGTAACCAACACTCCTTGGGACAAATTACCTAGAAAAATCAAAATGCTTTCCCTAGCTGTTTTAAGCTAGCATAATGCTAACTGTATCTAATGTTATAGCCTACTAAAGCACTAAAAGTTTCAAAGTAAACTATAATTGTTCGATCATAGCAATAAAACAACTAAACTAAACTGCTTTTTGAACTAAAATGTGCTTTCCTCTCAACTTTAGAGGATGAGTGACATTAATGTCTCTTCCAAATGTCAAATTAATTTATATTTGTGCGCTTTTCTAGATTAGAGAGTGGCATTGTTTGTCCCTTGGCGAATAATTTAATTACTACATGTTAAAATTATTATTTTAGCTGCAAGTTTTAGGCTTTTAGAATTGACTTGTAATTACAGTTGAAGATTGAACATAAATGCAGGAACTGACTTGGATTTACGAAAAGTGTGAAAATCTCTTCCAAATACAATATACTTTAAACAAAAAAGCAAACACAACTCTTTTGATTTGGCTTCCATCTTTCAGCAGCTGAATAAAAGATTTATAATGCATTATACAAATATTATTTCTCTTGAATAAAGCTCACAGATGTGTTTCAACTTTATTTGACCACCACTTTTTTTTTAAAAAAGTTATTTTAACTTAAGAACAGGTGTGGCATATGAAGTCCCTAATTAACAGCATGTGTACTGTACAGTTGTGATAGGTTTATATCTCTGAATACCCACCCTAATCACTAAAAAACTACATATTGTGGGACTATATAGTGCCCTGGATTTTAAAAGCAATTTGGACACCGTGCTCACTACTTTATTTCTTATTTATTAAACAGTGACATCACCATGTAAAACTCTATTCAATACAAGCATTTCACGATGACTATTTATGACTCTACAGTGTTCAGATGATAAAAATGTGGATGGTTTATTTAAAAAATTACATTGAAACACGTATTTATTTTCACAAAAAAATGTTCTATCGCAATGCATTATGGTCTATATTTGCTAATGTAGTGAGCACTAATGCGCATTGGTTTTTCGCAAAGACTTCTGGGAAATTTCTAGGGCTCTGGATTTTGGAGTTGAAGATTCGGACAGCTCTACAAAATTGTGAACAAACCGTAAGTAGTAAATGAATTAGAACATGGCCATAGACATTTTTTTCATTAACACTTTCCTGGTTGATTTTAATGTTAATGACTTTCAGTGTCTGTGTAGATTTTTACTTTTTTCCCAAAATACATTTCCAATGTCAGATTTTGGTTATTTGCTGTTAGAATTGTGCCTTTAAATTTTGGATTTACCCTACTACTAGTTTCCGATACATGTTCCTTTAGTTTTTGGGTTATTTTCAGATTAATCATTTAAGTCCATCAAAATACCTGTTAAAAATTGAAATATATTTAAATCATAATCTAAAAGCAAGATAAAAAAGTTCTAGTATTTGACAAACTCCATACCTCTGAATACTCAGGTGTCGTCTTGTTTAGCACCACTGAGATCAGAACTAAAGGTCTCAATGGGACATTATACAAAAGTTCCTATGTTAGAAACATTAATATGAGAGTTCCTGTAAAAAAGTAAGACATGAAAGCTATGCATGGGCTAGATGGGAAAAACATAAGAGAGAAGGAGAGGGAGAAACTTCTCTGTAGTAGAGTAATTTACATTTTTCAGTTTCAGGTTAGAGGTGGAAAACGGATGGAAAAGTCAATCTGTCATTCAAAAGATAATTTTTCTGATTCTTCAGCATACCTTTATTCAGCATGTAGGATAGTAATTGAAGTCCACAGTTTGCCTCTAAAAGTACAATTAAATACAAAAAAATTAAGTACAAAAAAATAACATAAATACACAAAAGCAGATTATTTACTAGTTTTTCAGAGCTAAGTGGAAATGTCATAGTGAGATATCAACTTTTCTTCAGAATGCACTTTACCGTGACGGTAAAAATTGCAGTCGGAAAACATCATTAAGGTAAAACTGTGTGTTTTCAGCAAAAACTAATGCATACCGATGAAAGGTGTACGTCTGAGGTTTGTGGTTGACATTGTGAGTGAGCTTGTGTGTGCGTGTGGGGTACGACTCTGCACGCAGTCGTACACCTGTCTGTCGAGCACGAAGGTTTTCACATCCTCCCCCAGCGTGGAACTTCACCCACACTTTGAAACTACGTCATCAGGTTCAACGGAGACTCTTCGTGGGACTCTCGTGAATACATTAAGACCATGTCAATTTTGCTACTTCAACCAATTCTATCTGAAATATACGTTGTAGACAAAAACAAAACTTAACCTCCAGGTACTGATTCCCTTTATCTAAATTAGCTCTAAATACTTGAGAAGAGGCAAAAATCTTCAAATATTTAGGTAAAATATTAGTCATTGAGTTGTATGTCAGAATAAAAAAGATGAAAGAAAAAAACAAGTATGAGAGATCTAATACCACTTGTCAACCAAATGTGAACTCATCTATCACTTGTGGTCTCTGTCTTAGACAGAAACACCACTACAGTAAAACAATTGAACTGAAATGAATTGACTGTAAAAGCAGCTTCTGTTTATTCATTTCCATTCCAACCAAAAGGCAGAAAGAGATTGGCAACAACTTAAGATCTACTATGAAAACATGTACTAAATGTTACCAAAAGTATTCGCTCACGTGCCTTGACTCACATATAAACTGAAGTGACATCCCTTTCTAACCCATTGAGTTCAATATGGTGTCAGTCCACATTTTGCAGCAATTATAGCTTCAGTTCTTCTGGAAAGGCTGAATTGAGGAGCGTGTTTATAGAAATGTTTGACCATTCTTTCTAAAGCGCATTGGTCAGGTCTCACTGATGTTGGTGGAGAAGGTCTGGCTCTCGGTCTACACTCTAATTAGTGTTCTGTTAGGCCAGGGGTCAGCAACCTTTAACAGTAAAAGAGCCATTTGGGCTCATTTTTTACTGATCAAAACCTTGAGGGAGCCACATAGTCTTATTTTAGCCTTATTCATGACCATCTTTTCGATTTTTTAAATAAATAAATTATGCCTATTTTTTGGCTCGAACACAATCAAAAATATAAAAAGAAACTAGCATTTCTCAATTTTTTTAACGTTTTTACCTTTTACTTCATAGGCCAAATTAGCAAGAAACCCTAGCCCCTACTCTAATTAGCTGAACTCCAAATTAGCATAAAATTCCTCAGTAATTTAAATCACCCAAAAATGTTAGCATATTGCTTAAATATTAGCTCAACTCCAAGTTAGCATAAAAATTTTAATTAGATGCCAAATTAGCCAAAATAAAAATAGCTAGCTCGTTGCTCAGTTACTAGCTGAACTCCTAAATGGCCTAAAAATCCTCAGTAAACTAAATTGGTCAAAAAAGTTAACCTGGTTGTAAAAGAGAAGCTAATTTCTAAATTATCCACACACAAAAAAAAACTTCAGTAGATAACAAATTAGCTGAAAACACCAGCATTTTGCTAAATTATTAGCTAAACCCCAAATTAGCATAAAATTCCTCAGTAAACTAAATTAGTCAAAAATGTTTGCATGTTGCTAAAATAGAAGCTAAACTCTAAATTATCCTAAAACCCCAGTAGTTAACAAATTAGCCAAAAATGTTAGTATGTTTTTAGAATAATAGCTAATCTCCAGTGCCACGATGGAGAGATAAAAGAGCCACATGTGGCTCTGGAGCCACAGGTTACAGACCTCTGTGTTAGGCTCAGGTCAGGACTCTGTGCAGGCCAGTCAAGTTCATCCACACCAGACTCTGTCCTCCATGTTTTTATGAACCTTGCTTTGTGTACTGGTGCATGTTGGAAGAAGATTGGGCTCGCTCCAAACTGTTCCCACAAGGTCTGGAGCATGTAATTGTCCAAAATGGTTTGGTATCCTGAAGCATTTAGAGTTCCTTTCACTGGAAAAACAAGCCCAACACATAACTCCTTCTCCACCAAATTTCACACGCGACACAATGCAGTCTGAAATGTACCGTTCTCCTGGCAACCTCCAATCCCAGACGGGTCCATCAGATTGGAAGAGTGTGATTCATCTCTCCAGAGAAGGAGTTTCCACTGCCCCAAAATCCAGCAGTGCCATGCTTTACACCAATGCATCCAGCGCTTCACATTGCACAAGGATGCAGCTGCTCAGCCATGGACTCCATTCTGTCCTCGGGCTGATCTGAAGGTCACATGAAGTTTGGAGCTCTGTAGGAATTGACTGTGGAGAAAGTCGACGACCTCTTTGCACTTCAGCATCAGCTGACCCCTCCCCATCAGTTTACCACTTGGCTGAGTTGCTGCTGTTCCCAAACTCTTTTATTCCGTTCTAATAGAGTTGACGGTTGACTGTGGAATATTTAGGACATTTCCAGACTAGATTTGGTGCACAGATGGCATCCTATGAATGTAGAATTCACTGAGCTCCTGAGAGCGGAACATTCTTTCATTAAGGTTTGAAAACATTTCACAATTTCACATACCTGCCATTCAAGCGCTACGGCATTGTTGAACAGGACCTAAAGTTTACCTGTTCACACCTGTCTGCAGTAAATCAGCTGAACACAAAGTGGATATTTCAATAAGAGGAGATCTTAGGAATGTGAATAATACAAAGACATATTTGTGAAATGCACGAAATAAGTCCTTATCCTTTGGCGGTTAGGCTCTGGGCCGATAACGTCTTTCATGCTGTGGGATAAGCTGCTGTGTAACCATAGAGGACCAGAGCTTGATGCTGACGGTGGTTGAGGGACAATCCATGACAAAGCATTGGTACAGGTGGAGGACAGGATTGTGATTGGCTATGAAGAAAAGGCAGAGAGCTCACCATTAGAATAAAGGCTTTATTGATAAATGTTGTGTAGATTAAGTGAAGGAAGAACCAAGCTTACCTGGAAGTGAGGTAGATTTTCCTTCCTGAAAATGTGCCAAAGCTTCACATAAAGACTCAAAGTCCCACATAACCATATTTTTTATCTATTTGAAAAGGATTCTCAGTATTCTTTCAATTATGATTATGCTGTTTTTGGACAAAATCAATCATTTTCTAGGACATAGTTTCTGCAGAGGAGCAGTAGTTCATTAGAAATTTGCCTTTGAGCTGTAGACTATTGGGACAGGGTAAGCCTGCCCTCACTTCCTATCATCCATCTGTTTACACTCTATCTTACAGCCCCTCACAACCTCAACTTAACATGATTGATTGGCTCAATTTTAATCTTGATTTTTATTTTAATTTTTTATACATGTGTCCTCCATCATGAGAAAAATGCACAAAAATTTTCATTGGAGTGGGTCTTTAAAACAGAGGGTTGGGGCTATTTTGCAGGAACTTTGAAACACTTACATTTATCATCCTGATTTAAGCCTCAAGCACAAACAAAATGCATGTTTATTAGAAACTACTACGTCCTTTAAACACAGTTCAAGTTATAACGACCCTGTATTTTAATCAAAAGTCCTCGCCCACAGAGTTCTAACAAAAGATCTCATTGTACCTTAATGTTCGTGCTAACTTTTCCATTGGGAAATCAGCAGTCTTCTGCCAATCTGATGTTTCTGTTTCACATATACATTAAAGAAACATTGTAGAAAAGCATCATCAAATTGTGTTCAGCTGAGATAGTGATGTACAATCGAAAACATTTTGTAATTAATCCAACCACATAAATAAGCTAAAATGTCTTTATTCATGCAGTTAAAAACAATTACAAAGAATTGTCTTTTAAAAAGGAAAAGAAAATCCAACGTACAGTCTTTTGTAATGGAACTCTTTCAAAAGACAATGTTGGACCAGAAAATAACACAAAACAAGAAAAACAACACAAATATGTAACTATAAAGAGATATATCAAACTCATGTTAATTAGTCAAAAAATTGATTGTAAAATACACATTGATCCACATACACTTGTAAACAATTGAAGTATTATCATAGACATATTAGCTCTTTTGCTTAAACATACCATTACAACTGTTAAACATTAGGTTCAACCAATAAGCACACAGGGAGGTATAAAATATTTCAAAATAAAATGTGAACTATTCCTTTAAATTTGTTCAACTTTTTTGAGATATTAAACAGAACAACAAAAATAGACTAAAACATTGTTTTAATATTCTAACACATAAATGGTAAAATTAGTTTATGTTACGCCTCATCCCAAAACTGGAGATACAGACTAAAAAAATAAATCTGTTTACGTATAATTTTTTAATCGGTTGACATACAGCTACCTACAAATCAAGCTTCATTTATTCAGATTAATTTGGGTACTCCACATTATTTTGGTTCAAATCAAAGGGAAAGAGAATCCGATTGTGAGCTGAGGTTGAAACAGAGATGAGCGTATGCTTTCCAGCCACCGCCTGCTGACAGAACCGCCACTCTGAGGCCGCTTTTAAACACATATAGCTGGCACACACGCACGCACGCACACACACACAAACCACTTCCATTTCCGCCGTGTTAAAAAAGATGTGACGTCGAGGGCCTGTCATGTGATCCGCCCGCACAAAGGGATGGATACGACGGACCTGTGACGCACGAGCTTCCTCCGTGTAACTCTTTACTGGCTGGTGAAGCAATGAAGACAAATGAAGAGGGAGTTCTAACAGGTAGAATGTGAATAAAGTGAGGGCTGCTTTTAGAGCGGAATCAAACAATCAATCAATCAATCAATCAATCAATCGTGTGCTTACTCCAATAATGACGAACACAAACATAACAATGAGAGAAATAATAAAAACTTATGATAAAATCATCACATGTTCAAAGACTCACTCCAATAAAAAATGTGTTTTTGGTGTTTTCAACATGTTCCTGTGGCATTTCTCACATACAAATAAAGAAAATTAAGATTAAAATGTAATTTCTGAACATTTCTTTGCTCAAATTATTGTGAATTAGTAGCAGATGAAAAAATGTGATTCATGTCCAATCATACAAGCTCCCTGCTCTATTCATCCACTTGTAAACGACTAGATTCATCCACAGCTCGTCTTTGTTTTCCTCATTTGAGCTGACATCTGGATCAAAACTATACGACCAGATAGCTCCAATTGTCCTCTTCCGTTGCTGTTGCACCGGTAATGATAGGTTAAGCGTGTGAGGCGCTGAAAGCTAGCAGGAGGTCGTTTAAACAGATGGATGATGGGAAGTGAGGTCGGGCTTTCTTTGCACCAATGGGAGGTGAATTTCTGCTTTTGCTTTTGCCCTAAAATGGCATAAATCACAATTAAGACCCACGGGAACGCTTTTACAAGATCAATTTATTTTTATTTTAAAGCACTACATGATTCTACGTGAAGCAAAAGGGCGGGAAATGCTTATAAAGTCTATAAGTATGTACATAAAATAACTTTTTTGTTTTAATGCATATGTTTTCAAAATAAAAAAAAATAGTGTTACTTTGCAGAGTATAAAATCCTTGTTTTTTAACATAAAGAGTGTGAGGATTCTGCACTCTGGTTTGGTGTTTCCGCATGTTTTGTTTGACTCCATGTTAATAATCATCCACAGCTGTCTTCATTTGTCCTCAGCCTGTGTCTAGTTTTCACATTTTCTTAGTCAGGTCATCTACTTTGCCACATTTGCGTTTCTCCATGGGTTTTATCATATTCTACTTATTAAATGTTTAAGTGTCTGCCACCAAACACGTCTCCTCCACCATGTTCCTGACAGCCTGCTGACATTCTGCACACATTATCCAAAGAGGAGAATGCTTGTGTGGTGGCTCGGACCGTGTTGGGAATTTCAATACAAACAATGCAACAACAATGTATAGAGATGTCGGAAGAAAACAAGGGTTAAAACAAAATACCAACCGGGAAGCGTCAAAGCTCTAGCAGTTTTACAGTGTGGAATTTGGGAATCAAAGTCTTTTACTTGGATAGAATAAGCTGAAACGTCAAAAATGTTTGCTTTATGCCTCCACATTTACATTATACATCAAGTTTTTCTGGTAAAATGGTGGAAAATGAACATTTGAAATGGAAAGAGGAGAATTTGAAAGTTAGAAAACAGACAGAAAGTGAGACAAATAAATCAAATCCAAAACCATGACTCGTTAGTCTATGAAGGACGTGTTAAAAGTACACCAGACACTGGATGTTTTATTCACTAAAAGTTTCAGAGAGAAGTGAGAGTCCTGAGTCATCAGCATTTTTAAGCAAATATAGGAGTATTCTCTTACAAACATCTTAAAACAAACTTGACAAGTATTTTTAATGTAACTTTGTTAAATGGACACTAAAACTGGTAAACAATCCTCAGTGTTTAAATTGTTTTTAATTTAAGTTTTTCTTTTGTAGATGAGCTGAAAACGAAGGCATATGCTGATCAACACCCACAATGACATCAGTGCACCACCCCACTGTTTTGTGCTTTACTCTTTTTCTCCATGGCAATAGTGGGGATCAAAGATCGTCTCTTTAACGTGATGAATAACTGCAGAACAAAAAGGTTTTGCACTTAGAAGCGTTGGCACATGGCAAAATGACAAATACTTTAATTCAGATCAGATGTCAAGATTGTTCCTAATTCTGTTAGTACTATATCTGGTAAGAAGAAATAGCTATGGTGAAAACAAAAATAGCTTGAATCAGTCCATGAAGGTTCTTCAAAATACTGTCAGAAAGACGCACAATGGGCTCCTAAATTTGCTTGTAACTTTGGCGTATGTGGATTTACATTTCAGGGGGGAAAAAGTATTTGATTTTTTTCAAATTAGACTTAATTTAAATGGCGCACTTCCTGTTAAAGATCCCCTTATGGTGCTTTACAGACGGTAATAAAATAAATAATAGTTTAAAAAATAAAGTTAAAAACAGCAATAATAATAATAAAACCCACTTCAACAACCACTCTCTAAAATAAAATTAAAACGTGGACATGTAAATTTGAAGTTATGTGCTACTTTTAGTTTTTAAAATAGGTATTTATTCATTTTTTATAGTTAAAGTATAAGAAAAAAGTTTGAATAGAATCCTAAGAAAAATAGAGCACTATGAAAAAGCATGTAAAGCTGTTAAAGTGAATTTTAAAAATTAAATACAGAAAATAATGTTTTTTTTCAACAACTTGTTAAATTACTGCATCCATTTTTACCACTCTCAACGAACAAATGTTATCTTAAAAACATTTTTGTAATAACTGGAATATTTGATTTCGTTATAACGTTTAGCATTTACGCTAGTTTATTTCTTTCCATATAATTACTACTATAGAGATTCAGTTTCATAACAGCATAACTATTTTTGTTTTAAGAATAAGGCTCAGAGTGAGACGTCTGTCTTCTCTCCCGTCATATCAGCTATCTTAATTCAGAAAACGTAATTTCTGCCCATCCCGCCGCGTGCTCTGACGTGACATTATGGAATGTTGAAGTCTAAAAGAGCTCGAGGCGGTGTGCGCGAGCGAACATTCTGACTCAACCGTGGAGCGCGGAGCTGCCAGCACTGAGAACAGTTGTTAACAGCGTCGTTTTAACGCCTTTTCCTCGCGCTGGGGTTATGGGCCGGGCATTTTTCTGAGGGAGTGTCGAACAGCCCGTTTTCCTACAATCGTTTTACCCACGGAAATGATGAAGAAAGACATTAACCTGAGCCTTACGGACAATTCTGACCTAAAACCGCACATTCGAGACGTTGACAGCATCCTGAGCTCCACAGATTTGGGGCTGCTTAAGCTGGCCTCTCCCGAGCTGGAGAGACTCATCATCCAGTCCAACGGAATGGTAACGACGACGCCGACCAGCTCCCAGTTCCTGTACCCGAAGACGGTGACGGACGAGCAGGAATTCGCCGAGGGCTTCGTGAAGGCGCTGGAGGATCTCCACAAGCAGAACCAGCTGAACGGAGGCGGCCAGACGAACGGCAGCCTGGATCTGGGTGCTAACATCGTTCCGGCCGACCTGCCGGTGTACACCAACCTGAACAGCTACGGCGGCAGCGGCCCGCTGGGAACCACCGTCAACTACTCCACGGACACCGTCCCCTTCCCGCCTCCCCCGCCGCATCACCTGGGGGCAGCCCCGCCGCCGCAGCCGGAGCTCTCCCGGGTCCAGCCGCTGAAGGAGGAGCCGCAGACGGTCCCCGACGTGCAGAGTTTCGGGGAGAGCCCCCCGCTGTCCCCCATCGACATGGACTCACAAGAGCGGATCAAAGCCGAGAGGAAGAGACTCAGGAACCGGATCGCAGCCTCCAAGTGTCGGAAGCGCAAGCTGGAGCGGATCTCCAGGCTGGAGGACAAGGTCAAGACGCTGAAGACCCAGAACACCGACCTGGCGTCCACGGCCAGCCTGCTGCGGGAGCAAGTGGCCCAGCTGAAGCAGAAGGTCCTCAGCCACGTCAACAGCGGCTGCCAGCTGCTGCCCCACGAAGTCCAAGTGCACTAAGAGACGCCCCGGAGGCTGCTGACCAGCACATAAGCTTCATGGACTTAGTCCGTGCTGGACTCTGTAGCCTTGTAGGCCAGATGGACTGTTCACAACCCAGATCTGGGTTTCAAGATGTAAGCTTTGGTAGCAATTCCCACTATTCCATCCATCCAGTCCAAATTGAAATTGTAATTATTGATCACCAGCTGATTGGATAGACAATTAGGCCCATATTCGACCCTAGAAATCTTCTACCTCTTATATGTGTTTACTGATAAAATGCATCCAATGAACTGAAGCTATAAGATCATGATTTTTTTTTTCTCCAGTAAAAATGTTTACTGACTCTCTGGACCAAACACATCAATGTGCACCAGAACACCCCCACATTTGATATATAAAATGATCTATATACAGCATTTATGATATTTATTGCATTTCTGTACGGAACAGCTTGCATGTTGCTGACAAACTCGAATGTTGCCCTTGGCTTGGTGCCACCGGGGACAGTTTTACCAGTGTTTTTATTTTTATTTTCCACCTTAACATATGTGTATTTATCTTTTTACTATTTTTTTACTGTGTTTATGTCAGTGTATTTTCTTTTTTTAACATTCAGTTGTAACCCGTTTGTTTGTTGCACTGACTCGGTCAAGTGTGACTTGACTTCATGCCATCATGTTCTGAATTAAATGCTGCTCTGCCATAAAACCCAGTTTGCTTGCAACCTGATTATTCCAAAACCAATAAATTCTCATCTAAACATCAATTGTATCATAAACTAGATCAATATTTTTGGGGAAAACAGACCATTTGTTTAGATGCTTGAATTTTAATATTATATAATACAAGTCCTAATTAAATATGCTAATTTAGTTGTAAAAATGATAATATTTCTGAATTTTTGGAGTGGGTGTATTGATCAGAATGGCGTCGTGCGCCCTCTGCTGGTTGAATAGAGTATTAACACCAGGACACCAAAGAAAAGCTTAAACTGATTAATAATGGGAGTTTTGAGGACAATATTATAAAATCAACAAAAAGTAGCCTGTTTGATGTTCATTTACAACATATTTAGTGCATAAGCTGCCAAAATCTGGGAAATTTTATTTTAACTCTGTCAGTTTATATTCATGTAATTGCTGGTAAATTATTGCTAGTAATGGTTTCATAATGTCTTGCCAAATTGTAGTTAATAAACATATAAAACACCCATCAGGAAGCTCAGATAAGGTGGTGGCAGGTGACCAAGCGCACACAGGGTAGTTTATTAATACATCATATTTTGATAATCTGCTTATTGAATGGCAGTGCTTCCAAAATAGAGCAGATTATAGCTGCTGGAGCAGAAGTCAAAAGTACAACATACTGCTTTAGTCAGTGTGAGGAAAGATTGTAGCCAGAAGTTAAAATGTCACTTTGATTTGTCCGCTCGATGCCCGCCCTGTCACTTCTGATCATCCTCCGCTGGAGTTGTAACACAGAAGTCACACAGTTTACAGCTTTTAAAGGATATATCAGGGGTGTCAGACTCTATTGCACAGAGGGGCAAAATCCAAAACACACACACACAGAAAAGATGCTGGAATTCAAAACGCTGAAGCTAATAGCCAGCTAAAATATTAGCTAAAGGCCAAATATAGCCTGAAAAAATGCAGGTTAACCAAATCAGCTGCATGTAGCTGAAAAATTAGCTTAACTTCAAAATAGTTTAAAAAGCTAAAAAAAAAGTCTAAATTTGCCAAAATGGGTAGCATGTAGCTGAAAAAAAACTAAACTTCAACAGAGTTTAAAAAGCTAAAAAAGAAAAGCATTTTTAAAAGCCCAAATTAGCCGAAACAGTTGCATGTAGCTGAAATATTAGCTAAACCCCAAAACAGTCTAAAAAAAATCCCAGTAAATGCCAAAACAGTCCACAAGGCTCGCAGAATGCTAATTTTTAAAACTGTAACTTTTTAACATAGTTATGAATTAGATACATTGCATTACTCGCGATAAGTATGAATGATGTAAGCTGAATTTGGGAGCTGAAGATGCTAAAATTGATAGCTGAAAACACTGAAGCTAATAGCCAGCCAAAATATTAGCTAAATGCCAAATTACCCTGAAAAAAATGTAGGTTAGCTAAAACAGCTAGCATGTAGCTGAAAAAATAGCCAAACTTCAACATAGTTTAAAAAGCTAAAAAAGAAAAGTCTAAATTAGCCAAAATAGCTAGCATTAGCTGAAAAAAATAGCTAAACTTCAAAATGGTCTAAAAAGCTAAAAAAAAAAAAAATTCTAAATTAGCCAAAATGGCCAGCGTGTAGCTTAACATTACCTAAACTCGAAAACAGATTAAAAACATTTTTAAAAGCCCAAATTAGCCGAAACAGCTAGCATGTAGCTGAAATATTAACTAAACCCCAAAGCAGTCTAAAAAAAATCCCAGTAAATGCCAAAATAGTCCACAAGGCTCGCAGAATGCTAATTTTTAAAACTGTAACTTTTAACGTTAACATTGCCAAAACAGCTAGCATGTAGCTGAAAAAATAGCTAAACTTCAAAATAGTTTAAAAAGTAAAAAAAAAGTCTAAATTAGCCACAATGGCTAGCATGTAGCTGAAAAAATAGCTAAACTTCAACATAGTTTAAAAACCTAAAAAAGAAAAGTCTAAATTAGCCTAAATGGCTAACATTAGCTGAAAAAAATAGCTAAACTTCAAAGTAGTCTAAAAAGCTAAAAAAAAATTCTAAATTAGCCAAAATGGCCAGCATAGCTGAACATTACCTAAACTCGAAAATAGCCTAAAAAAACATTTTAAAAAGCCTAAATTAGCTGAAAAAGCTAGCATGTAGCTCCCCAAATCACCCAAACAGTCTAAATAATCTAAGTAAATGCCAAAATAGTCCAAAAAGCTGGCAGAATTCAAATTTTTAAAACTTTAAAACCATAACTTTTTAGCATAATTATGAATAATAAAAAGGCAGGAATAATATTCAAGAATAAATCAACTTCAACCTGAAATAACTTTCAATATTTTACTGTCCATAAAAATATATTTTGTCAAATTTATACAAATTAGAAATTAACACAAGATAACATCTGGCCATTACTAACAATACAATAAAATTATCTGGAGGGCCGGATCCGGCCCTCGGGCCTCGACTTTGACACGTGGTCTATATAATTTTAGGCTTTGTGCTAAATGAAAAGTTGGTGGTAACCCAAAAATTCACAAATAAATAAATGAGTCAGGTGCTTGTTAGTTTTTTTTTTTTTAATTGTTTACCACAAATTACAGATAAAAACATCCACAGTATGTCCTCTCATCTCAATGGCCCAAACTGTAAGGATCTGAAGAGGCAGTGATACGAGACCAAAATAAGGATACATGTTTTTTTTCTGCGTGCTTGTAAAATATCTACTGTCAGCAACCTCTATTAAGCTGGATGGCATTTGTTTTTGTATGCTTTCGCTGCAGTGGGTATTGCTTTGTAACTGAGTGACACATTCATTCACAAGCAGGCCTAGAAATGAACGCAGATACAGTACAGCATGGCTATTTTCATCTTTTTACCCTCTTTTTTTTACTCCAGTTTTTTTTTTCTTGTATTTTAATGCAAGCCTGAGTCGATACAACACAATTCACACGTTTAAACTCAAAGATACAGTATTTACAGAGCGGGATTATATGGAGAGGAAGACTTGTTAGAAAGGAGAGCAGTTTACACGTTTGGAAAAGAAAACAGTCACAACCAATAAGAGCAGAAACATACGCAGGGTCAAATCACTCGTTTATGAAGTCGATCCGTTCATTTCATCATAATTTTACTAAACTTAATCTTTAATATACTGTAACTTTTCAACCATTAACATTCTCAACGTAATTCCAGTGTATCGTGTAAATGGTAAATGGTAAATGGCGTATACTTGTATAGCGCTTTCTACCCTCCTTCGAGGGCCCAAAGCGCTTCACAGTCACAGACCCATTCACCCATTCACACACACATTCACACACTGGTGGTGGCTCCGCTGCCGAACACTGGCGCCAACCTCCCACCAGAGGCAATTTGGGGTTCATTGTCTTGCCCAAGGACCCTTCGACACATGGGCGGGCAAGGCGGGAATCGAACCTGCTCACTTCTGATCAGGAGTCGACCGCCCTACCACTGCACCACGGCCGCTTTTTACGATAAAAATTCAAAAACTTTTCTTGGTTTATAAATAAAACTGATTCTCTTTTTGGCTTCAAATTATTTTGAAATTTGTTCCGAAATTGTTTTTCTGGCTTCAACCTGCTTAAAAAGGGGAAAAAAATGAAAAAGCAGAATGATTTAGCCTCTATAAATATTGAAAATAAAGAAATATGAACCCCTTTGTTAGACATCATTTTCGATCAAACGTGATCGATTTGAATGTGTCGGTTAAAAAGAAGGTAATACTTGATCAAATTGATGTTTTATCGCTGCAAGTGGTCTCAGTGTTTTGGTTTTTTTCCGTTCAGGCCCTTTTCCAACATGTCTTTTCTCACTTTTGTGGATTCTTTTCTGAGGAAAACAAAATACAGCAATGAGTAAAGAAGCTCCAAAGCAATGAAAAAATAAGAGAAGTTCAATGATTCTTGTACATCATGGCTTTCCAATGTCCTCTCATTTTCACATCTGTTAGTATAGCCACAAAAAAAAACATGAAATCCAACCACATGTCTGATGACATCACCACTGTCCACACCATTTAAAAAAAAAACATTCACAAAAACTGCTCAAACAAACCTCTCCGATACAAAAGTTACCCTACGATGTCTGTCTTTGTGAGAGGAAATCTCACAGTGTGGACTGTGAAATAACAGCAACAGTAAATGACAATTTTGCAATTTGGGTTTTCAAACTTGGTTTTGAAATGACAACATTTTTTAAAAAGGAGGAACCGGGAATCCTCCCCATGAAGCTGCTTGCACACATCCAAACAAAACACCACAACACAGACGTCTCAATTTAGATACTGTCCTTTAAAGAACTTATCTTAAAACTTTTTCCAAGAAGTGCATACTTGGTTTATATTTTATTTATATATATATATTTATATATATATTGCACAACATTTATATGTACATTTTAAATAAATATAATTGAATAAGTTTCTATTCAGTTTTTGCCATTCAGGTTGTTCCTATCTTTGCCTCCAAGTGTTTTAGTAAATAAATACAAAGTAGAAGGAAAAATATAAAATTAATGATTAGTAGAGAAATGCAAAAACATATGTAAGATTTCACAAAAAATGTTTAAAGGGGAAAGCTAGATTAGATTGTGGTTTTCATGATATAGATCTGAGGTCTGCAACCTTCAACAGTAAAAGAACCATGCTCTCGATAGGTCAAATTATCCCGTTTATTGCGATTTTCTCAAAACCTGAAATTGTTTTTTATGTTAGACCGCCACTTTTATTATTTAATTTCAAAATAAAAGACCCCTTGTGTCATAAAGGATCATTCTAGAGCAGCTCTGGACAGCTATTGTTGGGCACCATACGATAATATATGCTTTAAACTCATGAAAAATCAGACTTTTTACTAAAGTTTTGCTTATTATTTAAAACTTTTAGCTTATCTAAATGAAATTGATGGTGATTTATTCATCCTTATTAATATATATATATTTTTCTTTAAAAGCCACTTCGGAGAGCCACAGTGGTTGCAGACCCCTGATATACATAGATGAGAAAATAAAGTTTACATGACATACAGCACAATAGTTTTGAATTCAGCTTAGATGGATAATTTTTCCCTTCTCATCTACTGCCTCAGTTTTCTTTTCATTTTTTTCCCTAAACCAATATGAAACAAACTAGTGTAAACTTTGGAAGGATTTAAATGGCACTCTGAGGATGGAAGCCGTCAAATCCTTCTTGTCAAACCACACTGGGGAACAGTAAAACAATCCATCCAGCACCTCAGCTGCAAAGAGTCTGAAATGCTCTGCCGAGATTGGAGTTGCTCTGGCTTTGGTTCAGCGTGTCTTTTGATAAAAACACCTTTTTTTTCCTTACATAAAAGAATGAATCACTTTAAACGCTGGAGCGTTTGGACGTCAGAGCATTTCAGGAGCTTTCAGCGTGTTATTATCAACCCGTGAACCAAGAGAGGTGAGAAAAGGGGATGAAATAAGGACCTGAGGATCTGGGGTACAGCTCAAGAAGGACAAGAATAAAGACGAGAGAAAAAAGGGTCGGAGAAATGAATGCGTCTTAACATGCACAGTCCTGGTGAGGAGGGGCGGGCTGCTCTGTGAGCTGAGGCCCCTGTTTGGCCCCTGTAACCGCGGGGTCACCGGCGTCCAGACTCTCGGACATCTTTTCACAAATGATGTCGACGAGGCGCTCAAAAGTCTGCTTCACGTTGATGTTGTCCTTTGCACTGGCCTCAAAGAACTCAAAACCTGGTGGACAGAGAGGAGGTGGAAGGAGATCAGGTCAAAGTGGAAAACCTTCTCATTTCCTGGAGAGATTGATAAGCAAATTCTTTAAACACATTTTTCATGTTGTTCCTATTATTTCCTCTGATTTTCTGCTGCTAAATTAACCATCAAAATATTCAAAAGTCTGGCTTTCACTTTAAATCTCCCTTATTTTAAGTTTAATTTTTAGCCACAATTCTTAATTTCTTGTTTTTGGGTCATTTACTAAAAAACTGTCTTGCAACAACCACATTTTGACGTATTTAATTTAACATAATTTCAATCTCAGATTTAAAAATGATCCAGAAGAAGAGGCTTTACAAATAAAAAAGATTATTTATTTAATCAATTTATGCTACAATTTTAGTGCAGATTTATTAATGTTGAACCTAATACAAGCACTGTCATGATTTTTTTTTATAACTATTTTCGAATGTGCCAAAAATGAAAAAAAAACTTATAATTCCACTTTAGAAAAACAATGTTGCCTAGATAAAATCTTAAATTTTAAGTATCTTGAAGCATCAGGGAAACCATGAAAATAAAGAAAATGTGGTTTATGTGTATGTATTTTTAGTGCTGTTTGAATTTATTTTAAAAAAAAACAATGTAACTTTTTTTTTACCCCAAAGACAGTTCAAAATCTAGCACTTTAATGTCACCAGTGATGCCTTTATATCTGATAAATTCTAGAAATGCTATTTTCTTTACAGTAAAATAAAAAAATAAATAAAATGACACAAGTAGAAATGTCAAAAAAGTAAATTAAATAAAAAAAATAATAATGGGATTTTATTGGTCTGAAGCAATAAAAAAAAGTACAATAATTATTTCTGCAACAACTACAGTGTAACTAAACTGATCACAAACAGTAAACTCTAGAAAGGTTTTAGACTCGGTTTTCTTAAATATAAATGTTTGAATTCACAAAGCAGTTAAAGTTACATAAACATTTAGCAAAGTTTTCTTTCTAAAAGTAACATCAGATGATAAGAGAAGCTGGAAGCACCAACAGTAATAAGTCAGAGATGTGAGGTAGTTGAACTCACCGAGGTGTTCAGACAGTTGCCGTCCCCTATCTGCACTCACCACCCGCTCATCCTCCATGTCGCACTTGTTCCCCACCAGCAGCACCTGAGCGTTGTCCCACGAGTACGTTTTAATCTGAGTTGACCTGGGAATCAGGACAAACAGGTTTCTCTGCAGCTAATTTAGACTCACAATAAGTGAACCCCTGCATTAAAATGCAATGCGGTTGCACTTTTGCAAAATTGCAGTTGTAAACTGCAAATCTGATTTTTACTTGGGGGGACATTTTCTGTCACTGGTGTAGCATTGTGCTTCTGTCAGAGCTGTCAAACAGGATATGAAGGCACATGGTTGAGAATGAAACGTGTTGGAGAAATGACAAAGAGGTTTTTGTTTGAGCAGCACTTGTAACTCCCTCATCCCTTCTGCTGTGTGTTCAAAGACAAGCGGCTGTTTCGTAGAATCATAATAGCAAGGAAAGAATATTTGCAATAAAATGTCATTTTAACTTTCAAAAGAAAATGGGGTTTTGTACTCTGAGATTGCAAAACACACACACATCTAAAGTTTTAAGAAAAATAATAAAGATATTTGAGTGTAAAAGCGTCAGAAGGTTCGATTCTGTACTGAGTCACGACCCCAGCAGGAGACCAAAAGGATAAAAGATCCTGCAGCATTTCACTGTTCTGAAAGCTATTTAAACTCACTGAAATCACATCTATACTATCTGCTCTGTTCTTTTAGCTGCTGTATTTTGAGTACTGTGAATATTCAATTACACTTTCATTTCTCCTGTGCATCGGGAGGTCTTCACTTTTCACAAACTGCCCTTTCTCCAGAGAGACGTACCAGTCCTGCACGGCGTTGAAGGACTCTTCATTTGTGATGTCGTACATGAGGATGAAGCCCATGGCTCCTCGGTAGTAAGCCGTGGTGATGGTGCGGTAACGCTCCTGACCCGCCGTGTCCTGAAGAGAACACAAATAGACACATATTTTTTGTTAAAGCTGGTATGATAATAAAAAAAAATGTATTTGTAGCAATCTGACTGACAAATACCACAATAGCTACTGTATCTAAGAGTTTTTCCTTCATGCTTTTAGTCGTATATTTGACAAAACCATGAGACAGAGACCAGTAAGTGAAGTAAAGTGCTGCTGCTGGAGCTGCTGACCACTGCAGAGCAGACAGGATTACAAGACTTTGCTTTGACTCTGCAGCAAAGCTGCACAAGCAAATCTATTGAGAATGCATTGAATAAAAGTTTTACTGCTGAGCAAGATTTGCTACATCAGAGTTAACTTATGCAACAAACAATTTCTGCTCTAAAATTACCTAAATATATGTAGCATCTACTTTATATATATATTTTTAGCTGGAAACAAATTCAGGTGTAAGACACTGAATATAAAAAAAATGGAATACAAAATTGAAATAAACTATTAATGCTACAAAACAATAGGACTGCATAATCAATACATCAGCTTAACTGCTTTCAGTAAAGTGGAAAAACGACTGTTGGGTTTTGGATCTGCCTGTAGGGGACAGTAAAACACAGAACCTAAACTATTCACATTATACACACAAATAACTATTTCTTTTATAAAAAAATAAAAAAATCAATTTATAAAAATGTTTCTTTTGCCCCCCTAAAGGAAAAGCATCTATTGATATTTATAAATACAATGCATGATTGTGTAATAAAAGTGGCGTTGTTGGTGGAGTTGATGTAACCTAGAAACCATTGCCTGTTAAAACAAGTATTTTTAGGACTCTAAAAGTAACATTTGGCAGCATCAACCACATCTCTTATTTTTTAAGATTTCTAAGTATTTTTCTAAATCAATAGCTGCCCGTGTTCTTAAATAAAATACAGTATTAATGGACAAAAAAGGCTAGAATAAGCTGCAACTTTTAAAAAGCAATACTAAATGTTCATTTTCATTTCCAAGAAAGACTTGATTTACTGAGCAGTCCTGTTCACATTAAGAGAACATCTAAGCTGGTAAGTATCTTTTATTTTAAGTCCATCTTTGGAAATGTGTAGGTTCACTTTCATCAACAAAATCCACTGTGACATTCCTAATTTAATTTGAACGATTTGCCCATAAAAAAAAAAAAAATCAGATTCCTAATAATATATTTTTCAGAAAATAATAAATGCTGCAAATATATATGAATGAATATATGAATATAAAAATGGAACTCATGGTTGGTTGGTTAAAATTGATTTAGGTTATCAAACAACATAAGAAAGATCTTAAGTGGATTTCTCTATAAGACTTACATACAAATTCTACACCATTAAAATGGTTTTTGCAGCAGAAACTATAAAGTCAGTTCTTTTGTTCCTTTTGATTCACAGTGAGTTCCTCCAATCATGCATGACCGTTTTCAGGCAGCAATGCCTTTCTTGAAGGTTTTAGTTCTCGATTTTGACGTCCAGTCGTACCGATGGGTAAATTGTTCTGTACCGCATCCGCTGCAGGCTGTTCACCGTGATAGCATAAGCTCTGTAACTAACTCCTCACTAGCAGAGAGTGGTGTTATATAATAAACTCATCTCTTTTTGTCGGCAGTGGGTGGTAAAAACCTTGACATATGATAAAGCCAGAATATAGATGCAGGAAAATGTGCATTTTTGTGATAGTAAAAACTTGCAAAACACAGTTACATAAAAAATGTATTGTATGAGTTACAACTCAAGAATTACAACATAAATTCAATAAGTCTACTTTCTCTCCATGATTTTTAGGTAAAAGTCAAAAAACCTTTTGTCATTTTCTAGGATGTAGTTTCTGCAGAGTGGCAATAGTTCATTGGAGATTCGCCTCTGAGTTGTGGGCGGGACTTTTGGGTCGGGGTAAGTCTTCCCCTACTTCCCATCATCCATCTGTAAACACTCTTTCCTGTTAGCTTATAACCCATCAAAACCCCAACCTAACATTGTAATTTTTCATATTTACAATTTAAGTAAAGAAATACTCAGAAATGCAATTTTAAGCTTAATTTTCTTTAAATATGTCCTCAATCTTGAGAAAAAGAACATAAAAACACCAAAAACTCAATTTTCATTGAGTGGGTTTTCATGGAGTAAAAAAAATGTTGAAAATATTCTTTTAGCTGTTAGTTAAAGCTCTGTACTATTAAATAGTTGCAGTACACAGACCTGTTAAACTCAAACACACAGATGTTTTCCACCAACATGAATGAGAATCTACATAACAGGTCAAATCTACATAAATGGGATTAACTGCACACTGGAGAAAAAAGCCTTCATACAGCATTTGGATGGTTGAGCCTCCGTTTTACTCTGCATGAATATCAACTGATAGAGGAATGGGGGATGGTTGTGTGAATTTGTGATGGCTCTTGAGGGAAACGTGTAGTGCTGGGGGATGGGAAAGCAGCACCCAGTCATCGGTTTCTTCTTCTCCTATTGGCCAATCGCAGCTTTCTTACCAGAGGCAGGACCTGGCAAGGGCTGACAACAGAAGCAGTCTCACACACGCGTCCACGCACTCACACACAAATACCGCGGTCCGTTCACGGTCACGGCTCTGGCAACTGAAAAATGCCATGTAAAGGTAAAAACAATGCCAGGTTCACGAGCTCCAGTTTTTCTGAATCTGAGCAAACTATCATGTCTCTTTTGGAGCCAGCTTTGTGCTGATGGAGGTTCACAACAAACCACAAACACACAAAAATCTTTCTGAAAACAAATGATTTAAAATGTGATCATTTAGCTTTTACAATACATGGTCCACAAATCGATACAAAGATTCAACTAACTTTGTGTAATACGATATAGTTCATTTTTTATTCCTAAATGGATACAATCTAGATATTTATTATTCATTATTCCGAAAGCAAAAGTATTTTTCAAAAAATTAAATGAAATGTCTAAAATAAAAAATAAAAATCTGGAAAATAAAGTTATTGAGGTATATGAAGGATTAGAAGATGATATCCAACAGTTAGTTGAAATGATGGACAAACATTATTATCTATCAGTGATGATCCACAGTACCTTTTCCAGTTTTTTATCATTTAATTTGGCTTTCTGGAAATTATTTTTGTTTTCTGAAATGTTTTTTTCTTTTTTTTAACGTTTGGTTTTTGGAATTTTGATTTGTTTTTAAATATGTAATGCTTTTTTTTATATATAAAACATTTGTTTTGTTTCTTTAATTTTCATTGGGATCTTGATATTTTTGTGTAGAATGATTTGTTGATATGAATTGAACTTCAGGGCCACCGTACACCCATCACTGATTTTCACCTTCAGACCCAACTTGGTAGAATCAAGCTTGTGATTGGGCACCATTCTGCTAGCATCACATGGGCAGAAAAAGGCAATAGCTATGTCCGAATTCCCTCCCTACTCCCTAACTACTAAAAATAAATTGTGCCGGGCAATCCAGTACCCTGGATTTTAAAACCAATTCAGCCACCATGCACACTATATATATCTATTTTTATGACAAATATGAAAACATCAATTTCCCAAAGTAAAAACCAAATAATTATGAATATTTTACAAAGACCATATTAAGATAATGAAGACAATTTATGATACTTTAGATGAGGTGCTGCAAAACACTCAACATAATAATGACAACAATAGAGAATACATTTCTTAAGCTTGTAAGCAGTTTATTAATATATTCTTTGTAGACAATAGTCTCACTTTAGATGTTAATAATTCATTCTAAGTATTTTAATAAACCTTATTTGGCTTTTTGTACTAATAAATGTCTTACTAACACCAAACACATTTATAATGTTTGTTTATGTGTAAATAAAGCTTGTTAAGGAATCTGGTTATTAAGTTTTACCCTTTTTTTTAATCAAAAAAAAGTGTTGAAAAGCAAAGCATTGTGGTCTATATTCGCCATCGATGCACACTGGTTTTTTACAAAGACTTCTGGGAAATTTCTAGGGCACTCAATTTTGCAACTGTAGAGTCAGACAGCACTATAAAATGGCAAATGAAGTATATAGTGCACTAAGTAGTGAATAGAGAATACATTTGGACACAACCAAAGAAAGAGGCAACATTTGACAGAAACCGATTATTTCCTTCCCGATCAGTTTTATACATTTTTACCAACATAATTTTGCTCCCATCAGTGATTCTCTGTCAATACTGCTGCTACTTCCAGTGTTAGATCGATTTTTCGATACGTATCTGTATTTTTTACAACATCTATTTCAAAGTCCTCCTAACTACTCTTTAAGTGTTTGTGAGGAAAGTCACTTTTCAAACCGATGATGGATTTCCTCACAAGTCATAATTATTTGTGTTGAAAATCAGAAAAAATAAAGAAACCATTAAAATATTTGTGTTTTTACTTGGGTTCCAGAGCTTCAAACATATGATTACCTAAAATAAAAAACTCCTATGTTTTAACTGTTTTCCCCTGAAGAACAGCTATTGGTAAAGACCACACAGACAAAGGTATTTCAGAAAGGTTTAAATACACAAAACATTAAAAAAACAAAAACTCCTTTTATGCTTTTTTCAGTGAAAAATCCCCAGACCAGGTTCACAGGCTGAGCCAGGGAAATGTAAATGCCAAAGCTTCTCTGAATGTCAGATCTTTGGAGTCTGAACTGAATTCATTAAAGAATATTCCTGATATTTCTGCATTCAAATCCAAATCCATATGAGATAGAGGTCAGGGACAAACAAAGAGTGAGCAGATTTTAAAGCTGGCAGCAAGACAGGTTTTCTTTTTCATCAACAAGTTGTGTGAAAATGCAACATGTGGGATAAATATATAAAATATATATAAATATTTGTATTATTTTTCAATAGATGAAACTTTTAGAGTTGACTATTTATAAAAACACAAGAACTTGCATTATTGTTTTTTCCAACATCTAATTCTTCGTCCTGTCTTACCCAAATCTGTAGTTTGATCCTCTTGTCGTTCCTGTAGATGGTCTTCACCTTGAAGTCGATCCCCACCGTGCTGACGAAAGCGGGCGTGAAGGAGTCGTCGGCGTAGCGGAACAAGAAGGAGGTTTTTCCCACGCTGCTGTTGCCAATGATGAGGATCTTAAACATATAATCAAAATTCTGGTCCGTGGACTCCCTCTGCCCGTAAGTGGCTGTTGCCGATGCCATCTGTTGGGCAGAACCATAGGAGAATGTAGACAATATATGAGCAACAGTAAAAAGGATCCATATCATTCATGACAAAACAATGAAACACAAGAACATTACAAGATCCCCAAAAATGACATAAATATGAACAGAAAAACTACAGAGGACAAATAATATTTTATTACGACACAGTATATGGCTTCTTAGTTTACCAAAGTCGTAGTAAAACGTGGCGCCGTTTACCACAGAAGATATATTGAAGGAAATATAGATTAACTAGAATCATATTTATGGAAGATTTTCTTTTGTTTTTTAGAATAAAAAGAGATTTCTAATGTGGTTTATGAACCAAAAAATGGGGCAACGGTCTTGTTCGATTCATCACAGTCGGTAAAATACACTTGTTTTTTTTGTTTGCGTCTTTTTTAATCACAGCTGACATCATAATCCCGTCTACTACATTACAACTACTCTATAGGGTGTCATTTATTTTGAAAGAAAGTCACGTGATTCCCTGTCAAATGTTCTTATTTAAAAAAATAAGGGCTAATATCTCTTTATGTTTGTGTTTTAGAAATGTCAAAATCAACAGTTCATTTATATTAATCATAATCGTAACAAAAACATAAATACAAATCTGTGTAAGACTTTGTGACTGAGTTATAGTCAGTGAGAAATCAACTCGAATGTCTTTTTAAGTTGCAAACTCTTAGTCTAAAACTATCATAAAAATTATAGTGTAGCTTCAGCATTGTGTTGATGGCTTAAATCAAATTCTGGGCTGCAATAAGTGAAAAAAAAATGGGGCCCTCAAAATATTTACTTTCATTCTATACTTAACAGAACATTTGTGGTGATAATCTAAGACTTTTTCCTCCAATTATAGGGGCGTTTGGACCAGTTGTGTTGTTTCTTTTTTCAAGGGTAACTGTAGGGACTTATAGCTTTGTATCCCTCCGCCGGGAAGGTGTTCCGCATCACACTGTTCCGAGGAGGAGAAATGCATTTCTTCATGTGGGCGCGCTCTGAAACACAGACTTTTACATTTAAATGTAAGCTTTTGATTAAAAATAACCTTTTAAAAGCTTTAAAACTGATTCTATTATATATCTTCCAACTGCTGGAAGCTTCGTGCTAACGTAGATAACTGGCGAATATTGATGACGCCATAGAGTTTATGGCAGTAACATCCATATTTGAAGACATTATTTTTCTATATCTCTCTCTGTAGGAAGAAGCTGGAAGATGAGGGAAAGAATTAAGATTCGGCTTAAGTTTTGTAGCTCCAAGGCTGGAGGGAAAAAGGCAAATCTGAAATATAAAACGGTCTACTCCAGGCCTCGAGGGGAGGGGCCTCTGGTCACACACAAGATGGCTCCAGAATCAATCTCTAGCCAGAAGCGGATATTTCCTAAACTTTAGGAAACCCTTTCAAAAAGAGTATTTTAAATTTTTTTCAGAACTATCAGCTTTTAAGTTTTTAATCCAAATAAACTGTAATTTAGTGTGAAATATGAGCTTCAAATTGGACAGAGTCATTATTAATAAGTGTTCAAATTCATATAACTACAACCGTTTACCTCTGGAGAAAAAGCCAGCATCTTTTTTCTCTATGTATCAGTTGATCACATAAGCACTTACAGTATAATCAAAGGGAAAAAAGTCGACAGCTTAAAACGGGGGCATTTCCAGCCAATGATTTTGGGCGCAAATTATGTTCTTTTTTTTTTGCAGCAGTGCTCCGGCAGGTGGAGAGACTTTTTAATTTTTGAGCATTATTTTTTTCTCTGTGGCCATATTCTCTTGGACTGATTACCTGGTTCAGGTGCGTCCAGCCAATTAGAACATGCCAGAGCAGGAAATTGGAAAACATGCAGGAATGCGGCTCTCGAGGCCTGACGTTTCCTATCCCAGGTCTACTCCCTTCTACAACTTCAGCACCACGGACAGCACCACCCAGTTAAGAGGCTGAAGTGAATGCGACTGAATACATATTTTAACATCTATCTGATAAAAAATAAACAGAATTTGAGATGTCTCGCTAAAAAGTTAACCCCTGGAAAAAAGTGTTTACAAAAAGTTTGATTCCAGCCCCATGTGTGAGACTCAGCATTCGAGATGACAGTGATTAACTAGCTGGTTCCACAAGTTCCTGTGTGGATATTAATCAAAGCAGCATATTGCAAAGTCAGGAGAAAAACAACAAACTGATTTTCTGACTTTCATCATCAGCAAAACTTTGGAGGCAGTCACTATCAGTACGGTACCATAAAGTTTCATTTCAAAGTTTTATGGCTAATATTATATTTTAAAGAAACAAAAAATCCTGAAAATTGCTTATACAAGGAAAATTTACATTTCCAGACAAAATTCAATTTATTTGTTTACAAAGCAGATCTAAATATAAACTTTTCAACAACTATTTAAGTTTAAAGCTTTACTACAAAATATGAAACTGAATTAATTTAGGTCAAACTAAGCAGACAAAACAATCTTATCTGTGAATCTCACTTGTAGCTGCATCATCTCAAAGAATGAGTAAAAAAGTATAAATAAATAAAAACCACTATGGCTCACATGTTTAACTGAACATGTGTTGGCATGCAAACAATGAAACTCCAGGGATTCAGGAGGAAGCAGCCATGCTGACTCATAGGAATACAATGACCTGAGCCCACAGGACTCTCAGAGCCCCTCCACCGCCTCTATATTTAGACACTTATCTCCACTTGGCTGATCTGGAACACTGGGACTCTGAGAGGAGAAAGAACAACCAAAACAAGTGCACCCTCCTCACAGTCCGGCCGATCGGCTTACACGAAGAAACAGAGAGATGCTTGTTAAAAATTGAAGAAAACTCGACCTTTCCTCAACACTTCGTTGGTGTGTGAGGTACTGGGAGCTCAGCAAGGGATGTACAACCTTCACAACTGCATTGTGGGTTACAGAGAGTGACAAAATCCACATTATTTTCAAGTTTTGTTAGGATCTTTAGGTAAATATAATTCATCCCAATTTTGTTTCTACATTTAAAAATGTTTTTATAAAAAAGTCATTTAAAAAAGGATTATATTCAAAGTAAGAGTTTAATGATTACATACTAAACTTCTTATGTTTGGTTTCAACATCAGCTCAAACACATTTTAGCTTAACTCACCTGTTGGTTGAGTTTTATCAGCCTCATGCTTTTATGCTTTTATAACTGAAATGCATTTAAGATCATTTGAAAAACCTTCACCTTCCCAGATAAACTCTTTTTTTGTGAAGCAGAGCAGCAAAAAGAATCCCAATGATGCACGTCAGGCTCCACAACTGGAAGTGAGATCACATGTGATCACAGTCAGAGCTGGGTGTTCAGTTTCCCCCATTAGCTGCTTTATTAGAAATGAATGTTCTTGTGTTACTGCTTCACCAAAGTGCCTGCTCAGCTCTAAAAACTGCTGTTACTGCAGGCTGAGCTGAAGAGACAGCTTGGAACTTTGAAGATAGAAGAAGACATTAAAATTAAGATATTTAAAGACCCACTTCTAATCAGCTTTTCTAATAGAGTTCCCAGTGGACTTTTGATTATAAATATGCAATTTTTAGCCAAAATTTAAATAAATTAGTTTTCTAGGACATAGTTTCTGAAGAGCGGCAGGAGTTCATTACAAATTTCTCTCCAAGTTGTGGGCAGGACTGTTGGTGCAATGTAAGCCTGCCCACATTTCCCGTCATCTATCCGTTTACACGCTCTCACAGCCCCAAACTATTAGGGCTGGGTTGATAAAATTGATTAATTGATCTGAATCAATCTAAGTTTAATAGATCAATAATCGATCCATAAAAATAAAATTGATTTAACACATAAAGCCAAAGTCCACTAGCTCGATGCTAACGTTGAATGGAATTTCCCATAGGACGGCTAATGCTAACGCTCAGTCGACCAAAACATACATTGTTGAGTAAATGAATATCTTTATATATTCACAGGTATGAACTTTCCAAACTCTTTTAAGGGAATCATTTTAAAGTAACCATTCGTGGTCTAAAACACTATTTTTTGTCCATTCTTTGCTTATTCTTCTTGAAAAAATTGTACTGCTATAACGCAAGCTCCACCTAGTGGTCAAACTGAAACGCCCTCCAGGAGAGGCAGAACAATGTTTACAATGTTAATGATCAGAACATTTTTGTTAAACCTTTTCCTTAAAAAAACATGTAACACTGCATGCTATTAACAATTATTACTTCACTAATACATTTTACGATATGTGAACTGTATCAGATTATCTGATTGTGGATTCACAGCGATTTTAATAAGGAAATACTCAGATATCCATAATACATTACCTTTGACACATTAAAGAACATTTTTTTAATGAAATTAGCATTTTTTTTAGCTCTTTTCCTACCCGTAAGTAAGACTACTCGATCTCTGATGGACCGCCCATTTCATGACATCATCCTAGAGCCGTCCTCTGCACTGTCTGCGTTTCTCCCACGAAAACAAACATCCAAACTTTTGCAGAGATGGATGAGCATATTATGCTTAGAAAATAAATGCTTTTTGCCGATCACCGCTAGCTCCACAGAGAAAGTGGATGTGTGTGTTAGTCTGGGCACAGACTCTTCTTGGAAGGGGCTGTTCCCCACTTTATGATGTCACAATGTGAGAACCCGCTCGTTTTGGTGGATAGGGAGGGGCTTGTACTCAGAGCAAAGCGTTTTATGCTCAAAGATGCGTGAATGGAACAAAAATGTTTTTTGTGAAAGATATAATACATTAAAATCTCAAAAATGTTAAATTTGCACAGTATAGGCCATTTCAGAGCACTAAATATAATGTTTCATCAACTTTTGAATTACAATTTTTGAACAAAAAGTCATTACAAACAATATAGTTAAAAAAACATAATAAAATACCTAATAAAATGTTTGTAGAATTGACTTTCCCTTCAAAAGTAGCTGAACAAAAACATTAGAGCAATCAGTTAAATGGCTTAAAGCTTTGTTTTGTTCCTGTCTTGGTATGGAAGGTCCTTGGAGCAAAAACTGGACATGTGGGATTAAACTATGATGACAATTTAAAAGCAGCAAGAGTCAGAAAAGTTTGCTTGATATAGAACATCATTCAGACTGTTGGCTTTAAGCCCTGATTCACTGACAGAGAAATCTTTCACAATTACGGAGCCTCCTTAGGAAAACAAACCAACTCAAATATAGAATGTTTATCAAGAGCAAAGAAGAGGGTAACCTGATCAGCCCGAGCAGCACGCCTGGTTTTTGTCAAGCACGGTCATTAACTCTTGTGGGTTTTCAGACGAGGCTATTAAACTCATGCTCAGTGTGACGGTGTGGTGAGATTATTGCTGCCTTTGCTGTGTGTCAGAG
>NC_050515.1:13228440-13265801 GCF_002922805.2 Oryzias melastigma | reverse complement strand
CTAGCATGCAGCTATTATTAAGCATCAAAATCAAACTGCCGACAAAGTAGGTGTAACGTATTGTTAGAAACAAATATAAGAATTCACAGAAACTGTTGTAGTAAAGTTGGATTAAAAGAGAACAAAATAGGTTCTGTTTGGTCACAAAACGCAGGAACGTTCCTTTCACAAACACAGCAGGAGCTTGATTCCTAGTGTTGATAATGCGTCAGACTTAACTTTGGCCACTATCAGCCTCTGCAAACAGGGTCTGTTTGGGATTTCCATAAAGAGACTTTCTCATCGCTGCCAACAAAAGAGAGATTCTACCTCTGCTCCATGCAGATGATGTGGTGCTTTTTGCTTCCCTACGTCTGAAAAACTCACTCTGATGAAAATCCAGTTTAAATCATGAATCAGGAGCAAATGAAAAAATGCAGTTTGAAATGATCTTATTTGCTCTTAGCAGCAGGGAGGGGAAAATCCATGGTTACTCCATGCCAAATTCACAAGTCAGACGTGAATTTATAAAAAACTCCTTACTCTGCAAAAACGATGTTCTAGAAAACCACAAAGCTTTTCAAGTTTTGGCTCAAATTGCATAATCATAATCAAAATACCACTGGGAATGATTTGAAAATAAATCATAAGATGGTCGGAGTGATCTTTGAGAACTTTTCAGGAGATTGTAAAGCTGCTGAGATATGAATTTCCAAATGTCTGAGTCAATGGGTGTTGACTCAGACAACATGGATTGACCTTTCCAGGTAAGTAAGTAAATCTTTATTTATACAGCACTTTTCACAGAGGCTGACTCACAAAGGGCTTCACAATGGTAGGCTAAAACTGGAGAATAAAAATCCTTAAAACCCATTAAAACTTACATTTCAGCACTTCAGTAAAACACAAGCAAAAGATAAAAAGTCAGCTAAAAGTTCTTCTAAATAAAAACGTCTTGATTTGAGTTTTAAAACACTCGACTGAGTCGATCTGTTGCAGAGACAGAGAGAGGCTGTTCAAGAATGGAGGAGCGATTACCTCAAAAGTACGGAGTGATTTTTATGCCACCATGTTGCAAAAAAAGTTACATTTTTGAGATAAAGATTTTCTAAATAGCAAACAAAATGTTAAGTGTTAAGAAAAAAAGATCATAACTTGCAAATAAAAATATTTAATATTTGCTTTCTAAAACTTTTTTTTTGTTTTCAAAATATATTTGTGTTGTGCCTCATCTCGCTTTCATCCTATCTTTGATTTTGCGTTTATGAGCTTGTTTCGTGTAAAGTTTGTGCTAGCCTGCAGACGCAAAAATATTTTTTGAAAGCAAAAAAAAAAGTTTAAGGAAGCAAATGGTAAATATTTATTTGCAAATTATAATTTTTTTTTCCAAAAACAATTTGTAATTTAGAACATTTTGTGTTAAGATAAAAAAAATCTTAATTTGCAAACAAAAATATTTAATATTTGCTTTCAAAAATGTTTTTTGTTTGTTTTCAAAAAATATTTATGCGGTTTTGCCCTATCTTTGATTTTGCATTCATGAGCTTCTGTTTCGTGTCAAGTTTGTGCCAGCCTGCTGACGCAAAAATATTTTTGAAAGCAAAAAAAAAAAGTTTGCAAATACAAAATATTATTTTGAAAGCAAAAAGAAGAGTTTTTGGAAGCAAATTTTAAATATTCATTTACAAATGATGTTTTTTTTCTTAACACTTTTTGTTTGTAATTAAGAAAATTATTATCTCAAAAGTATGACTTTTTCTTGCAGTATGGTGACACAAAAATCACTCCATAGAAAGACACAGTTTTAAAACAAGTTTTTGGAAAGCATGAAATATTTTTATCAGTGGAGCTCAAGGAATGTGCAGGAGTGTAGGGAGATAAAAGATTAGAAATATAGTTCTGGCCGGGGTTTGTCCGTGCAAGGCTCTAAAACTAACATTAAAATCTGTTCTCAAATGAACAAGAACCCAACGTTCCAGTTAAAAGCTTTGCAGCAGAGTTTTGGAGATATTGAAGAGACTGTTAAAACATGTACTTCATCTAAATGAGAAGAGATAAAAGCATGATAATAAGATCGAGGTCACATCCGGATAAAATTGGCTTCATTTTTGTCAGGTTAAAAAATCAGTACATTTGTTTCTAGGAGCTTCAAGTGGAGTCTAGACACAGATTTATCAAAGCAGACACCAAGATTCCTGAGACTAAGCTGGACGGAGAAGCTCAGTGAACCGAGGTGTCTTTTGATGGAGCGGGTTTTAGCGTCAGGAGCAAACATTCACTTCACGTCTTTTGAGGGTTTATTTCTTTTTTTTACCGTCTAAATCTAGATTACGAGCAATTGCATCAGCTCCTTTAACCATTTAACACCTGTGATGCTTTAACACAAAATCTTTAATATACTGTACAACTGGCGCCGCTTTTCTCCTTCAGAATCTGTTTCAATTTCATTGATCGTGTTAACGGTTGAAAAGTTACAGTAAATCAAAAAATATAAACACTGGAGATCCGGTGTTAAAGGGTTAAATTGTACATGTTTTAATTCACTAATTTATATGTAATTTAATTAATTAAAATTCAATTTATCTTTGTTGATTCTTGTCCAGGACTCCATTAGAAAAGAGGTTTTAAATCTCAATGGGACCCCTCTGGTTAAATGAAGATTTTAAATAAAAAAAATTCAACAAAAGTTAGAAAAACTGCTTAAAATAGGACTATAACACTTGAAATATTTACTTTCAACATTTATGATATTTAGATAAACAAATTTAGTTGATTTTTTTTGTATATTTTTACAAAAGAGAATAAAAGTGGAGAAAAAAGCATAACTGTTAAAGGTCACTAAACACATGTCGGTAATAAAAAAAAATCTCAGGTGTTATTTTATCCATTTCAAGTTTATTTAGTCTGTAATCTAAAAAAATATAAAAAAGTAAAGATGAAAGCCATTTTTTCCTTCATTTTAAAAAATGGTTTGAACAAAAAATCCTTATGGTTTGTGTTTGCAAAATGAAAAATGTTGGTTTGTAGATGGCACAAACTTTACACAAAACAGAAGCTTATGAATCAAAGATAGGGCAAAAGCGAGATGAGGTACAGCGCATCTAAAAACGTTTAGGTGGAAATCGCAAAATTATTTTTTGAAAGCAAAAAAAAGTTTTTGAAAGCAAATATTGAATCTTTTAACTTGCCAATTATGATTTTATTTTCTTAACACTCACATTTTGTGACAGAACTGCATAATGGGTCATGACGTTATTAAAAGATGTGATGAATAATAATCCAAATTTAAGGTGACAAAATAACAAAACCAACTGACGGAAATTGTGATCTCCAAATACAACGTGATGCATTATTTATAAAGGAAACTATTTTATCTAAATAAAAAATTCAAACGTATCCATTTAAAAAATGGTTAAACAAAAAGAATTTAAGTAGAAAAAAATATTCCATATATTTTGGCACTTTTATTCATACAAAAAAGCAGGTTGATGACATCACCAAGCCCTCTTGTAAAGCTGTCAGCTGAAGAAGATCTACGTTCTGCAGGGGCCGGACTGATCTGATCCGAGTGTTGCTGCAGCAGCTGAACATGATTGATTTTACAAGACGATACTTTACCCAAAGAAATCAATGAATCCAATCAAATTGATCTGTGCTTAGAAGATGCAATAACAACAAATACTTAAATAGATATTCCATTAAAGGGATTTCCTGTTTTTTAGGCAAGAAAAACTGTTTTCATAATAAAATCCTAATAGCATCAATTACAGTATATTGTTTTAATTTATTTAGTGTCAAACACTAATAATGTGAAAGCTGTTTTTCTGAAACAGATAAAGGTTTTGGATAGAAATGTAAAAAGAAATTAATATTTAAACAAATAATAAAATAGTAAACTTCTTAACCCAAAGCAAATTGATGTAGTATTTTGGTATTGATGGAGTGCCATAATTTTTAGGGGATCCTAGATTAAGTGAATAAAGTTTCATTGTAAATCAGAGGCAGACAGAAAACAGTTATGTCTTCATCATTGTCTTCTTCAGGGGCGAACAACCAAACTGTCATCGCATTGTTTTCCAAAGATGCTCACAAAAAAAACCCAGTTTGACGCAGAAATCCTGGAAATTAACAATTCACTCAAACACTGTTTCGGGAGAAAAATATTTGACTTTAGTTAATAATCAAATGTGACTTAAGTGTTTTATTTTCATGAATCAATGCATTTTATCATTTCTGTAATGAGTTGATACAGCTTGATTTAGTTTTCTTGTATTGTCTATAATTAATGCTTGAAATAAATCAAATCAGTTAATCAAAAATGACATATTTCAATATAGACTGATGAAACAAAAGCAGAAAATTTCATTTTCTATAAATATTTGGGATTTTAGTTGGTTTAACAAGAGTAAACCTGTTTGGAATACAAAATAAATATGATGAAAAAGGTCATCAGTTGTTGTTGTAGTGTCGTATTTCTTAGAATGATCAGGGCTGAAGAATAAATGTTAAGATAATGATTATTCTTCATGAGTAAATAGGCTAAAGTTCAGCCTTTAATCAGCTGGAATGGTAAAATGTCAGGATTTATCTCAGCGCACAATGAAGACGTAAAGGTTTCCTGGAAAGGTTAAATGACACAAGCATCAAAAGGATATCAACACAAAACCTGAGATCTGCTGTCAAGCATGGAGGAGGATGTGTGGTGGTTTGGGCTTGTCTTAGCAGCCCCAGAACCTGCTTCAATCGACCATAAAGCCTCCTGTATTTCATAGCACTAATCTGACATCGACAGAGAAAATGCAACAGGACAAGAACACCAAGAAGAAAAAGAAATGTCTTGGTGATGATTTACCCCGATCAATGTACGGTTTCTTAAAAATGGTCTGGCAGAACCAGAGAGGAGCGGTGCAAAAGTCCTCATCGGGAAAATAGCAACTATCTACAGAAAAACAAATACAACTAACAGTGGACACAACACTGCATTTGGACTTTCAAAATAAATTAATTAATCATTTCAGCTTAATTTTTAGATTCAAAAAAGAAAATACAGCCTTAAAACAGAACAAAACTGGGAATATCTTAGAGGAATAACAATAATAATTCCTCAAAGATTAATATTAACGTTTCACAAAGAGACACTATTTAGCCAATATTTGTACTTTAAGACTTCTACCTGCAAGTGTTGTACTCATAGGTGGGTAACGCTTACGTTTATCATAAATTGCGGTTGGTATTTTCCAACATCAATATAATCAATTTATTTGACTTTGAAACGATTTTATACCGGTATAAGTCGATTTGATTAACAACTACACTCAGACAGACCAATATGATTGAATTGAAGGAATATAAATCGATTCATCGATTAATTGTTACACCCCTATGTGAAGCTAACTTTATTTAAATTTTAAGTGCAAACATGTATCATGCTTTAAATAAAGGCAAAATCAAAGTACTGAACCAAACAAGAATATTTTCTGATGTTTGGTTAAGAAAAGAAAGTATTATTTCTTGTTGGATATTGTAAAATTGAGCTAAATTTAAAGAAAAATGTGCTAATTTTTAAATAAGGCTGCCACGATTAGTCGAATAATCGACTATTTAAATAGTCGACGACTAATTTAATAGTTGTTACTTTATAATATATGGAGTCAGAGTGTAGTAAAGTTGAAAGTTATAATGCCATTCTGCTAGCTTTTTGGATTATTTTGGCATTTATTATAGTTTTTTTAGGGAATTTTGGAGTCTAGCTAATGTTTCAGTTATATGCTAACTTTCTTGGCTAACTAAAGCGTTTTTTGTTATTTAGGCTGTTTTTTAATTTAGCTAATATTTCAACTACATGCTAGCTTTCTTGGCTAATTTAGGATTTTTTAAAAATAATTTTTAGGGAATTTTGGAGTTGAGCTAATATTTCAGTAATATGCTAGCTATTTTGGCTAATTTAGGATTTTTTTTCATTGTTTTAGATAATTTTGGAGTCTAGCTAACATTTCAGTAATATGCTAGCTATTTTGGCTAATTTAGGTTTTTTTTCAGTTTTTTAGATAATTTTGGAGTCTAGCTAACATTTCAGTAATATGCTAGCTATTTTGGCTAATTTAGGTTTTTTTTCAGTTTTTTAGATAATTTTGGAGTCTAGCTAACATTTCAGTAATATGCTAGCTATTTTGGCTAATTTAGGTTTTTTTTCAGTTTTTTAGATAATTTTGGAGTCTAGCTAACATTTCAGTAATATGCTAGCTATTTTGGCTAATTTAGGTTTTTTTTCAGTTTTTTAGATAATTTTGGAGTCTAGCTAACATTTCAGTAATATGCTAGCTATTTTGGCTAATTTAGGTTTTTTTTCAGTTTTTTAGATAATTTTGGAGTCTAGCTAACATTTCAGTAATATGCTAGCTATTTTGGCTAATTTAGGTTTTTTTTTTTTAGGTTATTTTGGAGTTGAGCTAATATTTTAGTTACATGCTAGCTGTTTTGGCTAACAGAAGCTTTTTTGTATTTTTTTAGGCTGTTTGGGAGTTGAGCTAATACTTCAGCTGCATGCTAGCTAATTCGGCTAATTTAGGCTTGTTTTGTTTTTTAGGCTGTTTTGACGTTAATCTAATTTTTCAGCTACATGCTAGCTGCTTTGGCTAACAGCCTACAGCATTCACACTAGCCTTTTCACAGATAATGCTAGTGTGAATGTATCTAGTTTTTAGTTAGTTTAAAGCTAATGATGGTTAAGATATGTGTTTAACATCCACCTTGTGTATTACCTGATTAGTCGACTAATCGGATAAAATAATTGGTGATTTAGTGGCAGCACTATTTTTAAAAGCAAACAAATACTTAACTGTTCGCGTTTGTTTGTGCTCTCACTGTTGAGATTTTCCCATTTTGCAGATGCCAAAGTATTAAACTGGGACAGTAAAACTGGACCAGGCAGCAGCTAAATGACCATTAGAAAGTGAGTAGTTACAATAAATCACAACCCCCTTTAACTCCACACGGCTAAATATCTATCTTCCCCCTCGACAAATCAATTATTACTATGCCACTAACCAGCCGGGATTGTAAAACTACTAATAAACAAAAGCAGACAGACAGCAGGATGGCCACTCAGCTGCTGTCCCGCTCCATCATTCTCCTCCGTTCCTCCTTCTCATAGGGAACATGGGGATGCAGATGAGAAAAGGGGAGGCTAAAAATAGCCCCGTCTTCATTTTCTTTCCCCCCCTGCACTGAAAAAAGAGCAAGAAGGAAGGAGAGTGGGCACGATATGAATGATGCTTGCTGCTGCAGCAGTCTGCAGGTGAATTCAGGCCAGCGTGGAATGAACCAGGACATTTCTGCATCTTATTTACTCACAATGAAAGGCACTTTAAGGGCCATTTTTTGTACTAATTGTTCAGAAAAGCAATCCGAGCGCTTAGTCTACATTGTGTGAAGCACATGGTCGGATGCTGTTTCACACTAGGAGTGCTGCCCCATTGAGTAAGGATGTAGCCATTTGAGGCTAAATAAGGCCTAGAAATCAGTTGTGCAGAGGATTATTTTCAAAGGTTTCTGCAGAAATGGAGGCAATCTTTTAAATTAATTTACTATCAAAATATCAAGATGGCGAAAGTATAACTGTTTTTACATACTATGCATGTGTGCAGTCACGTGATTTTTAGGAGAATTTGTCCACAATCTGAATGAAGACTGTTTCACCTCACGTTTTCCTGAATTAGACAGCAATTCAAGGCCTACAGTAGAGCATGGAGGGTGGATGTCTTTCTGTTTCACTAATGATTTGTGTTTATTTAAAGCAGAAATGACAGGATGATGATGTGGTTCGTTTCATTGGATTCCGCCTCAGATCTGTCTGGACCCGTTTTTCCTTGTCTGACGTGACACGCCTTTCCTCCTGCAGGAAAAGCCACGAGTCCCAGAGAAAATGTGAGGAATCCTCATCAGCAACATCCTCCATCTGCTCAGCGTTTTTACATCGCTCTGCGGGCTCCACAATGGAAACAGCTGTTACAGAAAGCAGATTCTGCCGATGGCCTGTTCCCTTTTTTTCTCGCATCGAAACAGATGAATTAATTCGTGTTAAAACAAGATGTTCTACACGTGAAAATGAATTGTAGATAAATGTTAGTGTGGCGAGAAAAAAGAGGATAAAAACCCACCTTTGCAGATTTCTATCCGGTTGCTGTACACCGCGTCCAGGACCTGCAGAAACACCTCCACTGGTGAACCACAAATGTTGCGAAACAAGACATCCGGTTTAGATTTTCAAAATAAAAGTTCCACAGTGCCTATTGCGTTAGGCCTGTGTGCACATTTTAGTTTTTTAAGTGGCGACTATAAAATGTCCTTTCACTGCTTTGACAGTGAGCTAAAAATGCGTAAATGTAAATGTTTGTTATTTAAAATTTAAAATAATAATTATGATCATTATTATTATTAATGTTACTATTATTATTATTGTTATTATTATTGCTGTTACATGTTTTTTAATATTATTATTTTACTTTAGTTTAATACATTTATAACATAATCAGAGTTAGAAGAGCTCTTTACATATGACTTATAAGCCTTTCAAGGACTTACCATGCATAGATTTTTTTTATTTTTAACTATTTTTCTATGCATGTATAGTAAAAAGAAATATATGCAATCCTATGTGCAAGGTAATTTCCTAAAAAAAAAATTAAACACCCAGAAATGCCCCCCCCCCCAAAAAAAAAAATGAAAAATGAAAGGAAGAGTCACGACCATTGATTTATATAAATGTACACAAAAAAACAAACTCTCAGTTTATGACCAAATCAAAGTGAATTTAAAAAAAAAAGTTTCATAATTAAATAAAGTATTAAAAATCAACAGGACAATCATGACAACACGAAGTACACTTCAAAAACTGGATCTCAAGAAATTAAAAAGACCCTTCTTTCAAGATAAATTTGTCTTAATTTTTTGTCTTGCAACAGGAAACATCTTATTAAGAAAGTTTTCGATAGAAAATCAATCTTAGTTTGGGGGAAAACATGTCGTAGTGACTTTATTAAAATCAAGAATTCGTGGTAAAGCCATTATTCTAATACTATTAATGGATTTATTTGTTTGTGTATTTATTTCATTATTATTTGTTTATGTATTTACATTTTAAGACTTTTTTTACTTATTCTATGGGGGGAGGGGGGATTGTAGTATTTTTATAGTGTGCTCAACATTCAGATGTCGATAGGTGATGATTCAAAGAATCAAATCAGGAAGCATTTACACAGGTTTTAGTGATTAATCCTTTCGAAGGATGAGGAAAACAATTATCTCCATCTGATAGTTGATGTTTTTTGGTTTGCTTTCTATTCAATAATATGTGGATCCTTGAAGCAAAAATAATTTAACTCCCAACATTCGCCTTGTGATCTATTAGTAAAATATTAGTAAGATATTACGAAAAAAATATGCAATTATTGCTGACAAAGTGGCTTTCGATTGAATAAAAGAACAACATGTTTGGTGGAGCAGAGTAATGTCTTTAATCATCTATAATTATGTATAATAATAATTACTATTATTAATATTATTATTGGTTAATGATCAAAATGCGGTTCAGCATGCTTTTATTTTCAAATGAAAGTTCATTTCCGGTTTCCGTCTGAAAGCGAACGCTTCATGAGGCGTTGCTAACCGGAGGACAGGTGGGCGGTCTTTAGAGCCACCGCGAGTGATTGAAAGCTCCGTAGACCAATCAGGAGCTGCAACAGGAGTCCTGAAACATTTTACCTCAAATACTGAACGGCTCATTTCTTATGGATGAGCTCTGCCGGAGAGCCTGAATTATTGATCAGGAGGTCAGCAGTAACCACTCCTGCCATTTCCACAATAGCAGACACAGGCCTTATGAAGACAAATGTAAGAAATATTACTGCAGTATTATTGGAAGATAGTAGCCTCCAGGGTTCAGAATAAACTTAATAATTGACCATATATAACGGTTGAAAAGTTCAATTGTAAAGAAATATGACTGGGAGTTCTGCAGGTAGCGTTTAAAACGCATTTGTTAAGATATTTCTCTACATTCAGATCATATGAAGTTGATTTGCCACTATTGGAAATTTAAAAATGTATTTTAAAATAGTAATAGCAAATTTGACACAAGACAGTTCAAATAAATACATCAATTGAATAAACAATATTGCTAAAATTGCTAACAATCAATAAAAGCTTTACATTATTATACGTTTATGGGCAAAACAGAAGTTACATCAAAGAAGGACATAAGTCATTTATTTTATTGGTTTAAAAACGGATTGGAGATATCACAATGCATAACACTAAAGCAAAACGGTAAGTAATTTGGTAGTTGCAAAAATGTGTGATGCAGACTCGATTTTAAAGTTAGGGTTAATTTTTAACCTTTTGACCCTCAGGGCGAAACAATTGAAGTACCACTTTATGCATGACAGGACTTACTGAGAAACACTAGGACACATGGGAAGTAAGTCTTAGAAAAATCGAATATAAGAACATTAAAGAGTAATATTTAAAAAAAAATCTGAGTTTAAATCAAATATAAAAATATAAGAAATATAAAATATTTTTAAAAACTCATTCTTAGATTGATGTTTGGTGGCAGTATATGTAATTGTTAGGAAAAGTCAGAGCTCTCATTTGTACCTTACTAAATAAACTGAAATGTGTCAGCAAAACATACATTTTGTAATTAATGAGAAGCTACCCTCGAGGGAAATACATTTGCTCAAGGCTCACGTGCGTGGAAAATTCTACGTCTCTTTTCGAGCGGTGCAGGTACTCCTCCAGAGCAGCAGGGGGCGCACTCTCACTTAACCGACTGTTCAACTCATTGAAGCTAAACTGACGTTTCCGTCCTCAACGTGATTGCACTGTATTGCATTCTGCCGGCTGTGTTCGCAGTTACATTTTAACGTGAATGAGAAGACTTATTTTTGACTTTTGTTTTAGACCAAGAAAGGAATTTTAAAGAGACCGGTTTTGGCGGGACACCTGCTCAGGTTTGTTTATAGCCGCGTGACTTGATGCTACTACTTTAGCAGAGTCATTGAGAAATGAAAGTATTACAGCTACAACTAGATAATTTATTGAAGACTGCTCATAGATACGTTGTTTATTTTTATTTAAATGGTTTAAACATATAAACGGCTCATTTTAAGCTTAAAAATAACATTAAACCGATTCTGACTGCGTGAACTTTGAACCCTAGAGATTCTGAAGACCAGCTGAAGAAGAAGACCCTCTTTTGACCTCTATGAGTCTTGCAGGTGAGACGTATCCTCATCAAAGCTAATTTAATTCTGCTGCTTATTAAATCTCTGATCTTTGCACAATTGCAAATGACATTTACATTTTAAATAATTAAATTCAGAGATCACATGATCTTTAAGTTCTGATGCTTTAATTAGTGTTGATTTCTGGAGAGGAGCCAAATTCTTGAAAAATATAAAATAATTTAGTTTTCTAGTTCATTTAAAAATGTTGTTTTCTTATGAAAAGGTTTTATAAAACTTGAATGAAATAGAATAAAGCTGAAAATTTTGGAAAATTAAAAATGAAACAAAATGTTATTTTAAAATAAGGAGTTTTCTTTAAAAACAAATGACTTAATAGTGTTAATGATTTGGTATTTCAATAGTTTAATCCAGTGGAATTCTTTTTTTCAGCCTACGGCGTTTCTAAGATGGTAACAAAATGATTATTAACTTGTTGCATGTTATGGTAAAATGTAACTTTTTTGTTTTTTTCCTTGAACTCACAAATGTTTCCTGCAAATTAAAACACATACATGTACATTATAAGTGACCAACCATCTTTCAAAAGCAGCACTTTTTTTGTTTACACAGATGCCAGATTTTCGTCTGCTGACCAATCACCATGCTTCCTCGTGCGGGTAAAGAGTTTCTGGTCCGCATCCGCTTCTCCTGGAGGCCGTTTTTCCAGGGCCGGTACCTGCTGCTCACTAACACCCTGAGTGGAGGAGTCATGCTGTCGCTGGGAGATATTCTGCAGCAGACCCGGGAGAACCACAGGAAACCTGACAGAATCAGAGACTGGTCAAGAACAGGTGAGTAGGGTGGAAAAACGATCACTCTAAAGGGATTTCATAAAAGAAAAATCAATATGAGCAGAAAATAAAGGCTTTTTTTATGTTAATTTAAGTAAAAGCAAAGAGACAAAAGATAATTTAGCTAGCAATTATCAAAACCAGCAGATGGATAAGTACTAAAATTGTTTTAATTTGATTTACACATTTTTATTCATGAGAGAATAATAGTTATGTGCAAAATTTAAATGGCAAAAGTATTTTCTCCCTTATTTAAATAAATAAATTACACTTTTCTCATCACTTTTATGACCATATGCAAATCAAATTCTGCACATGCAGACTCCTTCTATAAACATTTGTTACAGATAGGGGTGTTCCTGGGAGTGCAGTTTTTTCCAGCATTGTTCTGTGAAATGATCCAAATTTAGCATTCTCCGAATCCAGACCTGAACTTGACAGAATTCCTTTGAGATGAAACGGAGTGAGAACCTGGCATCCAGTAACAGTCTAGCCTCACATGTTTACTACTAAGAAAAAGGCTAAACATCCGTATGAACACATAAACACTGTAGAAAGTTTTTAGAGAAGTTTTGAAATAGTTAAAGATAAGAGTTTTGGGATGGATTTCGTAAAAAACTATTTCTCTAGATTAAATTTTTACTTAGAAATTCAATGTCAGTTCATTGAATCAATTAATCAATTTCCCTTTCCGTTAATTTTAATGGAACAAATTATGATTTTTATTAGTGTTGTTTTTATCTTTGTTCAGTTTACGTCTTTCATTTTGTGAAAAGTGTTTTTCTTTCACAAAAGAATAGGTGTTCAATAGATTATCTGGAGTTAAATTGATGAAATCTATAAATTATGATTGTTGCATTAGATTATGAATGGTTGAATAAATCTTTTTGAAATCAAGTTATTTATGAGTTTTTTTTCTTCCTGGGGTTTAGTGTGAACACTTGGCTGCAAGAGTAGGCAAGTGTTCTTGTTTTGTGTTGAATAGAACAGACTGTGCAGTCTAGTTTGTTTCATTATTGCATAAAATATAAAATACAATAATCTATGTTGTTTTTGTAGTATTTATTGTTTATTTTCAAAGGTTTTCTTAAGCTAGTTATCCACAAAACTATTGCACTGAAACACAGTTTTGATAATTTTTTTTTTAAATTTGGAAACTTTTTTTAACTATTATTTATTTTTTATTCATTCATTCATTTATTTTTGGGAAGTGTGTTTTGGTTTCTGGAAGTTTTTTTTAATAATATTTAATGCTGTTGTTTTTATTATTACTTGTTTTTGATTTTGAATTGCTGTTATCTTTAATACGTTTTTTTTTGTAATTTGTTGGTGTACTTCACCCTTCAGGACCACCATAGTGAAGGCTTTAAAAACATGAGTTCCATTCTGCTGCCTCACCACTAGATGTCACCAAATCCCACTTATTGGCTCATGTCGGAACGTAATGCTGTTGTCCTGCTACACATTGTGTATCTTTCTATTGCAAAACTTTCAAACCTGTAAGATACATGGGAAACAAACTGACTTCATATTTTTTAAAAACAACTGAAAATGACTATAAAGCAATAAAATGACCTGAAACGGTCCATTTGATTTGCTCACAAGTCATTTTTGAAGATGAAATAAATCAGGGAAATACTGTCAGTGTGCCTGAACTGTTCATATTTACCACAAAGTTGATTCTTTTTGTGAGTAATGTTTGAATTCATTTGTTTTCTCTCCTTCCGTTACCCCTCCAGGACGCATGTTTGTGGTGGGTTGCTCCTTGGGTCCGCTGCTGCACTACTGGTACCTTTGGCTGGACAGAGTGTATGTGGGGAAGGCTTGGAAGACTTTGACCAAGAAGGTTCTGGTGGATCAGATGGTTGCATCACCAACGATGGGACTGTGGTATTTTTTAGGTAAGATGAATTAAATAGGAAAAAAAAGTTTCAATCTCACCTTCCTGCTGTTGTGTTTGTGCAAACTCAGTGACATTTGTACAGGAAAAAAATCCTTCCTGAATGACTCACACCTGCAAGAAAGCATGCTTCAAGTCAAAGGTTGTGCATAAATTCTCTGGGTGAGGTTAGACAAAACACTCGTGAGGTTTAAACGAGGCTCAAAGGACAACTTTGATAAAACTGAAGTTGGTCAAGTTTATGAGTTCATCTCTGCTTTTGTTTCTCCTTTTATCTGAAGTGGGTTTTAATAAGCAGCGACACTGACGCACAGCTTTGTTTATCGCAGGTATGGATCTCTTGGAGGGTCACACTTTATCCCAAGGATGGGCGGAGTTTAAAGACAAGTTCTGGGAATTTTACAAGGCAAGTTACTTTGTGACGTGAACATCAGAACGTTTGTGCTCGCCTTTTATGTCTCCTCATCACAGCTCAGCGTTTCTGAAGGCGCGAAATGAGATTCGCTACCGTCTGTTGTGCCTTTACAGCTGCCTCCTGTCCCAGTTTTTTTATGCCGTTGTTTTCAGATGGACACATTTTGCAAAGCTCAATGAAGATAAAGTCAGTTAAGAAATTCAGGACTTGAACCAAGTGCAGACTCAAGTAAAAATATAAAAATTAAAAAGCATTAAAAGATCACAATCTTGCTGTAATTCTCTTTTAAAAGCTGGCATTGTTGGTTAATTTTTTTACGCTCCCCTTTATAATTCATTTGAAAAATTGGGCAGTACAATCAGCTGATGTGCTGCCTGAGTCGCACACAAGTCCTCACTTTAGAGTCGTTACGCAAACACTTGGTGGAAAAAAGGGCTTCAACCCACACCAGCACCTCTGCTGAAGCAACTGGAGCTTCTGTGTTAAAGGATAACTCAGGATTTTTATAGACATTACACTCTCTACTTTCTACTTTTTTTTCTTTCTTCTTTACAGCTTGTTGATCTCTAGTTTGAAAAGGTTTTCCTCATGTTTTGTTTGAGAACGCTCAGATTTGTTCAAACCATGAGAAGGTCTGTAACCTGAGGCTTCAAACCCACATGTGGCTCTTTTAGCTTTCCATAGTGGCTGAAGGGAAAAAAAATGTTAGTTTTTTTTTTTTTTTCAAAGTAAGGGTTACTTAATTTTGATGAGTTAAGTTGATAAAAGTGTGGCTGAGGTGCACCTAGACCGAGGGTCTGCAACCCGGAGCCATATCCGGCTCTTTAATTCCTCCATTGTGGCTCTTTGGCTTTGAAGCAAACTTAAAACTCAACTAATTAATTAAGTAATAATTTGTATTTAGATTGTTGACATGTCAGATAGGCCTAACTGATTAAAATGATAGTAAAACGTTTAATCTGCTGTCAGAGTGGTTTGTTGTTTTATTGCATTTACATGAATAGATTTTTAAAATAATTCAGATTCTACACCATTGTTGTCATGTTTTATTAAATAGTAAAAGAAGAAAAAGGATGAAGGAATACAAAAGTCAATCAAATAAAATCTAATTTTTCACTAAAGTAAATCTGCTGCAGCTGGATGATCTGGTTAAACACAGGATGTGTTTTATTTTGAAAGGAACTTCTTTTTAAAAGTGAAAAGTTAAATTTGTTATATATAGAAAAACTCAATTTCAAAGCTATATTTTATAAATAAATGGCTTAATAGCCACAAAACATGAATAAAGTGTATTTTTCTAACTTTTCGAACTCTTTCAATGTTAAAGGTCGCTGACCCCTGACCTAGAAATAAGGTAAACTAAATAAGGTTTTTGCATCCCTGCTGACATCCGGAAGTCTTTTCCATTCTACACTTCCTCCAAAATGCACACATTTCAAATACTAAGAAAATTTTGGAATTTTTTTTTTTATATTTTCTGATTTCTAAGTTTATTTTCTATGTTTTATCTTATGCTGCACAATAGTGGTTAGTTGCTGTCCTGTCGGGAGGGTTATTAAAATAGATTTGTTCTTTATATGCTTTTTCTGTTGGATCACAAACGAAGGAAGGAAGTCGAATGAAAGATGACACCAAAGTAGAGCTATAGGATATAACAAGAGAAAATGTCGTTTTTGTTTATAACTTTTCACATTATCTTGACTGAGGTCATTGTTTTTGGCACAGGAAGTCTTTTATTTTGAAAGGAAGTTTTATAAGCTTGTTTTTATTCATTCCAAAAAAAGAAATCAATCTATTTTAATTCAAGAAACAAGCATTGATAAAATCTACTTTGGCTGATCTAAATAGTCTGAATGTACTTTTTTAATGTGGGAAAAATATCATGTAAAGAATTCATTTCTGACTCAACGGCCACATTCACCAAAATTCCGATCATTGGTTTTACGGATGCAGGAATCAAGATTTATCCTGATATGTGTGTAAGTGTGCAGCACAGAGAGAACATTTAACTGAAGGAGATTATTTTATAAAGCATCTATCTTTTTGTTTCTAGTAGGATTTTTTTCTAAAGTTTTGACCTTTTTGATTTCCTATCTGGCCTCTTCATCTGCGTTCCCATTTTTCCTCCCGACAGGCGGACTGGTGCGTTTGGCCTGCAGCTCAGATGATCAACTTCTATTTTCTGTCGCCCAAATTTCGTGTGGTGTACATCAATTTCATCACTTTAGGATGGGACACGTATCTCTCCTACCTCAAACACAGAGTAAGTGAGTCACTTTGGGTTTAACATGTTATTTATTATTTTATTTTTCGATGACAATGTATTTTTATGACCTCAGTAAACTCTTTAACATAAATTTAAATTATAGTGTTTTAAACCAGCATCAAAATAGTTGACTTGAAATGATATAAACACTGAATCCTTAATTCAGCAAAAAAAAAAAAAACTCACATGGATTTTTCTCAAAATATAACCTCATTTAATGAAGTTTCTCATTTTAACTTGTAAAGAAATTCACTTTTAATTTGACTTTAACAAAGTAAGAATTTCTTCATGTTTTTGGTCATAACAGTATTTATTTTTTGGCATATTTCTGTATAGATTTATAAAGAGTGCAGTTTTGTTAAGAAGTGACTAAAGTCTCCTGCTGTTCTTTAATAAAAAGATAATTAATGATCCATTAGATTTGTGAAAAGGAGTTGTTTTATTTTATTAAGTGCTTTTTAAAAACATTATACTTATGCTATTTGGTTAAATACTTTTTTTATATTTTGTGAATGCAGATAGAATAATAAAAACTATTTTTTTCTTGATTGCATAGATGCTTCATTCCAACTTGAGATTTAAAAAAAATTCTGACAGCAGATTGACATCATAATTTCATATTTGTTTTTTTATTCTGCTCCTTTCAGTTAAATAAAATGAATATTAAACATTTAGACTTGTAACCTGCCGACTTGAACTAAACTCGAGCTCAAAGGTGATTGGATTGAAATTGATAGATTTTAATAAAAAGGCAACAAGAGAAAAGTATGGTTGTTTAAGTTTTGGCACATCAGACTGTTAATTATTTTTTTCCAACATGGCTTATCTTTATCCTTCACCATGTAGCTTCTACTCAGCTCACAAAAGTGCCCTGGTTTTAGATTCTTTGAGCGTAAAGTGAAGTGATATTGATCATTTTGTTGATTGTTGTGTTGACAGGATGAGTTAAAGGATGCTGAAGGGACCGAGTCTGACAGAAGCTCAGCAGACTCACAGCAGGAGGAGCATCACACGACCAAACCTCTGGATGACGAAGCTTAGCTTTGACCTTTATGCTGTTATTAATGTAAAGATTTCCTCTTGGAAAATGCCTTAAGACTGTTGACAGAACTATTAGTTTATCGGAGGAGCTGAGGATCTTCCAGGTGGAAGTGTTGGAGCACTTTACCATCATCCAGGAGGAATTTCAATGTTTCCTATTTATTATGTCTGAAAGACTTCAGGGACACAAAGCCGTTTCACTGCCCTCAGCTGCTCTCCTTTACATTCTAAAAAGTTATAATGGTACTAAAGGAGGTCAACAAAAAAACAAGTTCTTCCTAAAACCTTCAAATGAGTCATTTTTGTGTAATTTTTGGACACAAACATGACGAGTTTTATTGTGACGTAGGTTGTGTAAACTTTGCCTTAAATGTATCCTCATGTTGGACTTATTTTCATGCCAAATATTCACCTCTTAAATCAATCAAATGTGTTATTCAGTGTTTCAGAATGTAAATGTTGTTGATTCTTTGTTTAGTCGTGTCAAACATGATAAATGTAATATTTACTCCTGTTTGGCTAAAAGCAGGAAAACCTTTTTTTCCTGTAAACTCTACAGTGAAACTGTAGTTTTGACCTAATTTATACTTCTATATCTAATTTATGACTGTTTCAGGGCACGACTTTATTGTTACTTGATCATTTTTAGGGATTTGAAAAGTTGATTTAACTGCAGCAACAAGTGCAAATGTGCGTAAAAAAAAGAAATAACTACTGAGTAGATCCAGAGTGCATCTGCTGCATCTTTGTATGTATATAGAACTAGAGGGAAACATTAAAGGCTTCTTTTAAAGTCACTGACGTTGAAGTTTGTATTTTTCTTTACTATTTAAAGTCTTTATTTGTAAGTAATAGAAAACAGAGCAAAAAAAGGAGTATTTAAAAGAAAGTTTTTTTTCTTCTGTCCCCTACCCATCCCTGGTGAGGGGAACTAGGCCCTCAGCAGAGGCGCCCGTGTCTCCTGAGTGCTGGCTTCCTGGGTCCGGCGGTCTGTCTCTGACAGGACCATAACCCGGGGTTCACCTCGAGTGCTGGGCCTCTCCATTACAACACTTTTAGGGGACCCCCACTTCCCTTGGACGTCCTCCTCCTGGAAGGGGGTGGGTGACCCCTGCCTTGCTCTCTTCTGGACCTCCCGTGGGTGGTTGCCTGGAGCGTGGGGTGGGTTAGGGGATGCTAAGAACTCCTGGATGGTGGCGGGCTTCTCATCTTGGCCTTGGGGGCCCCCTGGCGCGGCAGGGGGGGGGCGTTCTACTGTCTGTGCTCCTCTGCCTCCCTGCTCTGTGGCATTGGGGGACCCTGCTCCTGCTGGCCCCAGTCTGGGGGGTCAACATGATTACCTGTTGACTGGCACTCACCTCAGTAGCACATAAACACTCACCTGAGCACAGGTATCAGATCATCTTTGCACAAATAATATGCGTGACTGAATGAAATGCTTTACATGTGTTGGTTTGTATGCAAAAATATCTGCATGGGAACTGTAGTTGTATTGTTAACATGTTGGCAAGTTTGTTTGTGAAGATTTTTGGCGCCAACAGGTATGTCTGTAACATTTGAGTGTGCATGAGGACAGGCCCCGCCCCTTTAGACTAACATTTACACCTAAAAATAATGATTTTAAACTTTCAGCATCTTGTTGCTTTATGATTCTACCCCCCTCTGCCTTCTGAAATTTACCCGCATTTCTTTTGTGGCACACAATCATGTATTTAAACAAATATAAATGTGTGTATTAGTGACTGCTTTTGACCTTAACTATACTTACATGTGTTTGCAATATTTAGTTTTAGTTTTAGTTTGACAAATCACCAGCTCTAATTTCAACTGTACAGAACAGTCAAAAGCCTTCAAGTCCCACTAAAATCATCTTTTGATCTATTTTTAAAGCATTCCCAGAGGTCTTTTAATTATTATTATTCAATTTTCAAAATGTAAAAAATGTTTTGTTTTCCAGGACTAGTTTCTGCAGAGCAGCAAGAATTCCTCAAAAATTTGCCTCTGAGTTGTGGGCGGGACTGTTGGTGTGGAGTAAGCCGACTCTCATTTCCCATCATCCCTTTGTTTTACATGCTCTCCTGCTAGCTTACAACCCCTCACAACCCCAACATAACAGTAGCAGTGCTACAAATGTAGTCAGATCCAAAACACACCTCAGGTCGCGGGCCGGACAGAATAAACATTTATTGAAACGCTCTAAAACTAAATTTGAAAACTTTAAAACGGTAACTTTTTAACATAATTATGAACTAGATATTTAGCACTACCTGCGATAATGCTGGTGTAAATGCTGTAAACTGAATTTGGTGGCTGAAGTGCTGATAGCTGAAGGTGCTGACATTGATAGCTGAAAACGCTGAAGTTAATAGCTGAAAACGCTGAAGCTGATAGCTAGCTAAAATATTAGCTGAATGCCAAAATAGCCCTAAAAACAACGTAGGTTAGCCAAAACAGCTAGTATGTAGCTGGAAAAATAACTAAACTTCAAAATAGTCTAAAAAAAAGAAAAAAAAGTAAATTAGCGAAAACAGCTAGCATGTAAATATTAGCCTAACTACAAAACAGCTTTAAAAATGTTTTTAAAAGAAACCTAAATTAGCCAAAGCAGCCTAAAATAGCTGAAATATTAGCTAAACTTCAAAGTAGCCTAAAAAAACCTGAAAAAGTCTAAATTAGCTAAAACAGCTAGGATGAAGCTCCAAAATAGCCTAACAAATCTAAGTAAATGCCAAAATAGTCCAATAAGCTAGCAGAATGCCATTTTTTTATTTAAAAAAGGTAACTTTTTAACATAATTATGAATAATAAAAAGGCAGGAATAATATTTCAAAATAAATTAACCCAAACCTTAAATAACTTTCAATATTTTACTCTCCATAAACATAAATTTTGTCAAAATCATATAAGTTAGAAATGAGCTCAAGATTTCATCGGGCCATTAATAACAATAAAATAAAATGATCTGGAAGGCCGGATATAATTTGTTTGCTTTTGATTCATCACGATTTGAGAAAAATGCTACAAGAATCAAAAAGACCAAAAACACAATTTTCATTAGATTGGGTCTTTTAAACGGTAAAGCAGCAAACAATTCAAGTAAATTTTAGTTGTGACTTAAATTAGTTGGGTCAAAGGAACTGTAAAGCTTTTTGGAGCTGGGAGCAAACCAATCAATAGACAAGATGGTTGGAAAAGCTGGTCATGGTCGTCAGTCTTCTACAGCGTTCTGAGTTTCCTTTTTTTTCACAATGCTATAATCTGACTCCTATGCTAATTTATTGTGTTTTCCAGGCTCTAATGGTTCCACTACAGCTGAACAGGCAAAACCTACAACTGCTCCCACTTTAATATCAACTTTAACATCCAACAGCAGCACAACTCAGAATCAAACAACAACTCAGCGGGTCACCACTGAAGCAGCTTCAACCCCCCCAGGAACACTGGGAACAGCTGAAACCACTCCGAGCACTCGTCCTCCGACTACTCTGATCACAGCAACACTCAATGAGACAGTTACCCAGAAACACACGGCCTCACCTGGAACACCAAATGTGGCGACAAACACAACCGTACATACAACCAGCCAAGGTAAGAACATGTTTAGGGCCAGGTTTGAAAGTTGTATAAAAACTCATCCCAATTAAAATATTATTTTTTGTGTTTTTAATATGTTCTCATAGTATTTTTCTCATAGTAAGTATACTGTATAGACCAGAGAGAGGCAACTCCCGGCCTCGAGGGCCGCATACCCTGCTCTGGCATGTTCTCATTGGCTGGACACACCTGAACCAGGTAATCAGCCAGGAGTAGGGCTTGGATATCTGGAAATCATGCAGACACTGCGGTCCACGAGGCTTGGAGTTGCAGATTCCTGACCTCAATGAAAAAAAATTCTGATTAAAACTGCATTTCTTAGTATTTCTTGATCAAATCGGATTTGATCTGAAAACCGGATGCTTGAAAATGCTCAGACTAATGTAAGCAATATTGGATCAATCCAGTTGAATATGGCAAGCGAAAACCGCCCAAAAAAGTGGTGTAAAAAACGGCGTGTTGGTGATCATACGATAACACATTTCAAAAGTAGCGCGTAATATACACCGTCTTGTGTTGTCCCAAGACGGGCGTAAAAAGCGACGTCATATTGCGTACAAATCGCAGTTCTAGCGCGTTCAAAACCATTCGTCCAAAGTGTAATTTTGTTGTGTCACATATGGGTGTCAAAAACGCTGATATGTTTGAATAAAAGTGCTACAGCTGAGAGGAAATGTCAGTTGTCTGCTGTGGCCTAGAGGTTAAGACAGCTGCCTTTTGTCTTTTTCTCAATCGTTTGTTTAACGTAAGGTCGTGCATACACAGCGGCTCATGTTTTAGTGGCCACTTTCAGCAAAAAGTCTAGGCAAATGTGTAGACCAGAATTTTGCAATGCAAGTTTTTGAGTCAAGTCGCGGGCTCTATGTACTAATTGGGTGTTTGTTGATCAAACGGTTGATCATTTTCACCCTGAATTGCTGCAGGACAGCCCTGTGACCAATCAGGAACTTGGATTTGACAGAGATGTGTGGGTAGTGTCCTTTTCAAAACATGATCACAAAGGAGAGTTAAAAATTGTGGTTTGTGTCCAGTTGGATTAATAGGATACCAATATGGACATTTATAGGAAACAGGGTTATGAAAGCAAAAGGTCTGGAGCAAGATTTGTGGGGTTTACACCACTTTGACTTGGCGCACCGAGTCTCTTCCAAGTGTAGGTGGTGGAAGAGCGCTGGTAAACAGTAAAAACACAAGAGAAGAAAGATCTCCTCCCTGCAGCTACCTATGTGTTTGGTGGTTTGGTGCTGGTCCGTTGTGAAAACCACCGGCTTCATAAAACCACATAGAGCAGGTTCTTCATGGGCCACATGCAGCCGGTGTGAATGCACCAACGAGGGAGGGGGTTCTTCTGGGCCAACAGTCCCGACCACAACCCAGAATTGTATTTCTAAAGACCCACTGCATAAAAAACCATAAATGTGTTTTGTTTTTGGCTAAAAAGTAAATAATCATAATTAAAAGATGAGTGGAAATGATTGTACGAAAGAAATTTATAAATACATAAATATATAAATGAATTATTGTGAAACAAAGGCTATGTCTGAATTCTCACCCAAACTACTAAAAAACTATCTAGTGCCCTGGATTTTAAAAGCAATTCGGACACCATACTCACTACTTTACTTTCGTTTTTCTAAACACCAGATATGACGTCACCAATTTCACAAATCGAATCAATATGAATATTTTGCATCTTCTGATGATGAAAATGGGGATGGTTTATTAAAAAATTACATTAAAACACATGTTTTTTACACAAAAAGTTCAACTGCAATGCATTGTGGTCTATATTCGCTAATGTAGCAAGCATCAATGCATGCTAGTTTTTTTCAAAGACTTCTGGGAAATTTCTAGCGCTCTTGATTTTGGAATTGTGGATTCGGACAGCAGTACACAATGGCGAATGCACTATATAGTGAACAATATTTTGGCAGTCAAAACATTTGCAATAAACTGGAATCAAAATCATTAGAAAAGCTGCAAGTGGATCAGGATAATCAAATAAAACAATCTAAAAATTCCTCAAGTTTGTAAGAAAAAAAGTAATATTTCTCCTTATGTGTCTTGAAACTAGCTTCCTCATCCATCCGGATCAAAGGTGACTTGGCGGCAAACCCCGGCCTCATAGCCATCATTTCCCTCTTCTGCATCGTCCTCGGCCTGACGGTGGTGGTTCTGGCAGTAAAATGTATCCAGTCACCAAGATCCAACTTTGAGAGGCTTGAAGATGTGCCCATGGTGAGTGAGGAAACGGATGTTGTTTCCACAAACAGGAAGCTCAAAAAAAAATAAAGAAGATTTTAGAAGCATTGTCTGAGTGTTAGTGTTTTCAACTTTATTTTTATCTTGTAGATATTTCTCTCTTTTTCTCTCAGCGGTTTGTGCTGCAGTTTTGTAAACAGGAAGTATGACTAAAAAAAGAATGTCTCACTGTGTGGCAAGCGTGCCCTGACTGAGCTTTTTACTCCACAAACGAGACGCTTATCAAACCTTCCATCAGTTTGTCACCGAAAATTCAAACTGTCAGCATCCTCGAGCGTTCACACGATTTCCACCACAGAAAGTGATAAAATGTGATCTTTACATTCTGATTAGTGAAAAGGATGACAAATAAATATACTTTAAGAACACAATTGAACAAACTTTATAAAAAATACTTTAGAGGTGACTGGTTAGAGTGCACTTTATGTAAGCACAGATAGAGCATACGTAGCAAAAAGAAACCTCCCTGCTGGGAAGTAAACAGCTGATTTAGCAAAAGTCATCACACAACATTAAAAGCTAACTGCCAGGGTTAATAAACTACTCGGCAGCCTTTAAAAACGACATTAAAATAGACGCTTTCTCTGTTATCGATGTAGAATTCACTTGTTTGGTGTAAATGTATTTCACACAGAAGAGAGAAACTCATTTTGGATTCAAATATTCTTCTTCCAGCCTGATAAGTTCAAGATAATCAAATTCAGCATTGCAAAGCTTGTTAACACTGATTGGGAATATGGAGGCACTTGATTTTCCCTGCTGAGAGGGTCATGCAGTTTGGTGTGTTTGTGTGACTGTTTCTTTGAAGGATTAGTCACGAACCAAGGAGATTTTTCCTGAAGGTGTTTTTTTTTTTTCTTTTTTTTTTTTGAGGATAAATTGCATAGAGAAGAATTAACTTTAGACCTCCATGATTCCCTCTTTTTTTTAGAAGTCTTTTAATCCCCGTCTTTCTGCAGTGAATTGTTTTATTTGCTCTTTATTTACTTTTTGGGGCCTTTTTGATTGAATTTTTTGATATAGAGTGGATGGATGCGCTTTTTGAGATTTATTTAAGACATAATTACAACCAAAAAAAGGTTTAAGCCTTTGGTTAAACTGTACTTTTGTAGTATTTAATGTAAAACTACAACTGCTTGTTCCCCCTTTTGAACTATCACAAGAGCTCAAAAGGGGGAACGCCTTTCATACTCAATTAAGTTTTATTTGTATACTTTTAGTCTACACTACATTATTTTTTTTAAACTGTTACATTATGTTATTATTGTATGCCTTATTATCGACAAATTGATGAATGCATTGTTACATTAACCCACTCCAGACCAGTTGGAACCAGTCTGGGGAGTTTTTAAGGATCTAATCCAGGCGTGGGCAAACTACGGCCCTTGGGCCACATGCGGCTCTTTAAACTATTTTGTCTGGGCTGCCAAACTAGAATAAATTCCATTGATAATCCTTAATAATGTTTAATTTTCCCTGTGATTCTAGTGTCTCCCCATAGATGGTGCACTACAAATAAATTGTATGTGGTGTAAGATTTTTAACTTGATTTTCCTTTTTTTTTCTGTCCTTTTCAGGGCAAGGTGAATGAAGAGTCTCCATTTGCCCTTTACTCCAAATGATGGCGGCGAGGAGATCTGTCCAGTCTGCAGGGTGGATCAGATGTTTCTGGACATCTCCAGAAATATTTTGGACATCAGTCAGCAGACATTCCCATTCTCAGTTCACATTGTTGTTGCACTTTTGTCATTGCAAGGGGAACATTCCTGCTTCTGCTTTGACTTGTTTCTCTGCTGCTGGTAAATCAAAATCAAAATAGTGATTACAAACAATATTTTGCTCGATTTTATTTGGTTTAAAAGGAAAAACATATATATATATATATTTTCTTTACAAATATTGTTGCATTTAACTTTGTGTTCAATTGATAAAAACAATTAAATAATATAAAAATTATAATTTTATGACAGTTTTTGGATATTTTCACTTTAAAATTCAGTCAACAGCACCAAAAATATTTCAATAATTGAAAGTTTGCAAATGCATGAGCGATTTGGATATAAAAATATGTTCTCCACTGTCGGAGTGTTGATTATTAAATTCATTTTTTAACTACTGGCAAAGTTATATTTAAAAAAAATGATTTCTGAATAATTGCAGTAAAAAATCAAATTTTAAATCTAAATAAATGCTGAGTAAACGCACTAACTAGAATCATATTTGATTTCTGTAATCACTCACTTTTATCCTATTGTTTTCAGTTGCATTAACGATAAATCCTGTTCTATAAAGAGAATATTTAGCTCCGGTCCACCTTGTTCAAGTCTCCATATTGGCAGTGTTACGCCTTTTTTAGTGTCAATAAAGTTTTAGATGGAATGCAAAACAAAGCTCCTGTTGTCTTTTGGAAATGTGTTTATTTCTTTAAAAGCTGCTAGTTTATGTTTTCAGCCAGTGGAGGATTTTTGCTTTAAATAACTCATTAATTTCTTAATCATTTGTTTTTGGTTCTTCTGCCTTTTTTACACATTTGCTGCAGAAAAGCTGCTTTGCCACTTTACTTAAACATCCAATTTAGCTGATGACTGAGCAGACTGTCATTATGAATTTACGTCACAGGGATTTTGCCACACATTTTGCTGAGGTGTCTGAGTCAGTGAATTAGTGCTTTTAAGAATCACTGACAATTGGTATCAACCTGAGTATGAAACTTAAGCAGTTTATCTGATGTGTTTCTGGATTTCCTGTATATTGCAGGACGTGCTGTCTCTAGTTTTATATTATGCAAACCTTTTAGCTACTTCCAGGAGAGCCACTCCTTCAACCACGCATTAACATGCCAGAGTTTCCCCACACGGATCGCCCAGAGCCCAGAGATAAAGACTGGTGTCTGCAGGGCTCAGTGATGTGCAGTACCTAAAGAAAGCTAGCAACATATCTGAACAAAGAATGGCCAAACAGGTTGAGTCTCTAGGTGTGGTTTTGTTGTCTCTCTGTGTGGCTGCAGCCTCCAGCCTGAGACACGTGGCTATGAAAGAGCGGAGGGTACACAAATGGAAAGCTGGGTGGGCCAAACTCTATACAAACGAGGCACACGGTGTTCTTTATCACTGAAACCCAGCTCCTGTTTTAATACGCATGTTCATCAAATGTAGATTCAGCAGATTATTTACCCTGACATGGTTGGAATTCCAGCTTGACGTTTCCCCAGAAGACATTAGTAAAAACTTTCTTTGGAAGTCGGCAGTCAAAGATGTCAGGGTAAATATCTTTAATCAACATTTGCCTGATGAAAGAAAAAAACAAATACAAGGAAACAGAGAACCAAAGAGAGCGTTCTGTGTAGCCCCGTGAAACAAAAATACAGTCCAATTTACTAGAATTTGTGTTGCAATTGGGGAGACTTACCTGACAATACTTTGGGGGCCCTAAGCTGAAGACTTGAAATATTTCTAAAATGATTTTCATCATTATTTTAATCCATCATAATCAAAGAAGAAACGAATCACTGAGATGGCATAAGACCATTAGTGTAAAGGGGTTTCATCCTCCCCCTGTAAATGTGCAGCAATGGAATATTCCGTCAACAAGTTGTAGAGACTCTTCCATGAGTGGGGAAAAAAGCAAAGAGAAAGCAACAGAAACAAGAATAAAAGAAACAAAGGAAGTCAAAAAGAAGACAAGGAAAGTCAAGACAGAAAAAGAGAGGAAAGGCAATCAACAAATTCGAGAATTTGTTGATGCCACCACATAAGGCTTTTTTCCATAATTTAAGTATTTTTGTGTTTTTTTGCCAACCTGAAAAATTAAGGAAATCACATACATTATGGATGTTTCCATGCAGGCTAAAGGAACCACTGCAGAGGGCCCCATCTAGTTGTTTGCTCTGGGCCCCAAAACTGCTAGATCCGCCACTGCTTGTGCAATATGAGAAACAAACTCATATATATATATATATATATATATGTAAATATACTGACAGGTGTCCAAACGTTCTGTAAAAAGGGCCAGATTTGGTGAGGTGAATATTGGTGAGGGACAGCCATTCGGTATGAACCCTCATAATAACCCTTATAAAACTATTTAATTGAAATTTTATTGCAAATTATATTTCATTTCTTTACATAGAACAGAAAAAAAATGCATTTTTCCCACAATTTACTGTCAATTTCAAGTTTAAAAACCATGCCCAGTTATTTCCTAGAAAGCTTGTCGTAGTTGGCGTGTCTTGTCTTGTTGTCCTACCTGATATTGAACTCCTTGAAAACTCACAGCCTCTTGGCCTATCAGGTAGACAGAGATAGTTTGTATTTCACAAAAAAACCCCTCAGATTTACACTTGTCCTTGAAGCGGAGGCCCTCGCAGTCAATTTGTGTTTCAATAGTGTTTCTACAAGTTTAAAATGGCGTATAACCTCATTTTGCCAATCAAAAAAATATACACATAGTTTTTAGAACATGTTGGAAGTTACATATTGTTGGTTTTTTGACAGGGGCCTGTGGGTTGGAGGGAATTTTGGCTTAATTTACGCCCATGGACCACACTTTGGACATGCCGATATACAGTGATACACAACATACATCTATTTATTCTTTCATATAATTTAAAACACATTTCGTATGTCCTGACTCATATTTTCTTAAAGTAAAACCTATTTTTTTAAATAGTTTCTTTTATTTACTTATGAAATGTGCCACTAAAGATTGAAATGTTTCCTTAGCAAAATATTTAAGTCTACTACAAGTGTACTTTGTCTGTAGAAAAAGTGATGCAGTATACTTGAAAATTCCTTTTGATTAACTATAATGTTACCATAAAATATTCAAATGTTGTCTGAAGAAGTATTCAATTAGTATTCTACTTCCTACACTACACCTCTAAACAGCATACTTGCTATATTTATATTACTCAAGAAAACCTAAAGACTCCAATCATCTTTTAATCTATTGTAAAGCATTCTAGTGTTTTTTTAATAATGATTATAAAGTTTTTGTTTTTAATACCCTCTGCTGATCTCTGAGTCGTGGGCAGGACTGTATGTGTGAAGCCTGCACTTATTTCCCATCATCCATCATTTTACACACTTTCCTGCTAGCCTACAGCCCCTCACAACCCCCAACAAAAATGGCGGAGCTCCATCTGTGCAGTTTTGAGCCAGATACCGGACAAAGACGTATATGAATCTATTTTTTAAATAGATGTATCAGAATGGAGCAGCAAGCTTGAAACCTGCAATCTTTGCTTGTTTGCTCTTAATATTACTTTTTTATTGCTACAAGAACATGTTAAAAACACCAAAAACACAATTTTCATTGGAGTGGTGAATAAACTTTAAGTGTATCCTGCTACTTTTTCAGCAGAAAATGTGGTAAACTCATAAAACACAGAGAGAGAAATGTTTTTAAAGAATACACACATGTCAATTCTGGTAAAAAGTCTGAATATGTTGCAAAAAAGTGAGTCATGTCGTTTGTGACTTTGAGCGCCAGAGCAACAACAGAGGATCAAGCCGCAGCGCGCACACCTCGTGGTCGGCGTAGTAAAATTGTTTACGTGCCTCAGCCAGTCTTCCTGTCATGTGACCATGTCACCCACGTCACGGTGACGGCACTGGGCAAGCACCCTGCAAGTTACAGAGTTTGAAGTCTAAAGTGAGGAGCGATTATCTGCAGTAATAAAACATGGAAAGGGGCGATCCGCGCAGCAGCGTTACCTGACTGACTGACAGGCGTCTTCTGGAAGTTTAGCCGAGAAAAGGAACGGAAGGACGGGGGACGAGGTGAGTGACAAACACGCCGAAACTTTTCCTCCACATCTAAAAACTTATCCAAGGAGCGGAGATGCGCGCGCGCACAGAACGCGTCTGACTTTCAAACTTTTATTTTGAAAAACTTGCAAAAAAAAAAGTTTACCGTTGTGAGAAATCCTCTAAAGACGGTTTCTCAGAAACTCTCCTGACCTATTTTCTTTTTCGTTTTCCGTGTCAGCATGATAGTTTCTTCAGCAAGATTCATATTTCTAAGCCAATTTTGTTCCTCCCAAATGTTTATCTATCCCAGGAAAGCCTAAAACTGCATTGTGTTCTCTCTTTTTGATAGATTACTTTATCTCCATGAGAAAACCAGCATGGAATGTATTTTCCCAAAATATTTATGTATTCCTTACTCCTCCCTTAATCGTGTTTCTTCCTCTTGTTGCTCTCCATGACCTCAACATTCTTGTTTTCTTTCTTAAAATGATCTGAAAAACAAATCAGATCTTCTTTTCCACTTCTTTAGTAATCATTAAAAAATTAGCACAACTTTCTTATATAATTTGTATTTGTTAAAGTCATTTTTTTTCTTGTTTTACATATTTAAATACCCAGATTTTAACTTTCCCCTTATTAGATAATGATTGTTTCTCTTTACAAAATCAGATTTTATTGTTTTTATCAGTTTTTCCTCGAAGGTCAAGTGAGGATTTGATACAAATCTCATTTTAAAATCATCTGAAGAGCAAAATTTGCCTAAAATGTGTCCATTTACGCATGCATTCTGCTCAGTTTGACTTCATCCATGAGGGTTTTTAGTTGTCTCTATCAGGCAAATCATTTTAGACCTTTCACAGTAAGAGTGGGAAGAACAAAAAAAGTCTTTGTTATTTTCGGAGTTTTAACTCTTAGTCAAGAGAAGAGTGACGCATTTGTGCGCATAGCAGAGATCAGCTTTCACATTTTTTTTTGGAAGTTGTGGAGTCGAACCTGTTTCTGTGTCTGTCGGGGAGCAGACGTCAGTTCCTCCGGTGTCCGCTAGATGGCAGTCTGCTCCAGCGCTGCTCGTCTCCTCATTCATCCACCAAGGGCTTCAGGCTGTTTGTAGATGCAAACATTTGCTGAGGCATGTCAGGATCTGCCTTTTTTTTCCTCTCTCAGAATGAGTCATGGGTAATTTGGCAGTAAAAAAAATGGCGTTTATCTTTGCACTTGATCAATTTTTCTGGTGAGAAAATAAAGAGGCGGGAACAAAAAACATCTATTTTTACCTCATTAACAAAATTCATATTTGATTTTTTTCCAGTGCAGCAACTCCATTGAAGGTGTTAAAATTACTTACATGTTATTTTGGTAGGGTTTGCATAACTTTTTAAGGAGAAATAAACTTGATTATAATATTTAAAGACCCACTCCATTGAAAATTGCGCTTTTTAAGATGTTGCTAACGTGTTAAACTTACATTAGATGATCTAAAAACAGCATTTCTGAGTAATTATTTATTCAAATCATTGTAAATCTGGAGCAGACGAAGAAATAGCATTGGAAAAAGTGTGAAGCAGTGAAATAGGTGCTAGAGTTGCCTGCTCTGCTTCATTCCGATGCATCCACTTGCAGACAAATAAGTGTTTTCCTCGTCTGAGCTGGTATCTGGCTTAAAGCTGTATTACTGGATAACTGATTGGATTTTTGTGGCACTTATAATGGTATGTTGGGATTGTGAGAGGCTGTAAGCTAGTGGGAGAGTGTGTAAACAGATGGATGATGGGAAATTAGTTGAAGTTTACTCTGCACCAACAATCCAGTTCAAAACTGAACAAACTACGTCCAAGAAAATGATTTTTTTCATTTTGGTTAAAAACGTTATAATCATAAATAAAAATCCACTTGAAACTTTTTAAAAATAGATCAAAAGATGATTTTAAATTTGTTTCAAAGATAAATTTTGATCAAGCATCCATTTACTAAGAAATTACAGTTGTGAAAATACATCAACATAAACTAATATTAAAGAAACTTTTAATTTTTTAACTTTTACAAAAATAGTATGACAACAATAATGAACTTTATCCATTTCTGGAAAGATCGTAACCCCTAATTATTTTTTTCAGAATAAGTGTATCTAATCAAAGGCAGGCCCATTTTCAGCCCACTGTTAGACTTTAAACTTTTCCACTTTTTCCGGCTCCTGCTGCAAAGCTTTACATTTCGTCCTCTCTGCCAGTGCCAAAGGAGTGAGCAAAGCCTGTAATAACAGTAATGATTCATGGAGGTGTTTCGCCTGTTAGGAATTGTGAGTCAGATTTTTACTGCATTGTGTACGTCTGCCTGTTGTTGCACTGAAGCTCCTGGCTGTTGTTCAGTAGCCTTATCAGCTCAGGTTTTTAACAAGCATATCTGCTATCTGCTGTGCGTCAGCATTAAGATGGTATGAAAAGACGCCTTGAGGGTTTTCTTTATGATGGCTGATTGAAGAATTCAAGAAGGATGCCGCCGTTCAGATGGTTAATAATTACAGCCTGTGCTGCGCCTGGGTGGAGGGTTCACCTGGTGCTCCACGCTAATGAGCAGCACATCACATGGCTGCATCATGCTGCTGGACTGTATTCTGGAGTGGGACATAATGATTGGCCAGCTGTACAGCAGATTTATGAATTAAAACTATTGAGGCAGATTAGAAATGAAGAAAAGAAAAAAAAAAACAGCCAAGAAGTTTTTTTTATTAGCCTAATAAAATGAAAAAAGCCTAAGCTAGCCAAAACAGCTAGCATGCAGCTGAAATATTAAGGTCCGGTCCCACTGGCTTTTACAGCCATATCACTGCTGGAACACGAAAAAAAATGTCATTCCCGTGGTACAGACGCTGTTAGCGGTGGACCGGTAGTGCAACGGGCGAGATATGGTCGCGGAATCGATGCACATATAAAATTGTGCCGCCATTACATGCGAAAAGCACAAAAATTGAGACCGCGGGTGACTGCGTGTGGTACTAGCGGTACCGCCGTGCAATGGCTGTGAAACGGTGGCGCAACATCAGTTTGGATGCTGAAATTCCACGCTCTTGCATGGCTGTTCCCCGGCCGCTCTGCGCTTGGATCGCTGCTTACAGCGTCTGTTTAGCAGCTGATAGAAGGAGGACTCGCTCACACGGGATTAAGGAGTGCTTTGCCAGAGGAGTGGGAGTGGAATGGACTCCGGTGTCTGTATCACTGCGATTCCGCGAGCATGCATAAAGTTGGCAGGTCTAAGCGCGTGTGGCAAAATTTCCAACCATTTTACCCGTGATATGGCCGTCAAGTCCAGTGGGACCTGGGAACTTCAAAATAGCCTAAAAAAGAAAAAAAAACTAAATTCGCCAAAACAGCTAGCATGCAGCTGAAATATTAGCTAAACTCCAAAATAGCCTAAAAACCTTAATAAATGTCAAAATAGTCCAAAAAGCTAGCAGAATGAAATTATAACTTTTCACTTTACTACGCTCTGACTCCATATAATATAAAGCAACAACAAATCGACTATTAAATTAAATGTTGACTATTTTATTACTCGATTCGTCGACTAATCGTGACAGCCCTATTTCAAAGGTTTAAGAGAATGTTGACAGTTTAAAAATATGAAAAAAAAACAACACCCCACCCACCCCAAACCAAAAAAATTGCCATTTTGTCATTTATTTTGCTGTTCTAACTTTAAAATGTTTTGTCCACCTGCATTAAAAAGTTTTGGGTAAAAACAAATATCGCCATGGGCTCCAAGTGGGATTCGATCCCACGAACTTCTGATTACAGGGTCTGTGGCTTATGCCGCTGCGCCATCTAGTGGATGGTAAAAGTACTGCAAGTTCAAAATCGCATTTAAAAATGACTGTCTCCATAGTGCAATCATTAAAAAGTTAGCTTCATTGACAGATCCTCGACTTTCCTCTCACTATCAATATGTTCTGATAACAAACAAACTTTGAGTAGTTCTAAGATTGTACTACGTTTGTGTGAAGGTTCTCTTTTATCCGGGTGATGTTTCAAGGAAGATAATTTCAAGTCTAGCTGTCATTTTACTACTAACAAATACATTAAAGTCACAAAAATAGCCCTCTCAAATAAACCCTCATTTCTAAACCCATCATGCATCTGGAAGTTGCCAGAGGACAGTTTCTGTCCCCATTCATCAGAATAAAAGTATTCACTGCCTAAGGTTAGGCTTTAGAGGCAGTTTTGGTGTTAATGTGTCATAAAAATTGAATTTATATGCTTATATTAGCCAAAGTAAACTAGCTCATGTCAGTTTTTCTGTTCCGGATTATCATAAAACCTTTAGTGACTCCCAATTTTAGATTTACTCTTTAAATTAGCCTCTAAGGGAAAGTCAGTTGTGCCCCCAAGAGGACAGTTCATCACTTAAAAAACAACCGTTGGATGGTTTTACATTGAATATAGAGCATCTATTAGTATCATTGATAGCAACACCTGATAGTATTGCTGTTCAAGAGAGTTTTGCTATACTTGAATCCCCCCCGAGAGACTCATCCTCCCTTAAGCTACGATCGCACCGTTCTCGTTAGAAAAAGATTATGGAGGAGAAATTAATAATTGCAGTTTGTATCCCGATGGAATGACAGTATATGACACCAAGTCTTTTATATTGGAATAGATCTGTGAAATAATAAAGTATGGAGCAAAATGCCAACATTTTCCATCAAATCTCTTAAAGTCCCATTAGCTGTCACTCACACCTAAGAAGAAGCCCCTTCCTGCTTGTCCAGTGTGAACACAATTGGCTATACGTCTGTTCAATAACGCACGTTTTCATATGCCTGGTGTGTTTTAGTCACTGTAAATGTCACTAGTCCAAGAGAGAAGCTGCCATCATTTCGAGTCGTGATAGCCTTTGAAACAACCAGACAAAAATGTCAAAGCACACTCTCTACACTTCGCTCGACTGCCAAAGAGCGTCCTGAACCGAGGAGAGCTCTGATTAAAGCGTTCAGCCTGCAGGGAAGCTTTTCAGTGGGCTTTCTATCAGGCACCGAATACAAAAAAAAACCTTTTTTTGTACTTTGAGAAAAAAAGAACGCATTAAATCTCAAAAGATTTAATTATAAGCACGGATTCATAATTTGTACTTTTGTCACAACCTACTGTGGATTTACTCAGGCTGCATAGTCACGTAACTCTGACATTTCAATAGTTGGCCTTTTTTTCCCAACAGACATTTTGACGTGACATGGAGTTAAAAAGCGGAAAGAGCTATTCTGGTTCTCGGTTCGTTCTGGAAGTCAAAATCCTTTTCAATTCCCAGTTAAATGTTACGTGACTCACACCGAGACGGCATCCAAGGCAGTTAATATTTCAGCCCAAATGATTTGTAAATGTAAGGAAAAAGAAGTGTGATTGATAAAGAGATGACATGCATGAAAAGAATCACTGTTGTGCAATTTCAATAAAATATTGTTGAATACTTTGATTAAAAAATGTGTTTTCTGAGGTGTTTTGAGTGTACAAATATTTAGATTTATGCTCTTTTAAGTGTTTTTTTCTCTTTAGTTGTCACTGACACTTATCTAAATCACTTGTTTCCTTACTAAAACACTATTTTGATTGAGAATTTTGAATGGAAAACAATATGTAAATCTTGGCATTAATTATGCTTTTTTAGAAATGGATATTACATTCAAAAATTGCATTTAAGTAGAAACAAAACTAATCATTCTAATAATCATTAAGTAAACAAACAATATTACACTTTACACATTTAGTTTAAAGTGTGACATTTGTGGATTTATCCTTAACAATAATTAAAAATAATCTGCAAATTCTAGTAATTTGAGTTAACAGGTTTTTTTATTTTTATTTTTTATGAGTAAAATGAAAAACAAATCTTTTGTTTACAGTTTTCTAAGGATCTGTAGAACTAAATAGGCATGCGTGAAATTATATTTTTGTGGATATATTTTCAAAACATCTGTGTTTAGACACAGATAATGAATGCTTTCAGTCTTGTTTGTGTTCGAGTTATTAAATATTAGTTTTTTATGATAAATTATTGTTTTGATAAATATGTGCTTTCCCTCTGAAACCTTCTAAAACATTAGATCACTGCTTTATAGTCCAGGCAGAACTAGACTCATAGGAGACAAATCCACCAGACTTATATTTTCATACTGGCCGACACAGATAATTACATTTTTGTGCAATTATTTGCTGATTTCATCGCTCTTTCTTAGAATTAATGGTACAAATATAAAGTATTGCACCTGAGTGAGAGGACATTTTTCATACATTTACTCAAGTAAAAAGTTTAATTTAAGTTAACATTTTTAGAAAACTTACAAGCAATTAGCTGATGCATTTAACATCAGAATTGATCTTGTTTTTGTCCTTTTTCAGTCATTATCATGTGATTCACACCACTCTAGTGCTAGTCCAGATATTTTCTTTGACAGTGAGAATCTTTTTCTGACTTTCCTTCACTGATGTGTCTGTCGTATCACCATCGCTTCTTCTTAGAAGCTGTTATCACGCTATTGTTTGTGAAATCTCTGATGACGAACCGTGTCAAAGTTTCCTGTTCAGATCGGAGATTAAAAAGGCATCGAGATCACTCAGCCGGGTACCCCCCCATGCTAATAAAAACCTTGCGGTGCTGGTTTTTAATGAAATGTTGTGTCAGATCTCTGAAGCCCGTTTGAGGGCTCTGCCTCCAGCATGAGAACAGCTGGTCTTGTTTGCCGTTTGGCTGTGCGAGCGGCACATGCTGCTCCTCCATGGAGACGTGCGTGTTTGGTTAAAGGAGCATCAGGGCAGTAATGAGCAGCATGCATGATTTAAAAGACTGTTTAAGCTGGGAGGTGTTTAAGCGGCCTTTTATTAAAATGGAAAAACGGTCTAAATAAGCACCGCTCAATTGGTTAATTGAAGGTGTTGATTAATGAGGAGAAGAGGATTTCCTCTAGTTTATTAAGAGATGTTGAAATGGACGTTTTTCAAACTTTCCACACTTTTAGCTTATAGTTTAATAGCTGTTCCTTTCTTGGTTGGTCTTTAGTTTTCATCTGGTCACCTTTTGACCCATTCCAGGGTGTCATTTAAAGGGTAACCAAACACCAAAATCAACTTTTTTTTATTGTTGGCCTCTGTAACTGGGGCTTGGCTTTGAAAGTGCCGTCTGCTACAGCCCTGAGCCATTTTTGTCTGTTTTCTGTGGCCCCTCCTCCTACACAGGTGCAGGTGTTTTGGCATGTGGGAGCTCCAGATAAAAACTCAGCCTTAGCTTGAGCGCCATCGCTGGTTCTTCACTGCATCGTCTCTGCTCCCAACTCTTGTATCCCTGCTAGCTTTTAAGTTAAAATACTTATAGTGATAAAAAACAGTTTAGTCTCCCCTTTATTTGTTACATTTCAAACCAAGTTGTAACAAATTGGGGGCTTGTCCGGGATTTTAACCCACGACTTCTCACACCCAAAGCGAGACTCCAACCTCTTGAGAATTATACTCCTTGCCACATTTTTGACAATTTAAAATAAACTTATTTCATTTCTAAAATCATAGCCTAAAACCGTCTGTGTGCTGCCCCCTGCAGGTTGAAACGAGGTATTACAGTTGAATTTTGTGATTGGTCAACTGGTGCAAGTCCCACATCATTTCAGAAGTTTCACGTCATCATGCTCTGCAGCTCCAGTATAAAAGCCCCGCCTTCCTTTGATTCTGTAACGGTCAGTAGTTATCGTGTTAGCTTTAGCATTGCTCGTAGGTGTGTTGCCTTCTGTTGTCAAAAAATCCACCGGCTTTCACAACTTTCCAGTGAACTTAGAAGTTAGACAACAGTAGCTGAGTGTAAATGGCATTGACTCTAGTGAACTCCGTCCTGGTGATGGATTTGCAATAAATGTTTCACTTGAGATTGTTTGCTTATATGTTAGCCTTATTAGCTTATGATACTAGCGTCTTTTTACCACTGAGACATGGGTCCCCTTCAGTCTGGACCATGAGCGCCTCTGCCTCATTGAATTACGAAACAATTTGATGATCAATTATCAATGCATCCCAGATCTACAGTTTTTTTTTTTTTTTTTTTTT